>NC_143411.1:20652500-20975000 GCF_059467195.1 Physcomitrium patens | reverse complement strand
ATAGTTAAGTTTCTCCTTGTGGCTTGCCTGAGAAATGAGGTGCTTTTACATCGGGCATAGCATCGGCCCTACAAACCTGCTTAATACCTCCCCTGGGCTCCGCCCTCCTGTTCACTAGGCAAATCCCTCGTGCCAAGGGTTCGCACTGAACATAAGCATGTCAGCTTGTACAATTCATAGACCATTAAAAACGACTATGCACAGAAAATCTACGCCGTGCATCTAGCAATACGGATTGAAACAAGTACACAAAATTGGGTGACATCTTGAACGAATCTCAGTAGAGAGAATGTTTATTAAAAAATCGTTAGCAATCGTCCCAAGCCAAACACCTACCCTACCCGCTCTGTGTTGTAGAACATGTGAAACAAAACCGTCAAATATTGATTGACGTGAGGCAAGTCACTGGAAGTTCTCTAGAATACAGACAAAGCGCACCTTCCCAAAAAACGGTGATGACCGGCAGTAAAGCGTACAGTACGTTCAAGGATTGAACAAATTAGATATATTGAGATCGAGAGCTACCACTAAAGCAACTCCTGTTGCAATAGCCAACCATAAGAGAGCCGCGTCTGCACCAAACCCAACGTTTGTATGAGACAATCCAGTCACCAATAATTCACCACCATCATCATCATCATTTGATGGAGTTATAAATCACTTTCTTGAACCAACGCCTGAAAAGCGATGAAGTCATAAGCAAAGATTAGGAGAAGAAACATCTACTAGGACCAAGTTATATAATAAAATTAAAACTTGAGAAAAAGGACAGAAGAAAAACAACGTATCGATGAAGTTGGATTACTTACACTACCGTAGTGCCATGTAAGCAGTGTAATATTTTAATTTTTAGTCTTCTGGAGATACATACAGAAATTTTTAAAATGAAAATATAAAAATAAACCTCTGCAGGTCCTCACCCTGCGTTGGGAAACTCAAACGACAATCAAACCAAAGAAGAGGAAAGTCGTACTTACTATCCTCTCTAAACTGGCGGAATTGCAAATCCCAACTTTTCCCTTCCCTTTTTTCCTGCTCTTCTAAGGCAGGATTACTCAGGATTGGTGCTACTTCAGGTTCATTTGTTGAAGAATTCGATTTTAGAGGTTCATTTATCGAACCGCTGGGATCAACAGGAAGTCCAGATCCACTTGTTACACCTGGTGGTTTTCTTGTGGTACCTATAGTCAGCATAGGATTAGTGAACCGAAACCCTGTATCATCTTTTTGAGCATCAACTGATGTGACAATTTTGTCCCGCAGCTGACGTTTCGCGGGACTCACTTCTGTTTCCTCCATTTCTTTACTAATAAGTTCTCCAATTTCATTCAGAACCGTGCTCTTTACGGGACTCGTAGTATCAACTTCCTCTTCTTCTGCAACATATGCTTTATATGTCAAGCGAAGCGAAAGCTCCCCGGCATTTCGACCAAGGAAAAACCACCGACCATTCTTCAAAGTAATAACTTTGTCAACAGAAACCGTGTCTTCAAGATCATCGATAGAAATCTGCTCAAACAACTTCACGTCAGAACCAATCCGGAAACGCTGCACTTTTGAAACACACGAGACATAAATGAATTGAAATTACAAGCTCCAATATCTTCAGATTTCAATGAACTCACAAAAATGAAGTAGCCACAGTCACTTGAGTTGTATGACGAGATTGAGAAGTTGCCAATTAGGAGGAGAAAATAAGAGTAGAAATTTGATCAACTATCACATTTCTTCAATATGCAGAATACTATCTGAACTGGGATTGACGATATTAAGGGCTCGATTGAAAAGGGAATACGCCAGGAATTGTTTTTAAAAGAAGTATGTACCGTACTATAGCCGACTGTGATATTAGCCAAACCCAGATAATCAACAGAATCTCTGACTCTTATTCTGAGTTTCTGCGTCTTGGGGTCGACAACAAGCATACGAAAGTCCTGAACATCAAAAACTCATAATATGAATACTGCAATCCGTTAAGCAGGCGATGAAGGTCACGATTGAGCTACTATACTAAATAGACAATGTGAATAATCTTAAAGAAGCATATGGAGAATGTACCACAAAAAAAAAAAAAAAAAAGTGTCCCAGGATTACCTGGTTCCATACTGGTGCGCCTGGCGGTCCAATAAGTGATGTTTTACTATTTTTTTTACTTCGAAAAGTTTGTTCTCCTAACAAAAAAACCACATACGGATCTGTCTTACCTGCAAACAAAAAGGACATACATTAACATCCAGAACCCAAGCCTTGTTTCAGGTTTATGAAACCGAAGCTAAAAAAAAATAGATTAAATAATATACAAATGCACACTTAATTTAAAGCGAAAACAAAGTACATCCCTGAAACAGATCCTGGATTGTAGAAAAACTATGCATAAATGACTTCGACTATAAGATCTGGCACCCACTGTAATTGCAGAACATCTTATGATGTATCTGCCCAACTGTGCACCTGCATTGAATTTGATTGCGGTATATAGCACTAATATTACCTATCGGAAAATAATTCAATTTCCGTGCTTCAATTAGTGTTACTGAAAGCTCCCCTGCAAAACCGTTTAAACCCACCGCGGAATCCTTGAAATCCTTCGGAAGAGGGCCAGCCACTTTTCCTTTAAGATAATTGACTATTTGTTTGTTGGGTCGGACAAAGAGTAATGGAAGATCTCGAGTGAGCAAATTTGTCAAGAATCTGCAACAAGGATAGTGACAAAAACATCAACCATCACCACAAAGTGCAACATTTTGTAGGATTCTTATCTGCGTTCAAGCAATTCTTTGAGCATTAGCTGAGCTACCACCTCTCACCTAGAATCTTCTTAAGAAACACGTGTAACTTATCAAAATTGCATCATTTCTGATCTGGTAACTCTTACATTTAAGCATGTACTAAAAGTGAGAAAAAGCCATTAATATTCTAGACCTGAAATATACCGTGTTCAAAGGGCTTATCCTAGAAAAACGTAACCGAGAAGTTTACTTGTACGAGAAATACGTCATAACATTCTAACATTGAAAACAGCTAGATACACGAGGAAACAAACTCACATATTAAGTAATGGTATAGCTGTGTCGATGGAGACCAGCCGCAGAAATCAGAAATAAACAAACCACATGTAAGTGCCAAATATTCACATTACTCCCTCTGGAAGAAGTTAAAAAGTCTTCCATACCATGATTTCCTACATCACATTTTAGAAATACACGTACACACTGTTCCATGCACCCTGAATCTCACATAATTTTCGTAGACAGAAGTAACATGAAAAATTTCTAGTTGCGTACCCATGAGATTAAAGAGCCGAAATGGAACCAAAGCCAAAGTGACTTTGGGTGGAGCAACAAAGGCCCAGGTTGCAGTTCCTACCCAGGGTTCTGTGGGAATTAATCTAAGCTTCACCCAAACTTCTCCATCTAGATCCAAACCCCGGATAGCAACTGGAATTTCGATCGGTAAAAAACCGAACTTCAATTTTAGAGAAAATACCATGCGAGAGTTGCCCGTGTATCGTAATCCAACGTGGTACCTGAATAATTAAATCGCCTCAGTTCAAACCACAGATATGGCTCTCTACACAAGTAAACATTCAATGATCACTGTCGGATGTGACTCGTATTATACAAACACTACAAGTGGAAGCAAACCCCACCAACGCTACTACCGAGGACTCTCCTCGAAATCTGCATGCCTAACATCAGCAGTTTCATGCTTGTTGATCAGCACTTTCTCTGCCATTCCCCCCATCAAGCAGTAACCTCTAAGTGTAATTCTTGACATATCAACACCATCGTCAGGTACAAAGAACTAGATGAGGACACGTACTGGAGGTCATTAGCACGCCGGGATGTACGACGCTCGATAGTTCGCAAAGTTACTGGTTCATCTCCCAAAAAGAACTGTTTGAGGATCACTCGCTCCACAAAAGGTGGTTTCTCCGGAATTTCGTCAATAACGGGCTGCACAGCCTCAATCGTTGCGGTTTCCAAGCTCCTACGATATAAGTTCCAAACCTTACCGACCACCATATTCAGCCATTCTGCGCTCTCTTTCTTCTTCATGTCACTTTGCAGTAACATCGACAGTGCAATGGGAGCTGCCACAGCAGCCTGAGCATTAAGAATGTCTTTAGTGCGAGGTGGCTTAGTTGGACCTGCCTCCTTTGTATTCAAAACCTTCTTGCCAAGCCGCGCTTTCCTCAACCAACTAGCTAAAGCTGCTGCAACAAGCACTAAACCTCCCAGTCCCAGCAAGCTGTCACCTAAGAAGGGAATAAGTGGAGTACCAGGTGAAGCATCTACACTGGTGAAGTAATTCGTCCAAGACGTATTAGTGGCAAACCCCTTGACCTCCTCTACTTGCTTCAGTGCTGCTTCCAACAGTCTATCTTTCGTGGCTTTTGCTGCTTTTACAAGTCCCAATGGTTTTAGAGATGGCTCAGTGCCATCGTCCGGAATTTCAACCTCCTCTTGCATTTTCTTCTGAGGCTCCTGTCTGGAATTAGAGGCGTCATTCGCCAACTCTTGTGAGTCATCGCTCACGACTATCTCTGGGTTTCCTCTCTTCAAAAACCGATTAAGAAGCTGTCCACTCTTTGTATCACCCTTCGATCCATCTGCTACACTGGCTAATAAACGCCATTTTCTTTTCCCAGGTAAAGCTCTGACTCCAATTCTACACTTGCTCTGGAAATGATTATCCAGTTTATATGGTCTACCATGAAATAAATTTTTAGGGCCATGAATCTGAGCAGTTAAACAGGTGCCCAGCGGACGAGAGTGCAACGTTCCTACAGTGTAAGATGCTACAGGGAGCTGAGGATTACGTGTAGAGTCTGGGAAGACCTTCACAGATGTAACCACGAGTGTAACCATCTCAATATACAATAATGTCAAGCCCTGCACGTAGAAAATGCGATACGTTCAGCGGGGTTGAACCTAGTGAGCGCTAAAAGATTTATGTAGCTAAACCCCTGGAGGTAATTCGGGTTGAAGGTAAAATAACACGAGGCTAATGACAACAACAACAAATCAAAAGATTAATTGAGCGTACCAGTTCTAGCGGGGTGCATTTACAGCCCCTCCAAGTCTATCGAGGTCGACACGTTTCTCGGTAATCAGCTGATTTCTCTACCTACATGAAACATTCATCAAATTTCGACAATCAGCGAACACAGAATGGGCTTAGCAACACAGGAATTCAAACCTCACTCAAACTCTTCACAACTAGACGAAATTCAGGTGCTCAAAGGAACTGGCGTCATGTCATGAATGCGAAGTCACATTTCCCCAAGCAGAAGCGGCACTCAACACACTTATCACTCCTACTCGTACGAGCAATGGAAACATAACCTAAGTCCAGGGTACAGGAGCGTAATCCGAATTCTGAAAACATCACTTCCAACGGTTCACAAACCCAGAAAATTACCGCTCAAACGGCACCAAGAAACCCAACCCAGGAGTGAGAGAGAGAGAGGAAAGAAACGAATAGAAGCTAACAACAAAACCGAAGAAAAATTCGATCGACGCCAGAGACCAACACAACGTCGCGCACCTTCTCCTGCTCACGGAGCAATGTCCTGGACTGCCGAGCCATGAGATCATCATCGTCGTCGTCGTCGTCGTCGCCATTTCTCGATAGCTTCCGCATTCACAATCCTCCATGGTAGCTTCGAAACCGGCACTACTCTGAGGTCACCTCGACGACCCCAACTAGCGCACAGGTAATCGTAAACGATCGACTCCCTGCCAGCACCATCCTCGGATGAGCTTGGCTAGAACTTAGTCCTGGCACCGCATTCCCCGGTCGAATTCTCCGCGCTCAGCCCACGAAACGAGGAGCGGCGAGAAGCGGCCCCGTGAATGCCCAACAGAGAGTGAGTGAGTGAGTGAGTGAGTGAGAGAGATGGCGTAGCGTTGGCGCCTCACCAATTGCTTCACGAAAGCATTCCTCTCGTGCGGATCACGCCCCGGCGTCCGAGACGGTTCGGAGGCACATCGGCACCCTCTCCACGCTCAGCCGCACAGGGACTCCGTTCACACCGGGGCGAAACTGGAATTTTTTCGGGAGGAATCGTTGCGCTCCATGTGTCACAGTAAAGACACGTGGCATAAGCGATGATCTCGCTGGCGAACACGGGTTTCAAAAGAAAGGGGGTGGTGTGAACACGTTAAAGACTTTTTTTCTTTACTTTTCTTTGCTTTTTTTTCCTTCCTTTCATTTTCTAATTATAAGTTATTGTGGTCAAATGGGGAGGTGATGGATTTCTACATGTGTGACGTATTTTTTATGGAAAGATTGTGGAACGTGATTATTGTTGAGGAGGAGAGTTTATTTCAAAGTTTAATAAGCAAGGACTACTTTGGACCACATGAGCAAATAATGGTGGTTGTATCATAGTTGGTAAATGTATAATATGAAATTGCGTGATGGGCAATTGGTATCAAAGCCCACCACCTCTCATGTACCATGGAATTGTTGTAAATATTGGTAAAGTTCTTGTATATGTTAATTGTATGAGGTGTTTTTGTCATGTATGTTGTTACTTTTTTTATATACATTGGGAGAAGCAAAATATTTAAGTCAATAAGTGATAATATTAATTTTCCACATCAAAAAATTATGTTATAATTTTTTAATTTTTTGTATATAAATTTTTCGAATTAAAAAAATACCAAGAGTACATACAACTAGTGGTCAAATAAAATATAAATTATTAAAACCTGCAGAAGTTTTTGTAAATGTGCTAAATGAATTAATACTTTTATTTTTTTGGATACTATTTCTATTAGCCTTTAACTTATATTTACCTTGAAACAATGATGAGTTGCTAAAATGACAAAGAAGGGGTAACTCCAATGCAATGAAAAAAAATATTAACTTCAATTATTATAACAATTCGATTAATTTTCTATGATTTAGATAAAATTCAATGACAGCTCTTATTTTTTATTCTTCTTTTTTTAATTGAATTTGTTATTATACAATATATAAACACAAGAGTTGTTACAAGGTATATTGCACACAAAGAAAAAGATTCATAATTTTTGGTATTCTCAGAGTACTTTGGCTACTCCAATAATTATAAATGTATTATAAATTATAAATTTTGATAGCTTAACTGATGAGCTTAGCTTTGAAGATTTCTTGTATTCATTACTTTTTATCAAACTGGAAAGTTATAAAAACTATTAGTTGAAATTCGATTATATATCAATAAAAGCATTTATACATCATGGAAGCAATATTCTTTAGATGGAAATTATTTACTTTCAAATTAGAAGATATCCCAAAACAGAAAACCATGGTCTCTGTGAATCAAATTGATTCTGCACAAATTCAACATCTTTACATGCATAATGCATTCAAAAAATCTCATATGTGCAACATAAATTTTGTACAACAAGTGCTCGATTTTCTCTTTCTCTGAATACAAGTTCCTATCATAGTTTCATTGATAATTAGATTGCAGGGATATTGAAAATTCCAAACCCATATTCTAACAAACTTTTATTTAAAACAATCTAGCAACATCTCGATGTCATCAAGTTTTGTTTTATTTTATTTATTTATTTTATACCATAAAATTTCCAAATAAAACTGAATATTTTATGAAAATATTTCATTAGAAATATAGAAAAAATCAATTTACGTCTTGACTCAAATGACAAAAGTGAGAAATTAAAGAGTTGCAGCCTGGAAGGCAAAAACTGAACATAAAACAGTGTCAATTTTTCATTCATCATTCACCATTCATCCATAATTCATCCACAGTTCATCCATAGTTCAATTTCCCTGTCCTCGTCGTGTGTCGCGTCACATCGCGTCGGGCAGGGTCTATCGTCCGCTGCCGGGAGGTGACGCCGGCAGGGAAGACGTGACGCCGAATGAATTCAAGCGTGCTGTGGAGACGGGGCAGCGTTGTGTGTGTTCTTCTCCATTGTTTTGCAGGGCATCGTGGGCGTGAAGCGAGTGGGAGAGGGATCGTCGCAGTGAGGGCACACACAAGAATCATGGCCATGGCCGCTGCCCAAAGTTTGAGGGGCTCACGCCGCCACCTGCTGTCGTATGTCCGCTACGGCGGCTCCATCGCTACGCAGTCCGAGAGCTTCGTGGTCCGCCAAGGCTCTGCCAAAGTCTCCGATCGCGTCTTGGAAATGACCGCCATTGACGAGGACGGCCAGCGCCACCAAATCAAGGGCCTCACGGGGCACACGCTGCTGCGCACTCTCGTCGAGAGAGGGCTGTTCGACCCCGAGCGCCACCGCTTGGAGAATATCAATGCCTGCGGGGGCGAATGCGAGGTGGGTTTACGAGGGACATGACATTTGCAGGCTGCGTTTCAGGGGTTTGGAAGATTGCAAATGTCTGAAGTGTTAGAAATTCGATGCAGGAAGCAGTTTAGGTGTGTCAAATTTCGAGGATGTGAGTATTTCTTGGAATTGCTTAGGGATTTGCTTTATCGGATTGGGATGGATTTGCAAGTGAGGAGGCAGTTTAATGTCGTATTTTTAAGTCTTCGTGGAGATGTCTGTTTAAAGATTCTTTTTCATTGGACCCGGATTTTGGGTTTTACTGGAATCCTAAATTTCCCAGTTAAGTTGTCCTCTTGTACGAGGTCAAGTAGACCTAATATTGTGCGAATAGCACCTGCGGATACAGCAGACGGCATTTTTAATGCTCCTCATGACGATATAGAAATTCGAAGCATGGTTTTGTTTGTGATGCCCTGAAAACGCTGCCATCATTATAATGTGTGCTAAGATTTTGCATTGTTAACATTTTACCTGAAAACTATACGTATTAAGTTGAAACTTTGTTTTCTTGTGGCCTTCAGGTCAGTATCGCTAATGAGTGGTTGGACAAGCTACCTCCCAGATCTGAAGATGAGCTTGAAGTCTTGAAAGACAAGACGCATGCGAAAAAAGCTGACCCACACGCAAGGCTGGGTTGTCAGATCGTTCTTGAGCCAGAGCTTGAGGGCATGGTGGTCTCTATCGCTGAAGAGAAACCGTGGAGAACTTTGTAGTTCACCCCTTTACTTGTTGTTTTGCAATCTTTTTATGCTCTTGCTAGGTGAATCACTCATGGCAGTGATTGTTAGTCAAGAGAGGTTAGAACATCTCGCGGTATGTCCTTGAATGAGAGATGTAAGAGATGTAAGAGCTGATTCTTGCATTAGTTCGGACTTTTGTCAGCATTCAGAACTGATAATGAATAATGCTTCACGAGGCTCTTTCTAACGGAAAGCCTGAGTTTTGAAATGGTTTCTTGTGCTGGAGGAAGCACTTCCAATTTTGAAATTAGAGTTTATTGATCTTGGTATCGTATTTTAGCTAATAAACATTTCAAGTGTACAAGTACTAGTTGATGAGAGGAACCATCATCTGCAGGGGTGTTGTTCTTTCTCCTTGAAGTTTTACAATATCCCTACATCGACATCGAGTTAGTGAGTGTGTTGGCGTGTGTCAATGTTTATGTACATACATGAGAAACTTACCTTCTCTAGCACACATGTTCTTAGTTAAGTGGTAGTATAGAACATAGACTCTCGTTATATCAGGCATGTATCATGAGCAGATGTGCAACCTTGCGATTTAACTACTTCTGGAGGCACAGAAGGGTTTTAGTTTACTTTTCAAGAGTAGTAATTGCGCAGTTTCAATTGATGCGTTTACCTTAGGATCACGTATGTCATATTTTTTTCCATATTTCAAGCCAACGAATTAGCGATTTCTGCACAATGAATGTGTTCCTTCGTATAAAATTACAGGATGTAAGAAAAGAGCGATGAACACATTCAACACTCAACTTTAGATAATAGACATGGGTTTCACAACTTACATGTAATCCAATTTCTCCAGACATCTTTATATTTCTATTTCTTAATAGTTATTAAATCCTTCCTCAAAACCAAATTAACAATGAAAATTATGATAACTTTCGATTTTTACTATTTTGTTTCAGTTCTATATTCATCAAATAGTTGTGTCGAACTCGAAGCTTCATCTATGCCACATCCTTCAGCTCTTGGTCTCGAGATAGACTCAAAATCCACATCTGTGACCGTGGAGGTAGGTTTTCCGAGAAGCTGAGGGAACCAAACCCACTTGGACACGGTCATAGAAGAAAGCCCCTGAGACCGCCAAACCACGAGGCTTCGAAGGGCGATGGTGTGTGTGTATTAGGCGGAGTGTGCAGGCGCCAAGAGTCTTCGCCATCGCTGTGAATTGCCCAAGCTTGAGAATCATTTAGTCGCCCGAGCCCAGCCGTGGATCATGGCTTCCACTGCTAAGGATGCGCGGGACCTCTTCAGTGCGATGCGAAATGCCTACTCCAAGACCCCGACGAGACTGAAGGTTTGTCGGTTTTTTCCCCTTGCTCTCATTGTGGCTCTGTTGTTTGCCCTACTGCTCGATCGGTGATGGTTTTCTCTCATTTTGGTGGTTTCAATCACTGTTTCCAGGAAGAAATAAAACTACCTGATCATTCCGGACTTTGCATTTTGTTCGTCTTGAGGGTTTGCATTTGACCGCCCATCCGAGTATTCCTGCGTTGTTGCGTAGGTGAACGACATAAAAGCCGTCGCTGCAATTCCAGTACTCAATCATCTTGCTGTGTCGTGCGATGCCATTAGTGGTTGAAATCTCTTTGTAACCGATGAAGCTCCGGTTTCGTTTGTGGCACTTTGCAATTGGGTTTTACAGGCATTTTAAGTAGGGTTTGTTGTGACCTAGTTGTAAAGTTTAGGTTTGATGGGGATGAGTTCGGTAGCTAAGGCTTATGTGATTCGGTCTAGCTACATTGTAGTGGGGAGCCCATGGTCCTATCACACCATTGTTTTCATCGGGTTTTAACAGGCAGACAGCTGCTTGTCTTCCATTTACCAGGACTGCTTCTACCCATATTGCCTGTATTATCTATCTTTTCGAACTTGCAGTTTCAACTTCAGAGCTTCTTGTTTAGCTTGCAATCACGCCATCGTCACCTGGAAGAGTTATCGACTCGCTTATCTATATATATATATATATATATATATATATATATATTTATCGAGAGAGAGACAGGGGCTAAGTTTAGGGTAGATTCAATGTGTGGATAAAGTCCTTCGTTTTTTAGTTCCACGCCTGCTTCAAAGCTGTGAAGTTCCCGCGCATTAATGAATATGATCATCGACTCGGAGTTTTGCAGGTCATCGATGTGTACATTCTCTACGGTTTGATCACAGCATTCGTACAGGTAAGTTGCCTTCTTCCTGTTAGACCTTGTTTGTTGCAAATGTTCTTCCGCATCCTCGCTCTTGCTCGTCTCAGCCAAACATTCTGAAGCAGCAAACGTCAAATCATTGAATCAAATCGTTGTGGATGTTGTTTCTGTCTTGCAGGTGGTGTACATGGCAATGGTGGGGACATTTCCATTTAATGCTTTTCTATCTGGTGTCTTGTCATGCATTGGCACTTCTGTGCTTGGAGGTACGTCTTTCGATTTTCCTTCTTGTCAGATTAGGGGATTTCCTTTCGTGTCTCTATTATGGTCTCCGATTGATAACTTCTCGTTGGATCTATGATGATAGTTACGCATTGCACTCGAACATGCAGAAAAACGCTAATGTTGCTGTGTTCACTTTATGGCGAAATCGTATTCACCATTACTATTCTTGATCTTGCATTTGAGCATTTTACTTGTACAATTCTTCTTCATAGCAGCTCTCGTTTGCTCCGGGTACTGCTTCTGATGTGCTTCTGTTGTTGGAACAGTATGTTTGCGGATGCAGGTGAATCCAGCCAATAAAGAATTCAAGGTTTCGATGATATACTATTCCTATATAGCAGTGTGTTCCGATTGAAATGATTGTTACATGTCTTGCGCTTGCTTGTTCAAGATGACTATTCAGTATTGCTTATACGAAATCCTCGATTGTTTGCGCAGGATCTCCCTCCGGAAAGAGCGTTTGCAGATTTTGTTTTGTGCAATCTTGTTCTCCATCTGGTTATTATGAACTTTTTGGGTTAGCCTAAACCTGGAGCCCTTCAGAAGGTGTCACCTACGTTGCATTGTAAGACTTGACGGAGTTCTTCTAGGCCTGAACACTCACTTTTTTCATCACAATGTTTAAATTCTACCGACCAGAACTCTGTGATTGCTGTCTTGATTCCACATTTTTAGGGTTTGCTCCGTTTCACTTTCTGGTTTTAAGCACAGCGTTCTCTCAAAGTCGAGAAACATATTGACAGCACTGTTTGTTGTATGTGAATTGACTAGACTGTAAGGGGTCTAAGTTTGACTAGAATCTAAGGGTCTTTTTTGTAGTGAATTTAGTTGTTTATCATGGGCTTGCTTTCTAAATACTCTTGGAGAGATTGCATAAATGTTAGAGGTTCTAATTTAACAAGGTTCAGAACTCCTTATCTTGCTTTACTGCTAAGACCTCACATCTGATTCTGTAGTACCAGTGATGGTCTGTGACATGAATCTGTATGCCTCTTTGCTTTGTTCCATCTCTGGTTTTCTATTATGTAATCTAATCAAGCAACAAAGTGGGGTTGTTAATATCTTATGGATAACATGAAGTTTAAATCTATGGTAGTCCTGGCACTGTTAATTTATAACAAATAAACATAAACTAATTGTTTGAAGCGAATAAGGCTCTCATCAATGGTAAATAGTAACGTGGAGGTGAATATTTGTTTAACGTGCACACATACCTACAGGCGCACTATTTGTTCACCTACAGCCAAAGAAATGTAATTAAGATCTTAACTGGAAATATATATCTTCTCCTTTTATGAATTTTTTAAAGTCTAAATCCGTGACTTTCACCCGAAATTTCACCCATAATTATTCAATTAAATTAGTTAATTCTTTCATGAATCTGAAAATATTTTTGTTCGATAAAGAAATTCTTAAGAATGTCTGAAGAAATCCTAAATTGAGATGTACATCACTGTCCACTCACACTGATAAGAAACCATTGTCCTGCGTGCATTGGCTTTACCGCGCTACCTCACACGGAACATATCACTGCAGCGTCGATCGACAGATATTTGGAGAACACAAGCAGCGTCGATCAGAGCTCCGGGCGCCACAAAACGCAACACGCAAGCAGTGGGGAGACCCAACGTCGTCGCTAGCGACAGTGGCAGTGACCCGATTCTCCTCGACTTTGAAGTCCTGGCGCACGGAACCCACCCATCCAACGGCCACCATTGTTCCACACCCCCTTATCCTCCCTCCTTCTCCACGCGCCATCGTCCGTTCCTCTGATCAGCAATCGATGAAGCAACCATATCACTTGCGGTTCGTTTTGTGGTCTGATGGACACTGCAGACACGTTTCTGGCACGGGATTCAGTTGTTTCGGCTTCGAATTTGGCGCTTTCTGAATGTCCCTGGTTGATGTGAGTGAGATTTCCAGAGGGCTTTGAGTTGGTGTGGTGTTAGTTGTGGTGAAGGCAATTTCTGGAATCCAGTAGCCATGGCTGCTGCTACGGCGTGCGCTTCAACCGCGCTCGCAGGTCGCTCCTTGCTGCAGCTACAGAATGAGCTCGTTCGCAAAGAGGGTGCTGTCAAGTGGACCACAGGCGCGATACGGAGCCAGAGGAGCGTGCAGAGGCCAGCTTCTGGTAGCGAAAGCAAGCGGTAAGGAAGAAGTCTCTGCATAGTTTGGTACATTGGGTGGGCGCTGGTTGAATTTGGTGAGTGAATTGTTTAATTGACGTGAATAGCAATGGCAGGCAGTGCCAGGATAGGATCAAGGGCATCGGATCCCTGTCAAGTGAGACAGGCCCTTCCTTTCTGTCAAGTGAGGAAGAGTTTGGAGCTGGAGGTTATACGAACGAGAATGATGGACTTTCCTTCGACCCCGAGACTTTCACCAGGAATCTAGCGCTAGAGGTCACTCAGAGCCGATTGGCAATGCTTGCGTCTGTAGGTTGTCTGACTCCGGAGCTCCTCGGTCGGAATGGCGTGGAATATGGTCAAGGGCAAATTATGGGGGCAGCCCTCGCTTGCCAAGTCTTAGTAGTGGCAGCTCTCGAGGGGTTCCGTGGCGCTGTGGGAGAAGAATTGGGTGATATGAGTCCTGCTTTTGACCCATTGGGCTTGGCTAGTAATTCCGACACCTTCGTGGATATGAGTGTGAAGGAGATCAAGAATGGACGTCTCGCGCTGGTTTCGTTGCTTGGATTCGGTGCACAAGGTATTGTTACAGGTAAGGGGCCGGTACAGAACTTGATAGACCATGTCACAGATCCCTTTGCCAATAACCTGTTGGCGTTCGCTACGAGTTCCGCTCTTGGAATTGCCGCCCTTGAACCCGTGCTGACGCGCACGTCATTCGCGACCCTCTTTCTCACTACCCTAATCCAATGGGGAAGACCTCTGTATGCAAAGAACGAAGTCGTGAAGAGCTTGGGCAAGATCGGCACTGCCGTTGCATACGGGTGTCTCACCGGGATTCTGCTCAGCCGATGGGCAACTTCAGGACACTTGCCCTTGAGCAACCTCTACGAGTCTTCAATGTTTCTCTCTTGGTGCTTCTGTACTATTCAGATAGTCCTCGAGAACCAAAGCAAGAACGAATGGATAGGTATAATCACTGCCCCGAGCGCGCTTCTCACGAACGCATTCGCAACCCTAGGGATCCCCAAGGATATGCAGCAGTCCACTGCTCTAGTCCCCGCCCTCCAATCCAACTGGCTCATGATGCACGTGTCGATGATGATTTTCAGTTACGCGACGCTCATGATCGGGTCCCTGCTCGCCATCGCTTTCCTTTTCGTGGATACTAAGGAAGCCAGCCTCGAGTCGCAGCGTGGGAGATTAGGCCAACAGCTGGATCATTACAGTTACCGCAGCATTACCCTAGGATTTCCTCTTCTGACCATAGGCATTCTTTCCGGAGCAGTGTGGGCAAATGAAGCTTGGGGCTCGTACTGGAGCTGGGATCCCAAGGAAACATGGGCACTCATCACCTGGCTCGTCTTCGCAATCTACGTCCACACGAGAATGAACAAAGGCTGGGAGGGGAAGAAGCCGGCTATGGTGGCTGCCGGGGGCTTCTTCGTCACGTGGATCTGTTACTTGGGCGTTAACTTGCTGGGAAAGGGATTGCACAGCTACGGGTGGTTCTCATAGAATGAGCGTGAATTTGTAGAATTATGTTGTGCCATATTAGAGTTAGTACGAGAGAGCCTCATGACGGTTCTATCCAATTCTTTGATGTTCGACTGAATTGGCTTGAAGGGTGTGGTGAAGACCATTCAATATGACATGTGTACGCCTTTCTGTGGTTCCACCATAATTGTAGCTGCTTGGATACTGCAATGATCGCAATGAGAGGAGCTTTTACTGGATGTAAGTTTGTTTCTGGAGGATTTCGAAGTACAATCGATGCAAGAGAGTTTAGTGTGAGAACTATCTGAGATTAGTTTACTCTGGGTTTTGCGGTGGATGGTTGCGGAGTCGAGAATTGAATGTTTGCTGACGAAGACCATGGAGACTGAAGTGTAAAATCGTAGTCAGGTGGAAAGACGGGTTCCCTTAGGCCCTCAAAGCTAACAGCGACTAATGGGTTGTAATGAATAGCATGTCTGAGCGACCACCGCTTTTAATTCAGCATTTTTCATGTGGATAATTGCATCCATAACATTTCCTTTGGCATATTACCACAATGGATAATGTTTTTTTGTGTACAACAGTATGTTTCATAAAAATGATTTGTGCGGTTCATTTGGCATGGAGTAACATTCTCTGTACTTGCGTGAACTTCAATTCGTACATGCAGGACTTGATTGGACTGTGCGTTGGAGAGGGTTTGATCTCTGCCTCAAGTCTCGCCGATGAATTTTCAATGAATAAAACTTTAGGGGACTCTGGGTTCATGTTAGAACTAGCTCAATGCTACCCGTTAAAGAACTCCGCTACGAGGAGTGATACACAGAGGTTACACCGGAAGTGACTAAGTGACAGATTGGTAACATGGAGAAGTGGTTCCTATTTTGTACTGAACTTGGGGTGTGAGCAAAAGCTCTGGGATTTTATCCAGACTTGACACTGGTTGCGGGTAGGCTTGTCAACATCATGTCAATGGTTGTTTTACTCAAAAGACAGGTACCACTTAATTGTTTGTAAACACGCGCTTCTCGCTGCCTATCGTTACATGGCCTCTTGCAATGGTCTAATTGGAATCCTTTGGGTCGAATCCCCTGGCAACCTTCGACAACCCCAGAAAAGAAGCAATGGGTCGCAAACTCCAGACTCTCAACATCAAGCACACATGGATGTGTCGTGAGAGGAACATGCAGACGAAGGTGGTTCCTCCTGGGCCTTGCACATCCAAGCAGCCCGTTGTTCTTCCGCAATCTGGATAGTTGGGTTTCACTGGAAGAACGCGGTGTTAACAGCCCACCATGCGCGCCAGAGTTACTTGCGGGGAAACTGCGAACCCCACCGCTTCACGCAGCTTCCCCTCTCCTTTGGTAGAGGACAGGAATCACCCATCCCCCACTAGTCCTCTGACACTCTCATGACACTGCAGAACATCTACCGATAGCCACCTCGGCACCATATCCAATTGATGCCAATCCTCCACCACTACCAACATTCGTTGGACCAAAACTTCTCGTGCGTTGACGTCGAAGAGATAGACTACCGGAAAATCCAGTGCAGAATGCGTTAGATGGCTGGATGAGGACGCAAGCATCCGATATCCGGACACCGACGTTAACCCGCCCGACTCCCTAAAAGGAGCCTCCAGGTTGGACTGCCGATTTCTAGGTCACAGGACACCCAGCCCTAATTTTCTATATTCCAGGTGAAGGGTTCATGCAAGGTCTCTTTCACTTCCATTCTGCTCAGCCCCTTGTGTCCGTGCACCTCCCCTGGCGGCCACACTTGTGAGTAGGCAACCGAGTTTTGAGTTTGAGGTAAGTCTGGCTATGATGCAATGTTGATGTGAGTAGAAGGGAATCCTACTCCTGAGGGGACACAGGCCGGCTACGGTTTAAGGGCGGCGGAGAAGGAATCCAAGGCGGATTGAAGCAATGGCGACGAAGAATTTCTTCGACTTGCTTGGCGATGACGAGAACGAGGATCCATCTCAGGTAGTGGTTCGGGCTAATTCTATCCCGGTGGAGGAGAAGAAACCTGCTGCCGACAAGAAGAAGCCTGCTGAGCCTGCAAAGTTGCCAACCAAACCTGCCCCCCCTTCTGAGGCCGGTATGTTGCTGTCCGTAGTAGACATTGTGTGTGCATTTAGCCGGTTGGACTCTACTTCGGTAAAGCACCGTGATGTTTTAGAAAGAAAGGCTCCTCCTTTGTGAGCTCTACGTTATTTTGCCTTCTTTTACTGTTTCTGGTGCCTCCTTCGGTATGCACTTCGCCTTACTGCTAAGTGTGCATGATATTTGCTAAATGTGCCATTGTACGTCTTTGGGGCTTGTATTTTTTTGACTTTTAATTTTGGGTTTATGTGATTCCCATTCAGTGAGAGACGGACAGAGAGGTCATCAGGACGGCTTCAGGGGTGGACGTGGCGGCGGCCGCGGTGGAAGCCGCGGTGGCCGTGGAGATAGCGGCGCCCCCCGTGAAGGAGGGGGTTACAGGGAGCGTAACTTCAACAACGAGCGGGGTGTCACCCGTGACGCTGACGGTTTCGGTGGTCCTCGAGCCTCGTATGGAGACAAGCCTCTGCGTATGGAGAATGGAGAAGGCCGCCCGTACGACGGAGGTCGCAACAGTGGCAGTCGGCGTGGCGGTCGTGGTGGGCGTGGGTATGCCGAAGGCGAAGAACGCCCCCGTCGGCGGGAGTTTGATCGCCACAGTGGCACTGGCAGAGGGTGAGATAGTTTACTTGATTAGGTTGCGCTGGTGTTGTCGCAGTTTCTGGCTGTAGACATGTGAAACCATTTTAGAAGCTAGGGTAATACTAGTATGCCTTTCAAAGCGTAATCCTGCCGTGGTATCTATTTTCACCTAGGGTTCTTGTTTTCAGAAACGAGACTGAGAAGAGGGCAGGTGCTGGCCGTGGCAATTGGGGAACTGAAGTCGACCCCACTCTCATCCAGTAAGTGGAACGTGCTGATAAACTTTGATTGTACGAGCTGTAGTTTCCCACATTACGTCCGACTGAAACGTACTTTGAGTGCAGGGAAACTGTTGAGGTTGCGAAAGACGAGGAGAAGCCCGCTGTTGAGGTTGAGGGAGAGGAAAAGAAGGCCGAGCCTGAGACAGCTGCTGAAGGCACCGCTGAAGCTGCTGCTGAAAACAAGGAAGAGGAAGAAGAGGATAACGTGAGTACTCAATTGCAGTAATGTCCATTTTGCAGTGACACTTCGATGCCTTGTGATGTTCCAATGTTGTTTTCGACTGCTCTGGTGCCCAGCGGCAGCCTAAAATGTTCTGAGATGTCGGCATGTGATTGTGCTGCAGGAGATGACCTTGGAGGAGTATGAGAAGGTGTTGGCCGAGAAGCGCAAGGCTCTCGAAGATGCCAAAGCTGCGGAGAGGAAGGTGGAAGCCGACAAGGAATTTGAGAAGATGCAGCTTGTCGACAACAAGAAGCGGGAAGAGGACATCTTCATTAAGCTGGTTAGTTTGTCTCTTCATCACATTTACTTCCGCTAGCCTCTGTTTACTGCGTCCGGAATGCGTACCCATTGACCAGAATCTTATAATGTGCTTTTTCTCTGCGTGTTTACAGGGTCAGGACAAGGAGAAAAGCAAGAGAGAGGCCGCTGAGAAAGAGGAGAAATCCCGCAAGGTTAGCATCTAAATAAATACTGGTCGGGAGTACAATTTAAGAACCTGAATGATAAAATCTGAAACTGATTTGGATGAGAATTTTAAGCAAATTGTTGTTCATTGCCTCTAGAATTGAATCGTCTAATACTGTGGACGTCATTTTGTAGCCTGTTAGCATCAACGAGTTCCTGAAGCCCGCCGAAGGAGAGAAGTCTTACTATCCTTCTAACCGTGGCCGTGGAGGTCGGGGTGGCCGTGGAGATCGCCGTGAGGGCGGTGACCGCCGCGAAGGTGCCGGCCGTGGAGACCGAGACTCTGGCCGTGGAAGGTTCGGTGGTGGTCGTGGATCAGCTCCAGGAGGTGCGTCTGCCCCCAAGATCGAAGACCAAGCACAATTCCCAACTCTGGGGGGGAAGTGATTGGGCCTAGCTAAGAGTGTGGGGTCGGCAGTGTGGGATTCACATGTATGAGCACTCGTGAGGGTGTCTGGCAAGTGTACCACCTGCCTGAGATATTTTAGGAAGTTTTCTGTCGGTGTAACAAAAGTGTAGTTTGCGGTGTCCAAGAAGCTGCCACTGGTTTACTCGCATCCTATTTCTATCCTTCTTTCTCTATGCCATCTGTCAAATCATCTCGGTTTGTAGTCACGTTTATGGCCAAATGTGATCCCTCCCTTACTGCATCTGGTTGTTTAGTTCAAATATCTGCAAGCTGGTCTAAGATTGGTATGATTTCAGCTTTAGAGGCTTTCATCAGATTTGGAAGGTCACAACTCTTTAGATAGATCACATTGGTAGCGTAGTGAGGGGAATGTTTTTGCACAAAGGATTCTGATGCAATGGTCAGTTCGAAGCCCCATGACCTACAAGTTGAGGGTAGAGTTCTTCTGAAGAGGGACGGGATACTGTCAGTTCCTCGAGCTGGTACAAACAATTTCTGAGATGAATTATGCAGATATTTCTTGTTAAACCACATTCTCCATCCCCTCCTTTTTTGATTACAAGCTAGAGTTTTAGTTTAACAACTCTAGCTTTCCGTTTGTAACTTTTTCCACGACACCGAGACTTATCTGTGGTAAACCTTAAACTAAAACGGAACTTCCAACGATTTCAATCAATCAGTATTTCCTACGTCACATAGCAAACAAGTCTCATCAGTCGATCGAACATGGAAATATTATTAAACTGACGTCAGCGTCTTCACAATCCCGTCAAGTCTAATTTGCAGAGAATTTTGAACCATATCCAGAAGTTGACACATGAGAAAATGCTTGAACGTTTATGAATGTGTAGACAGCCCTAGTAGTTCGTCTGAAAGTTTCGTACAGCAGCTAACAAGTAATCTTCAAATACTGAGAGGACCGTAAGAGGGCTTGTAGTAAGAAAAAAATAACATAATAAAACAGAAACCACGGATGTAGAGGAAAGAGCTTCCAATGAACAGCCCACCAAAACGATTGTCCTGAAGATCCCAGAGCAGCTGCTTACAATGCAGTAGAATTTTGCTCGTCACAACACGTCTGAAAGATCCACGTCGGATACATTCCACGTCATATACGTGACGTGGTCTCTGCCTGCCCTGGTGTGGGGGCCAGACGACTCCGACCGACAAGCAGCGAAGGGAGCTGAAGCGCATAGAGAGTCCAATGGAGCCGCAGAGTACCGTGACGCCACTTGGGGATGCATCCTGCCCCTTCCCTACGCACAGTTCTGCAAATCCTTGTGACAGCCTACAGTTCCATTGCCACCCAAATCACCGCATCCTCCCAATTCCAGAGGATCTTCGCGTCTTTCTCAATTTCGTTCCTGGAGGTTGTGAGGAGGCTTTGGATGGTGCGAGTGGTGCCCCTGTGAACTTTTTGCTCTCATTGAGGTGGGTTCTTCTTCTCGCTTTCCCTCTGTGCTTTCATGGCTATCTACGTTGCCATTAGCTCGATTGGTTGGGACTGATTGTGGTTATTCCTATTCTCTGTGGGTTTCCTTGGTTGCAACGACATTGCCGTTGTGGTGCTTAATATGGTTTTGTGGGAGTTGGTAATGGTGGTGGCGATTGTTGCTTTCCATTTGTGGTGATGGTGGTGTGTATAGGTGATTAACACGGGAGTTTGTTACAGAGAGCATTTGTGTGAAGTTGGTTTCGTTAACATGTTTGAGTGTTCGTGAGTTCTGGTGCGTGAGAATTGCCAATGTGTCGTATTAGGATGTCTTGTAGTGGTTTCCACATCGTATCGGTCGAATTCGGAGTGTTCTTGGGTCATAATTCAGGTTTTATTTCGGCGTTTTTGTGTTTAAACGAATAGCATTCATGTTTGTTGAGGACTTGCAATGTCATCTTGAGATTTGAAGTGGTGTTTTGCTTTTCGCTGCACCCTAGCTCATGGTGAAAGGATTGGGTTGTCATGGTATGGTTTCTGATGCGATGTGCTGATCACACGTGGTTGTATGCTTGATAATATTGATTAACCGCTGAGGAGTTCGTGCCATCACAATTTGTGATTATCAACAAATTGTCTTTATCTGGAAAGTATCTTGTAATGTATATGGCTGGATTTTTATAGAATATGGAAAAAGTTTTTATTTAAAAGTGGACTCTGCGTATTGAATCAGATAACAATTTGAGATTATGGTCTATGCTAAAAGGAGTGAACGGTATCCCTTTTCTGCAGGAAGTGAACTTCCAAGTGCTATATAGTGGTATTCAAGAAGCAGGCACTTACGTTGGAAATCAAAGTGCTGTTAAACAGTATCCTAAGGTTCTTTAAGCATGATGTCAAAATCATTTTCTTTCTCTCCCTTGATTTCTGGTAAAACCTACGGCGCTATCCAGAACGTCAGTAACCATTCAGTTCGGGATGGTGGGCAGTTGAAAATGTTCTCCACCTCCTTGACCTGCTCTCAACTTTATCCCTCTACCTGCGTGCTTGCAGCCAAGCTTACCTGCATCGGAACTCGAAGTTGCAGATTTGTGTCCCTGCTTCAGCGACGTGGTAGCAATTCAGCAGATGTTAAACCTTTAAATCAACTCGCAGCTGCTCCGTTCAGTTTGTTTGGTTTGAACCGTGTGGTGTGTTATCATTCTGCTTTTGACCTCGAGGTTCCAATGCCTTCTTATTTTAGCGAATTACGCCAGCATAGAGAGAGTTTCTCGTTTAATTTTCTAGGTTATTTTTCCCTGCATTTCCATTTGCGATTGAGAAGTGAATATTGTCATCGCGTTTGATTTTTTATGTAGTACTTGGTCTTTTGCTTGACAGGATGAGTTTGCTAATAGGAACTCACAAGCTGTCTGGGTACGGAAGTCAGTATTCATCAACCTAGATTCTACGAATCTGAGAGCTATAAATGGAATGCTCAACATGTCTGCCACAATGCAGGAAGGATCTTCTCCCGAACCGAGAAGTGCACCAAAGTTTCAGCCTTTTCGACATCGACACGCATCATGGTTGTTCCTTGGTCTTTGCATATGCTTGTCAGCCGCTGTCGGATCCTTCGTCCCGCAATTATTGATTGGTAGTTCCCCTGCTCTTGCTGAAGCTCTGGCTAAGAGACCTCCGATTCCAACTGCTTCGAGTTCACGATCTCAACCTACAGAGAGTGAGGAATCGCATGGGAAGAAAGTTCATTTTGACTTTCATGTCACCGGTGAGAGGTCATGACCCCAGTTGGTGATGCAGAAATTGGTACCTATTCTTTCTTGCCTGGCATATGTTGAATTTTGCCGTGCATCCATAATTATGTCCATGAAGTCGGTCACAAGGTACTGGTAATTGCCAGTCGCCGTAACTCGAATGCTTTTAAACTTTACGGTATAAGATGAGATTCTCATTTCTTTTTGCTCTAGCTTTCCTCTTGACCGGTACATGTATCTGCCTTGTTCATTTACTCTTTAATCTTCTCAATTTTTTCTTTTCTAGGCCCATAACTTCTAGTCTTTGAGCTTGACATAAATTTATAGAACAGACAAATATTGGGTTCAAGTGAGGAGAGTATGATTAATATACCTGTGTATTGGCATAATATGCTTGTTAATGAGGGCTGCAGTCATATAATCAAACTATGATGTATCGTGGGCAGGAGTTCCGGGAGATGGAAGGTGCTTGTTCCGTGCGGTAGCCCATGGGGCTTGCTTGAAGAGTGGGAGGCCGGCTCCCGATGAAAGTACTCAACGTCAGATGGCTGATGAACTGCGTAACAGAGCTTTAGATGAGCTTATACGGCGTCGAGAAACATCCGAATGGTACAGCAACAACTCTATCCATTATTTTCCCTACCAAATTTTGTAGCTTTTGTTCTTCAATGAATTTTCGACTGCTGCTTGCCATCATTTAGTAATACAGCTCATGGGTTGAGCTCCAAAAAGCGTTTTTAAAGTATGCACGCATGGTAAGTGTGGTGGGACTTCAAAGATTTTAACAAAATATGTCATGTTTCGACTCTTTGAATTTGTGCAGTTTTAGGAGTGATATTCAGTGTTTCTTTTTATTAATATTTTCAAGTATGTTTCACGTGCATCTTTTCTATGATTACCATTACGTAATCCCATGTCTCACCGATTCAACGCTTATCTATGCACATTTATGTGAGATGAGCAAACTACATCATGAAAGAATCTGTTCGAATATAATGATTTGAGCACGTTTTGACTTTTAGGTTTATTGAAGGGGATTTTGACGCGTATGTTAGGCGTATGCGTCTACCCCACACATGGGGTGGTGAGCCTGAGCTTCTGATGCTCTCCCACGTTCTACAGTAAGTGTCTCATTCTGTCTTTCAAATCTCGTATCTGAAAGTGCTTTCTAGCATGTCATCTTTGATGGATTTGCCAGGAAAAAGGACTTCTTTGCATTTCTCTGTTGTTAATCAATTTCCCATGCTAACAAGGCATTTCTTTAATCACTCAATTACGTCTCATTGCTTGCTGAACTTAGGATGCCCATCACAGTCTACATGAAGGATAAAGGGGGTATTATCTCTATTGCGGAATATGGCCAAGAGTATGGTAACGATGATCCCGTTCGGGTCTTATATCATGGCTTCGGACACTACGAAGCTCTGCATTTATCGGAAGACAGGCAGAGGTCAAGGCTGTAAGTGATTTGTTAATGTCCTTCAAAAGCTACCTAAGGAGGGCATTAAACTAAATAGCCTTCACTCTGAGGCGTTGTACGAAGAATGTATGTACACCTTTTTATTGGCGCCATAGCGAAGTCCTAATCAGGCTAGAAATCTCGTTTGCTCTTTTACAGCGAGCGCTAGCTTTAGCAGTTTCGTGTCCGACTGGTTTGTTGGTATTTATAAAGAACAATGCCAGTTGGACATAAGATGGCAGATTAAAGCATGTGCTAGTTGTGCAGGTCTTATTACTCTGCCGGCTCCTTAAGTAAGTCCCTACGAAGGAAACGATGATATGGTGGTTTTGATGACATGTTTGAAATACATGGGTGCGCTTGCCATCATTTTATACTAGTCCGAAAGCAGACTAAACCCTCTATTTGATACGAGCCCCGGTTTTTCGGATGAAGAGTATGACGAGAATTTAGTTGCATATTTTAACTGAGCACTGGGATCACGAGAGTCACAACCGACAGCCATGCTTTTTCACTCGTATGGACGAATTATGCTCAAGGATATCCTTGAGGGATTTTCTAAATTGCTTCAAGATTTTATGAATGGATTGAATCAACCATGTTACTGCTCTGTGAAACAGCCAATTTCATCCACTTGCTTCAATATGATCTGGAGACATTTTTCCAGGGAGCATGCGGCGGATTCGGAAATTCGGATAATTTTCGATTTGAGTTTATGTGGCAACGGATTCGGTGATCCGAGCTTATGCACAGCAGTTGAGTACTCTGTTAGTGCTGTGTGAAGAGCTGCCTTGACCACAACAACCAATGGTTTGTCTAAAAGAATGTCATTAGTGTCGCAAGACATTATCTATATGTGCGCACTTTGTATTGGTAAAACAATTCAGGTACACTTGCTAGTGGAGTAGTTTTTTTCTGTTTTAGAACAGCATTGGCTGAGAAACTCACGTGAATCTTTGCCCATCGCATAATCGTGCGTGAAGCACATTCGCCAGTGTTGCCTCTAAGTCTCGATCCTGCTTTGATTTTGCAACTCGCGCACTTGTATTACTTTCGATGGTGCTCAGTATGAGTTGGCTGGTCCTGACGATCTTAAAAAGAGTAATATACACTTCTATCGCAGGTCCTTATCGCCTCTCACGCTTGCTCCTTTTAATTTCTGCACTGCTCTGACTTGCAGACAGTTCCGACCTACGATGACCAATTCCACTGAATAACTGAGTAAGAAACCCACTTGTCCAGTCGCACGAGCTTCGGTCACTTCCAGAAATTGACACTGCTTTTTGTTCTCATCCTGTGTCACTTTCCTAGGCTTCTCAGTCTTCGACATGTCTCTTCCAATCTTTCAAAGGTTCTACAGTTCCAGGACAATCCTGCGTCGAATCGACAACAGTAACAAACTACATGGTGCTGGAATTCAATCGCCAATGATGCAGACTCACTGATCGGTAGATCTCCATCTTGTTCTTGCATTCAGGTTGATGAATTAGGATACGTTCCCAACTAGTAGAAAAGGTTGGTGGAAAATTCTTGGATGAACGCAAGACTAATGACGGAGTATCAGCATGTACCAGCTGATTAGTATATGTTTATAAATGATGAGAATGTGTATATTTATACATTTATCAACACAATACTTGATTTTTATCAAAGCAAAGTATCAGATATAACAACAAAGATGTAACAAGATAATTATTAAAGAGTAAAAATATTCTACTAATAATTCATCCTTATAATTCTTTAAGTGGCCTTTCGAAAGAAAGAGATAACCACTATTTTTACAAATCTACAACCTTCCAAAAATAAGTTGATTAGCTACACAGAATGTATTAATAAAAGTTTTTAAAAAATGTATCATTTGTCACCTAGAGTTCTTTGGTGGTCCACCAATCTTCTTTGTAAAAATACAAACAAACAATACATATATATATATATATATATATATATATGATTTGTGTGGATAATTATATTTTCATAGAATCAATCATTAAGAATTCATATTTATAATATAAACTTTATTGCCAATAAAATTAAGTTCAAATGTATATATATAATGAACAAAAGATCTAATGCTTCAAAAAATAAAAATAAAAATAAAAAATGAACAAGAGGTTGTATTTGAAACTAGATATAAAAAATTTAAATATAAAATGATATATTTTTAACACAAAAATTCTAGCTCCTTTTACACAATGAATGTTAATATTTATGAGTATTTTGATGTTATTTCATTTTTCTGATTTAGAAGAGATTATTCCTAATTTCAATTATTTATCATAATTATTACACTTTGTTGTTTTTTCACAAATTCTGTTATTCATACTTAGTTGCTTGCATTATACAGTTGAAAATTTGCCCCTATTGAAACCATATCAAATCTTGGCTTTTATAAAAATAACGTGGATCATTTTGTTTTGTACAAAGCACTGCAGTGCATCAGTGCCTCGGAAGTTGTGGGTTCTACTTAATTGATACCAGATTTGTTGTGTCCAACAGTCCACCTGAGATGATATCAGTGTAAAAACTCACGATACGGTGTTAGTAATGATTAATATGGCTAAAAAAATATGTTAATTGTTGCAGTGTAAATTCAAGAACGATTGGAGTTGATACAACAAGAGCAACATGAAAGGAAGCTCAAAGGAAGCACTGCATCCCGTCAATGTGATAATTGTATGAGTAATTCTTCAGTAGGTACCAGCCGCCAGAATGAGACATGAATTTAGTCTTCGTTACACATATCTAGTTTGTTCGTGAAGATGAATTCGATTAGAAAGTGGCTTAAAATTCACTTACGGAAAACTGTTGAAACACAATGACCAGCTTCTATGCAAAGACAAGGACACTTGCTGGTGCAGTTTGTTACGAGGGCTAATGGCCGAAGAAGGGAAGAGACATTCGAATCATTCCCACGCCTAGTGAAACTTGAAAGGAACGCTGTAACTTGACAGGAGCATAACGTATGCTCAAGAGTGAGAGAAGTAGCTACACCAGTGATCTAATGGCAAACCAGACAGGCATCCAGATGAAACAATATGACGCCAACAAGCAGAAGACATCAAAGACCCTGTAAGAAGTAGAGTGCATCAGCTGCAGCTGCAGCAGGAGCTTCTGGTTCAAAGGAACCTCGTCTACATGACGACAGAAGCTCGGCACAGGGAGAAAAAGACGGGTGGTAGGCACCACTACGTGACAAGACACCACAGAGAATTCAAGTGACAGGTCTGATCTTGCTTATGCCCTAACACAGAAAAAAAAAGGTTTGGGAAATGACATCTCAAGTCACAGCTTCAGCAGCTGTCCAGCTTCAACGGCAATGCGTTCTATATTTCTATGCACATAGACCAACATGGCTTCAGAACATTGTTGTTGAAGTTCGAACATTCAAACTTGTATGAGCATCGAAAGATGAGCTGCTATCAGATGTATTACTGTACCTAAGTGTTGAGACTCGGAGCCACCCCGAGTTTTCGACGATCCTCCCAGCAAGTTAAGAGAATTGTAAATCATCACAGAATCTACAGTGAAAATTCGAAATTTATCCAGAAAATTATCATAATGAGTTCAAAAGGATCATACACTCAAGGTTAGATGAGGCTTTAAGCAATGCTGAATGATTCGAAACTTCCCTTCCGAATATGATCTGACAGAAATTCGAAGGTGGTACAAAGCAATGCCGTAGGTTTGTTTACACAAAGTTGATGCAATAGACATAAAACCCTAACATGCAACCATACATCATGATAAATTGAAGTACAGTGAGTTCACACATATGTCCCTATCCTCTGGAAAAAACGAAGAAATGAGCACAGCCAACTCCTCATCTCAAAACATGACCAACACTGATGGGCAAATCCAGCCCACAAAACCGACTCTCCTCACCTTCGACAGAAATCTTACGACCTAAGTGACTTCATGTGGCAAAAACCAGCCCCGATGTGGTACAGTGAATCGTAACTAACAATACGCAAAGCAGAAAGCACAATTTTTATGATTGCACAAGATCGGCTGATACTTGACGAAAGCCTCAGCAGCAAGACATAAGCATAACGGATGCAGGAAAGAAATGCAGTACAGAAAAACATAAGGACTGTCTTGGAGTAGAGGTAACATATCTTTGATTGGTCCTTAAATGGTTCCATAGATTGCCACATATGTGCTATTCAAGACATAAACCCCTAAGAGCATCTGCGACATACATATGTCTTCATCACAACTAGCCCCATACTAACCACTGGGCGAGGAATCTCCCTTCTATAAAAATAGGTTTTCATTGCCACATGTGAAATTTCCCAATGCAGCAATATCCGATCAATTCTATCATAACATCGTCTGCGCAGGCCCACGTCGGCACTCATTCAACATGTCAATGTAGAACTGGCACTTCCCAATATCACTGTTGTTGGCGTTCACGCAATCCTGGAACGCCTTCGACTGGTTGACACAAGCGTCAGCAGAAACAGGCTGTGCGAGCGGCTGGCCACCACTCTCGGAGGCTCCGATGTGCTCGTGCACCACCGTCCGCGGCCCCATGATGCTGTCGACGGCCCTGTTCGCCACGGCAGACCCGGTTCCGAACGCCAACCCTTGCGCAATTGTGCTCCCAAGACCAGCCAGCATCCCTCCTCCTTGACTCTGCTGGGGCACGGCAGGCGGGTGCGCTTGCCGCACAGGCGCAGGCGGAGGTGCCTGACGCGCCACGGGCCGAGGGGCTGGTCGCGACGAACGTTGGCGAGGCATGGCGATCTAATGCACAAATCCAAATACCCGATACCCAAAAAGCACAATTCGAAGGCACAATTCCAGAGAAAGAAGAAGAGAGAGATGGGCAGAATTCAATTACAGGAAAAAGAACGAACCCACCAACGATGGTGGTGACCGCAACTTGAAGGAGAGGGTGGCGAGAGCAAGAGCGGCGATGGCAACGACGCTGCGAAGGCTGATAGGGCAAGATTGTCTGGTTCGGGGGGCACTAGTGCGAGAGATGAGCTCTAGAAGCTTCTCACAGGCTAAGCCCCGAAACATCCGAGGTGGCTCTCTAGATGCTGATGTGGACATGCCACCTCACGTCATGCAGTGCCGTGGAACGCAAGCTTGTTCGGTGTGTGAGCAGTTTCAGTGAAGGTTCTCGAATTTGGACAGCATCAAAGAGCACATTATTTAGAAGATTGTGACATGGTGCAGATAAGTTGGCATTTGTGCTTGAAAATGACTCTAAAATGGCAGAGTAGAAAAAATAAAAATAATAAAAAAAATGTAATTTTTTTACACAATTGATTAATCAATTATTTACATAGTTAGTAATTAAGTGAAATAAATTAAAAGCCCATTAGTTGTATCAATAATTAATTTTGAAAGTAAATTTCTTGGTATTGGAAATTAAATTGGTATTGTGGGATTTTGGATGTAAACATATGCATATTTATGTTTTTAGAAACAAAATCTAACTAAGAGGTCTTTATTATTGGGGGAGAAGATAAGAGGTCACAACTTCTTAATCCCTTGAATAGTTGAAATTGGGAAGCTTTATTTATAGCTTTATACTCCAGTAAATTTGTTCAAAGGCAAGAAGAAAAGAAGATGAATTGGAATATATTTCTTTCAAAAAAAAATAAAATAAACACTATTGTCTTCTAAAATTTGCAGTAGGTCCAACTCAAGAAAAGGTTTTACAACAAATTTGATAAACCTTGTGAAAACTGATAAAATAATCAAGATATCACCTGTAACATTTAAACCTATAATTCAAAAAATGATTTGGTTATCTCATTGCCTCTTTTTGTTCTATACTATCTATAAAAGTCAAAGCTTTTAAAAGAAAATTTTAATTTTTCCATGTGGGGAACCTTTATAAATCTTTTACATTTTTGCTAAACAAAGAGAAATTTTGGATATGAAAATCTCCGAGTTTCAAATATTTTTATTGTATTTTATCATGTTTTACAATATTATTCTAAATATATTTGATGATATTTATAATAAATAAATAAAAAATTTATGTATATATATATATATATAAATATATATATAATTATTACTATTTTGGTTGGGGTATTTGGGTGGATTTGTTTGTTCTATTTAACTAGTTTACAATCAAATTAATTTTATTGTTTTTAATTATTGGTTATACAAATTAAATAAAAATTTAAAAATGTATATTTGTAAAGAAACTTTAATATTTTAATGAGTTTGAAAATTATATTTTTTGATCAGATTTATATCTTGTTACTTAAAAACTAAACTATAAATGTAACATGAATTAGTCTTCAAACTGTTCACAAAACTTGCTTAACTTATTTTTTATATAGACATGGAATCAAGTTCTGTTGTAAAGTTTCACTCAAAGAGATCTTCTAACATCAAGTGCCCAAAAGGGTAGCAATATGAATGTAACTTATAGCCTGTTTGATAGAAGTGACCAGATTTTCTAAAATTGAATGAGGAAGTTTGATAAATAAATTAAACATTTTAAAATGAAACTCAAAACCAGACAATAGAATTTTCAGTTTATAATTAAGAGTATCATATTAATTTTAAAATACATCAAAGATTTTTAAAAATAAAGGTAAAAATTAATAGATAAAAAATATTTAAGTTTCAAATAAATGAGACAAATATTCAAACCTATCAAGAGTTAATTTACTTAAAGATGTAGATTTCTTTTTACTTTTGCTTGTGTTGATATCTATCAATAAAATAGGTATATATATATATATATATATATATATTTCTTAGATTTATTGTTGGTAGAGTGTAAAATATAAGACTAATTGTAAAGAAAATATGCATATTTTTATTTAGTTAACTATATTTCTATTTTTGTTATCCAATTGATGACGTCTATTGATGTCCATGTTCTTTGTTACCCAATTCATGATGTCTATTGATGTCCATGTTCTTTATTACCCAATTGATGATGTCTATTAATGTTGTATTTTTTTGTGATGTTCACCTTCTTTTTCTTCTTCTAATTTAATTATGTTCATACTTAATGTCTTCCTTCAATTTTACGTTCTCCATGTCTTTCGTCCATGTTTTTTGTGTCCTTCGTTCTCTCCTTTCTCCATCTTCAACTTCTCATTCTCCCTATCTATATTGCTACCTCTCTCTCTCTCTCTCCTCCCTTGTTTCCTTGTCTCCCTTGTTCTACCTCATCGCTCCTAGTCTCTATTTGATGTTCTTCTACCTATTCTACATGAATTGTTATATTTGGATTGTGCTTGGAGTTAGAAACTAAATTCATATAGTTTTGCTTAAGTTTTTATTTGGACACTTGGTGCCAAAACTATCATTAATTGATGACAAATTTTGTTTCTTATCTAACATAAAGTGAGGGACCCAATGCTAGTAAGGTGATAATTAGCATTTATTATTTTTAATATTTTTCATACAATCATTCTATGATTTATTACATATATATTAAAAATAATTGAAATATAGATATTTTATAAATTTTTGCATGCAAGTATAATAATTCAAATTTTATTATTTATCTATTTATCACATATTATTGACTTTACAAAGAAAAATTTGAAGAATATAAAATTCTATAGTAACTCATGAAAGACTATAGGAATTTTAAACAGTTTCATAATATTAGGAAAATATAACAAAAACTACTAGAATATTATTTTTTAAAAATAAGATAATTTAGAGATTTAATAAAACTTTGAAAGTTTTGAAGATTTTAATAAATTTTAGAAGTAATACAAAAAATTATAAATATATCTAAAATATCATAATGTTTTTTTTTTTTTTTTTTTTTTTTTACATTGCAATGTTTTGCTTGTTTGATATAATTTTCATTTAATTGAACACTTGTCAATAAATTGATTTGATTCATATATAAATAAACCAGTTTTTTTCTTAAGTTTGAGGTTTAAAGAAGGGTTATTATTATTATTATTATTATTATTATTATTTTATCTATTAGTTAAGTTTTTTAATTTTATTTTTATTTTTTTATCAATATACCTGAAAATGTGTTTTTTTTACAAGTTAAAATCTTTATTGTTCTTTATTTGTAAGGTATTATTCAACTTTAAAAAGAATTACATCACATTTGAAATATTTTAAAACTTCAAGTACTCCTAAAACTTTATTAAAATATTTTAAAAAATATATTGGAATAATTACTATTTATTGTAAGTCTTGATAATCTTATATTTAAAATTTCACAGTTATTTTAAATCGTTAATTTTATACATAATATTAGTGTTTGATCAATTTTAAGAAATTACCAACTATTATACAACAAATTTTACAACTTTACTGTTTTAAAATTTCATGTATTATTTATCTCCAAATAAACATTATATTGTATTCATATCAGAGAGTCTAATATGGCACCTCTCTATTTAGTAACATAACTACTCTTATAATGTCATAAATCTATTATTCTCATTGCAAGATGATTTTCTGTGTCTTCATAAATAACTCATAATTTTATAAATACAGAGAATGTACAAAGTCGCTACCTTTTTAATGCCTAGGAGCCGTGTTCTTTGAGTGGCTGGTGTGGTCCATTCAAAGATTACCCCCAATTTACAGCTGTGTTATCAGAAGGTATGAATACAACCCGAGAGGAACAAGGTGTTCTGAAAGGACATGGAAAATTGGTCCCGAGCTATTTTAAGATCACATGACAAGATCTTGCTCATTGTCATACAGAATTAGACAGTTGGCTTGGCACGATCATCTTGCGTTACGTAGTGATATTTGTACACTTGGATTACCAGATCTAATTCTTAACAAAACTCACAACTTATTGCCCTCCTGGCGCACATTCAATAGTGATAGGTTGTATCATTTGTTCAGAAACATCCATCTCTTCTCCTTTCGACGCAAGTAGCTTCTGGACTAGCAATAGCTTATATCTGTGGATGTGGCACTTGAATATGTCCAAGGCGGGATCAATTGAGTTGATAGCAGTTCAGTGAACTCATAATCAGGATTCAAGTAGGTTTTTTTGGAAAATAGTCTGATTAAATCATCAGACATAAAGCTGGATGAAGAGGCGAACGCCTTAGCATTTTTTGTTGCTGTAGATGCGAGAATCATTTTCTGACAGCTTAGCTTTCTAGGGAGATAGGTATGAAGAGGCAACCGTTTCGTATCAGACTAGGTGTCAAGAGAATATTGCAGAAGTTTTGAACACCTCAGTGCGAGTGGATTGATTACTGTGCCTTAGCTACCAGTCACCATAGCGTGACGGCATTATTCGGAGAGGCGACGCGAGGTCTTCAAGATGGTTGACACACATCCCTTTTGTTGACGTAATTCTCTGCAGATTGAGTTCGGGGTCTCGTTGACATTCCGACGCCGTGTGTCAGAATTCATTATCCACTCCTGATGCTTTCATCTTGCTGCACCAGGTAGCTGCTATGGTTGACCTGTTCTCCCAAGTCAGTCCTCAACTTCAATGATGCTATCCAAGCATATCTAGACTTCAAACCTACACCACACAAAGTAGCAGCACTCGAAAAGCCGTCCCATACAGAGGGATGACCCCAAACACCTCTCATTACAGTTGCTCACTGGCAACTTACACTCGAAATGCTCACTGTTGAAATCCTCACTAGCACGAATAGAATACAGTCGTCTATGTGTGATACAATACCTCATAACATACTGCCGAACTCTTCACCCAACTTTCCTATATTGATGACTGCTGAACAGCCACAATAACATGGTGGACACTAGGAGGATGTGGGAAGTTTGGCTTCAGATACGAGAACCGCAAACAGTATCTCAAGGATGAGAATTGAAATCTCAACTTTCTATAGCCTCTTTGAAGAGCATTCCCAAGTCGGATTTCCGCTCAGTAATGACTACAGTACTCAACAAGTGGTCTCTCCTGATTGTAGTCCACTCCATGAGTGTTCTCGCCAGTCTAAATTAAACGTCATTCCCTTGTGTTGTGGCGTAGAATGGGGCCTTTGAGCTACGGCCGAGCAGGGAGATAAACAATATCCACATCCAGAACGCCTCCAATTGTCCTCTTTGGAGTTTGGTAAACTTCGCTACTTATTTGACTTAAGAAGTTGCAAACTTTCAAACACTGTCAGTGCATCCGAACACTTAAACAAAAGAGGAAAAAGGTATCCTTCTGCCAACAGTGGGTGAGTCATAATCTATTTGGCCTGAAATTTGTCATAAATTATTGGCAACGTCACCTTTTCGGTGTACTAGCAATATGCTGGAAGTGCCATTTTTTTATGGAGCTTGCAACGACATCCGCTATGTCCAGATAATGGACCTCGATTGGGTGCAACTGGGTAGGCGATCATGGAGATATAATTGTGTTGCTGTCAGAGCTAGAAGTCTGCTGATCTTATGTTTGTGCACGAGTACATAGCACAACTTAGCCAACCTCCTTGCCCGCACCGCAGTTCAATAAATTGTGCGCTTTTAACTTGTTTGTGGTCACACTTCTCTGACAAGTAGCGCACGTATAGAATCTTATGTCACACAACCAATCTAAGTTTTTGGAATGGTTGTTTTATTGCCCAAACAGCACAGTCCACCAACAAATGCAAGTATAAAACATCTAATCAGATAAACATACTACTTCCAAAATTACAAAGACCACAGAATCTGAGTCAGAAAAGATTCGGCGATGACGATGATGAGCACAGAAACAACATTCAGAGCAGAATCCATCTGCTTGCATAGTTTTCTCTCTTGTTCAATGTCTCATCAGCATACACCAAAGACGCGCTACACGCCAATTTTGACCTTGACATCGTCGTCGTCGTCTGCTGCGTGTGACTGTATTACTGTAATACAAACAGAATTGATGTTTTGGCTTGTAATTCAGTTTCTAAGCTTTAGCTTACACATCCGACTGCATGATTTCCAGCACTGTTTTCAAACAATGACATGGCCAACGAGGTTGAAACGATCAGGGTGGATCTGGTTTGTGGGATCCATTGACGAGAGCGACGGCTCACAGCCAGCTCTCTTATTATGCACACACACTGCGCTTGATAAAATTTTCTCATCGCTCCAAGCTGTCCGGGCCCTCCTTCGAAGGAACCGTGGCCTTTGTCCTTACCATAGTCAATTATTTCAACAGCTGCCACGTCTGTTTGGTGGCTTACATACAACAACATCCACGACTCATTCCAGCCTTGCCAGCTTGCAGCCCTACCACAGAACAATTTTTATTTTCGATCACATGAGCGTCGTGCATATATCCATCAAGTCGATGACCTGCTGAAGCGAATTGGGTGCTCTGTCAACAAATGATTATGGTTGATTTCAGGGCTGTATGTGAACTACACAGTTGCACCTCTCTACTGTTCAAAAGTGCAACTCCTCCACCTCTCCGCTTAAAGGATTCATCGAGGTTTGGTTTATTTCTGGTCGATTTGATTGAAGAGTAATTTGAGAAATTCGGGCACACTTGAGTGAGTTCCGATTTCAATCATGGTATCACATCCTCCTGATGAACATTGTCGATAATCTAGATCTTCAAACCAATAACTCGTGTTAGAATTGCGGTCTGCATCATGAAGTAGTTGTAAAAGCCGGTCAGTACGCACGAAGATAATTGTTGATGACTGTTGGACGCGGCCATCGCGGATCGCGCTAGTGACACTCGGCCAGTTCACTTTGATTGTGTGGATAACAAGCTTGCAACGAATAGATTTTGACATCACTGTTCATGCTCTGGCTCCGTGAATTGCAGGTCAATGACGACTGTACTTGTCGATCGTTTCTAATCCAGTGCAACCACCTTACGCGATACGAAGGAAACTGATCACGACACATCGGAATTAAAAGAAGTATTGACATCGAAACCAGAAAGATCGTCAGAATGATTACAATCACGCTACCAACCTTGTTCCTCGAACAGGCAGATTCACCGAGCTGGAATCTGACTGGCACAGCTCATCTCGAAGATTACGTGGGGCATTTTTCGATATCACTTGTGTCCCTATGCGTCCAAAGTAATGTATTCGTTCTTTTAAGTTCTTCTGATACATTAATGAATATAAAATAAATAATGACATGAATAAATATTCGCATCGAAAAGGTAGTGTTCAATGGATGTATTGAAACAACACTCATAGGACTCACGGTCATCTAAAAGTGAAAATTAGTACAGAGTAAAGTGCCCCCGATCACTTCTTGCAGTTACACATCCGCTTCGATATTATATATATTGATGTTTGAGAAGTCCTCTTCAATCCTCATTTGATTCGTATGCCTGCGGTCAGTCTGTACGTGCGGCTAGATTGTTCAGAAACTCGTCCCAGCTCCATGTCCAGAATGGTGGCTTGTCCCAAGAATCGCCGAGCTCCTAGAATTGTACACACAGTCTGGTTGTTTGCCTCCTTAGCGGCATGTCTGTTGCTGACGACGCACTTCGGTATGCATTTCTAGACCAATCGACCTGCAACTCTGGTCAGTCTGCGGAAAAAACTGTTAAGACCAGAAATGTTAACTTTCTTCCTGCACTTCTCACGCACTTAGTTTCACACTCTTTCCTACATTTTCAAGGTTGTTTTCCACTACCTCTGCTGTCAAGTGGTATTCTACCTCTGATGTACATATCCACTTAACCATCTGCAGGACTAAAGTCAATGGTTTTATATGATTTGTCACGCTTGCAGGATGTGCTCAAGGTGCTCAAGGCCTGTTCGTTTTCGGAGACAGCTACACAGGTAATGTAACATAGGATCCGAAACTTCAACCGCAATATTCAGTGACAATCCTCAGCTACACGCAACTGCTTCACTGATTGTTATGATATATATTGGGTAGGGGTATCCATTTTGGCGCTTGACAGTTTAATTCGGCTGCCATGCGCAAACATTGTTAAGGAGTTTGGATTTGAATGCTGGCAGATACTGGAGAGAACTTGAAGTACCCGTATGGGATGACATGGCCTGGAGATGGCGGAGCTCGCCGTTCATCAGATGGGCACAACGAGGTGGACTACATAGGTGTGCACTTACTGATCAATGTATTATTCTGAGCAACACATTGCAGACATGAAGTGAACGAACTTCACTGAATCGGCGTTTGAGTAATTGAGATTGATGGACTACTGTTTTCACGGTCTTGTCAATTCTGCTGCAGCGGCGAAGCTAGGGGTACCTTCACCGACGCCATGGGAGGATTTGCCTGGAAACGGATACCAAACCAACGGGGGTGTGAATTTCGGTGTGGGAGGAGCTGCAGTCACCTACGCTTACGGTTGGAAGCCCTTGGAAAAGCAAGTCGACGAGTTTGAAGCGCTCGTGAAGGGCGGGACATGGACCGGGGATCACTTGGCACAATCAGTGGCGCTCGTCTCCATTGGTGTGAACGATTACACCTACTACAATCAGTATGGTAATGTAGTCCAGGTAGGATTTCCACTGCACAAGTATTGTAACTGTCGACGGGACTTAAAGTACCGACACACGTTGATAGGAAAAGTACCATGTTTTGTGAATCGGTAGGTAACCCTAATTTGATCTTGCAGGGTGTGAGCGCGTTTATCGATACAGTCGTTGACCAGATAGGAATTCAAATGCAACGCATCCACAACCTCGGGGTGGGAAGTCTAATGGTGGAGAATCTGGTACCTATGTCGTGCATGCCATTCACCACGCTGTGGGTCAATGGCGAGACGGGTTGTGCGACAAACGAACTGCTTGACACAGAAACAAACCTGCATGACGCGAAGCTGCATTATAAAGTGGACGAGCTCAACAGTGTTGGAGCCAACATTTTGATGCTGGATCTCACGAAAGCGCTGAGACAATTATTTGAAAACGGGCCATCGTATGGGTTTACAGAAGCTTACAAACGGTGTTGCACGGGCTCCTGCGGTGGTGGAGATGGCTACACGGTGTGCAACAATCCTGCAAATCACGTGATTTTTGATAGTATTCATCCTACCGAGGCGGCGTGGAAGGCGGTGACGGACCTCTACAGTTACAGTACGGGATTCACGAAAGGAGCCACTCTGAATACATGGTTTCGTCAGAACCAGATGATTAATTAGGATTGGGGTGTCGGAATCAGGCTTCCGCATAGCAGGAACGTCGGAGAAGATGTAGAAAGACGATTACCGTGAAGGCATCCTTAGCTCACGAAAGTGTGTAAAGAATTCGAGCTCAAAACGAGCTGTAGACTGATTTTCGAATGTACTATATCAATTCATTAACCATGGTAATTGAGTCAGGTATTTCAAATTGATGGAAGGTTTTCAACTACAGCGGTCACACTTTTGCGATGCGTTGATCACTGCTTATGTTGAATGATCATTACATGTTCTTGCCATTTTACCCAACGCAGGCCTGAAATCCCGTAATGTCTTACATTACAGGCCATGCGATGTGATGATTGAGTTGATTGGGCCGCAAGGCAAGCGAGGGCAGCTGGCCCTCTCGGAACCTAAATTCTTTGTCAGTGGGACCCCCATGGCGTGTCGCTTGTAATCGCTTCTCAAGTGTGATTGTGAAAGCTCATCCATTGGGTAGGGTTCCTGCAAATGAGTTCAGTTTTCGCATCTTGGTATTGAATCCCGTGTTATTATAACCTTCAGATTAGGTCGTCACGACTCTTTGTAGATTTGGAGCTTCTTGGCATGCATCTCGCGAAATCCTAATCGGATCGGTTAATCAACTTTATGTTTCGGAACGACTGTTGAACGATAGTTTACGAATTGACCTCTTTCTAGATAGCTACTAGTTAGCATGAAGGGGTGTAAGTAGCTGTGATTAAGACCGGGGGAGAAAACTCGAGAGATTAAGACAATTGGGATCCATTCCAGGAAAGCATGTTAGTCTCCTGATTTGCAGCGTAAGTTAATTGCGTGGTTTCGGAACGTTAACGAGACTCGGTCAACCTCTCTGCACTGCTGGCTGAGTTGTTTTTCGATTTCGTCAACGTGTTACGTTTAGAGACGAATGGAGTCCCTTACAATGGCTTTTCAGGATTGATGTGCTTGATTTGACGGTGTTGGGGGAAATTGGGCAGCGTACACTTGAGTTGAAAACGAGGATTGGAAGTCAAATTACTTGATTGCATGCGATTGAAGAGTGGTTGGAAAGGAAATCCGGAGATGGAGGTTGGAGGAGTGGGAGACGTCGCTAGCAGTGCTGAGGAGCAGGAGAAGTGGTTGGCGGATGCCATCGCTCTCGTCCAGCATAATGCGTTTTATATGCACCGTGCGCTGGTAATCCTACCCATCCCAAGACTTTCCTTGTGAATTGTGGGTTATTCATTATCTTGATCGTACCAGTGGCTATTATGAAATTTGCACAATTGCGATGTGGATGTTTGTGAAGAGGTTTCGGAGATTGTGGCCCGGTTTCGAGGTTTTTGGGGCATGGTGATAACTCCGTCTGCAATCCGCTTAAGCATTGAGTTACCGTAATAATGAATGATCTCTGCAACATACTTTATTGGTGACTACGATTCAGCCATTGCGAAAATCTATGAAAATCTGTGTCGAAAGCATCTATCAAAGATATTGCGTTAGGGTTTGGTGTTGTTTATATAGATTTGAATCCCCTTAAATCAAGGGCATGTAGGAGTCAATATAAGAAGTGTGGAATCTCAAAATGCTACCAGATGCAATACTTGTGTCACAGGTCATGCTCCTGCAGAAAACAAAGGAGACTAAGCAATTTTTTATTATGTTTGACTGCAGGATAGCAATAATTTGCGAGAAGCTCTTAAGTATTCGGCTCAGATGTTGTCTGAGCTGAGGACGTCCAAGCTGTCACCACAAAAGTACTATGAGCTCTGTATCCACCTTTTACAACTTCTATGCATGCACTAAAATCATATACCGTGTTGGGAAACCTAGTCCCTTGTCCTAGGTAGGATGGATGCTCGTGGTGCATATGAGATGCATAGCGTAACCAGGATCGGGTTAAGTTCTTATCCATGGAAAACCTTAATCAAAACTACAGATATGAGAATGTTTGTTGAACTGCAGCGATTGGAAATTTTCTTTCAAGATGAAACCAAGAGAGGTCGCACACCTGCAGATTTATACGAGCTTGTTCAGCATGCTGGAAACATATTGCCTCGTTTGTAAGTATGCTGATCATTTTTCAGGTGTAGGTTCGAAGATACTGAGCACACAGATTGGTGAAGGACTGGGGAGTAGATCATTGTTAGTGGATATTTTAATGTATACTGGTATTTTAATGTTACGAAGAGACTGGTGGATGCAGATCACTTTACGAGGTCATTTTCATCTTAGGGTGTCTTTCATAATGTATTACATGTTACCGAAATGTTTATTTCTGGGCTGTAGGTATTTACTCTGTACGGTGGGATCAGTGTACATAATGTCAAACGAAGCGCCAGCTAAGGATGTGTTGAAGGACCTTGTGGAAATGATTCGAGGAGTTCAGCATCCCATTCGGGGGCTATTTCTACGTAACTATCTCACTCAAATAAGCCGTGACAAACTGCCGGACGCGGGTTCTCCATTTGAAGGGTTAGCCATTCTGCCTAAAACCTTAACATCTGATTCATGCAGTTCCACCTAAGCGTCAAGTTACCTCAGAATTAGAGTGGATATTTTTCATGCCGCCTCAGTTGCTGTGTGCTACTTTCTGTTGTTTGGGAAAAGCCGGATGTCAGAGGCACCCGGTGGTTGCCATGTGTGCGAATTCCTTATTACTGTAACCAGAAACATTTAATTGCTTATTTCAATTATATTTTAATCAGTGTTGATCATCGTAGACGTAATTGTTGCCCTGCAGGGAAGGTGGGAAAGTGATCGATGCTGTGGAGTTTGTGCTACAAAACTTCACGGAGATGAACAAGTTGTGGGTGCGGATGCAGCATCAGGTAAGCACAATTGATACTCATATGTACGTTGCGATGAGATAAAACATCACTATTCAGTATGCTTGGACTCGTTGCAGAAAATTCTAGTTGGGAACGTTCTCCAATTTTTTCTTACCTCGCTTCCTAATGGGATTGCATTCTTTGTCCCACCAAGGGTCCTGCTCGGGAGAAGGAGAAGCGGGAAAAGGAACGAAGTGAACTTCGTGATTTGGTTAGTGTTACAAACATAATCTGTTACTACTAAAAACTCATTGATGTCCTCAGCATGATGCATGTCAAAACTGTGAGTGGTGAAGCTTTTTCATGGTGTATAGGAGAGTCCGCTCTGTTGCCTTTCTCAAGCTTCATACACTTCCTTCTTTGAAATTTCTTTGATGGGTACTCAATTTCCTAGCATCTGCTTTTTAATTCGCCATTGTACGTAAGAAAGTTATCCATCTTTCTAGCCAGTCAAAAATAGATGAGAAACAGCTTGCTAAGACTGCAATCCCCTACTGGTTCATTTCTCTGATTTTGGACAAAAGGATCTTATTTGACCTCAATATGTATTTAGTTGTCAACAGGTGGGAAAAAATCTGCATGTGCTCAGTCAGTTAGAAGGCGTGGACTTGGAAATGTATAAGGATGTGGTCCTTCCTCGAGTGCTTGAGCAGGTGAGGAAGTCGAGGTAATACCTGGTGAATTGTGTTTAAATTTGAGGATGTCGCTTTGGTGCTGCGATGAACACTTCGTTTTCCAAAGGTGGACTTTGCATGAAATTAAATTGCGTTGGAGTAGTAAGCTTTTATCGCCTTCACACCATACATTTAGTTCTAGGCCCCGAGACTTACTAGTTCAGTACCTGATTATAGTGAAGTCCTCTTTTTTTCTGAGCTCGGTTTAAATAGTGTCACTCAATCATGTCCACGTGTGGAGTTGTTGTGGACATGTATGGTGATCATATTGTAACCAGATGGCCGTAGAAATGGAGTGTCAACACTCCGAACCGTTTCAGTTTGCATATTACACCTAACACTTCGTCTTCTTTGGCTCTTTGGTCCAGATTGTCAACTGCAAGGATGAGATAGCCCAATTTTATTTGATGGATTGTGTCATCCAAGTATTTCCAGATGACTTTCATCTACAAACTTTGGAGATTATACTCAGCGCCTGCCCACAATTGCAGGTGTTGAATCTTCATTCCTAGTTTTTTGCACGTCTATTGGACTAATTGAATTTCCTCATGGCACTGAAAGCCTTGTGTGTAATTCGGATGCAGCCATCAGTGGATGTAAAGACTGTAATGTCACAGCTGATGGAGCGCCTATCCAAGTATGCAGGTGCTTCACCTGAGGTATGGAAAATATTCAGTAAATTCTGGGCATGCATACTATATCTTGGTCATGCTGGGTGCCCCTTTGCAGTAACACTAGAGCCCATGCATTTCATTTGGAGCAGCAAAACTTACATCGTATAATACAGTAATTGTTTTGTGTATATATATATATATGTATATATATATATATGCACACACACACTCACACACATATCAGTTGGGGACTTGTTTCTGAACAAATTTACGTCCTTACTGAACTCCTAACCTGACTTTATTACTTGCTGAGGACAAGTCCAACGTGTTTACATTTACAGCAGCAAATTTATTGAAATGATTGGATTTCTAGAGCACTGAAGTAGAGTAAATTGGTCATGTACATTTATACGGTATGCAGTTCCTACCAGACTTTCATCAGGTGGAAGCGTTTTCAAAATTTAGCCAAGCTGTTATGGAGGTAAGCAGTTAAACTTTGAATCTAAAGTAACAGTATCAGCATGTATTTATGAGTTTGTTATGTGATTCCTTTGTTTTATCTATCACCTTTGACCTCAAACCTAGTGGAACTGGGAATGTTGCAGGTTGTAGAAGCTCAGCCAGATATGTCATTGGCTAGCACTATCAGTCTTTACGTGGCACTCCTTGCTTTCGTTTTAAGTGTGCACAGTGACCATCTTGAATACGTCGATCAAGTTTTGGTATGTTTATCGTAATCTTTCTACATTCAATTTCTATTGTTCCAATTCGGTTTTGGATGTTTTCGTCTTAGAAAGGGGAATAGATAGAGTGACGTATTGTAGATGCCTCTTAGTTTTTGTGCGAGTACAAGTGGTTGGAAATATCTTCTATATTTAAATGCAAACATTTGTAAGTAATATCATCTGAATTTATATTCTGGCAGTACATGGTTTTCATAACCCTTCAAGAACCTCAAATTACTGGAGTCTTTTCAATACTCTTTGCAGTTAATGTGGTTACATAGTTGATCTGCTTATGGAAGTCACTTGTTGTCTAAATGTCATGTCCATGCCTGAAAGCATGGTAATGTTTGAGCATAGTAAATCCTATTGAGTAGCAACATATTCTTATGATGGCTTCTGGTAAAGCGCTTCAACAGTCGCAAGTTCACCTGCTTGTTCTATTGTAGCTTAGACTATGGATTTGATTGGAGGTACCCCCTTAAGTTTTTTGGCTGGACCATCTTGCAGGGATTATGTGCTAAGAGATTGGAGGGAAAGGGACGTATAAAAGATGCCAAGGCAACAAAGCAGCTTGTGTTGCTCTTAACTGGACCATTAGAAAAGTACAAGGATGTGGTAGTGATTTTGAAGTTGAGCAACTATGCTCATGTGATGGGACATCTGGATCATGACACTAATAAAAGTATGGCGGTGGTTCTTATCCAATCTGTGCTGTCCAACTACATTCAGATCGGAGAGCCTGATAAGGTGCGCTTCTCACGGAATACTTTGGATTTTGTTCCGGTGATGCTTTTTGGACTTTCTCAGTATGCGAGTTAAGGATTTACATTAAGAAGATGCGATATAAAACCAAATTTCTTGCAATCCTTGGGTGTGAATCTTAAGCAAGAACAAATGTTGGAGATGGTTCTGTCAATGGTTGTAAAATAATCTAAATGGATGGCGGTTGTTAGGTCGATGCATTGTTGGATCTCTTGAAGGAGCTTACCCAGGATATCGGCGATGCATCAGCTAAGGCACCACCCAAGTACAACGTAAGCTCGCAAGTTGCTTCATCTTGCTCCATGTATTATAATGGTAGACCTGTGTCCGTGATGTCATAACATGCTCATTAGCTTTTGTACTTTAATGTTTGAACTCGGAAAAATTGGCCTTACTATAGGCTTAGTGATAGGAGTGCATCAGAACTAGTATTGTGTTCTTAATAAGATTTTGTGTTGATTTTATGTGTAATCGAGGTCTGTATTATTCTGAAGTGAAATTGTATGCATGAATATCGTTTCCAGTGGCAGCAGGCAGATGATGAAGATTTCAAAGAAGAACAGAATTTAATGGCCAGGCTTGTGCATATGCTGAGGAATGATGACTTGGAGGTTATGTTCCAGGTACGTCCTTTCAGACGTTTATCATGACTTATTTTGTGTCGGGAAACTCATGCTAAAATTGATGTGTGTGAGGTTCTAACCTTCTTAAGTTTTTCAGTAGAAATCGTTAGTGCCTGGTCTCATGTACCACATGCAGAGCTCCGCAAGAGCTTCGCGAATAGATGTCTTGCGTTCTTATTAGATTCTTACGAAGTGATTCAAGTACACGTGCATCTATTTTACTATGAATCACAGTTCTGGTCGTGTGTTGCAGATTTTAGTAGTCGCACGCAAACATTTTGGTGAGGGAGGTCCACGTCGGATGCAATACACTCTTCCGCCTCTTGTGTTTTCTACTCTTAAGGTGGTACTCTGTTCTTACGCCGAACTTATGGTGGTGTACATGTAACTCGCGCTTTGATTGCATTTATATTTGAGCTCTTACCATGGAACAGAGTTGTTCGTATCTTGATGTTTTTTATATGCTTCTGTAAATGACTAGAAACTTTCTTGAAATCCATCTCATTGGGTTGTTGTTGTCGAACGCAGTTTGTGCACGCCTTGCAGCAAAAGGAATTAGAAGAGGGCTTTAGTGACAGGGCTGGTTCTCCTGCTATGAGGAAAGCTTTTCAGTTTTTACATCATGTAAGTATCTTGAAACATCAGCCTTCTCAGTGTGCATTATTTCTCAATTAGTATTCTGGTATATTTGATTGATTCGCGCCATTAGCCAGCTATATGAACATGATTGTTTCACCGCCTAAATTCACATTAAAGCATTCAGAACTTATGGTGGGGTACATGTAACTCGCGCTTTGATTGCATTCAAGTTTTAAACATCGTGTTGGTCTTGCTGTTCGATTAATATTTGAATTTGATGTATACGGTATCTGTTCTTAGACGTTGTAGTCAGGAAGATGAGAGTAGTGCATTCATTTCGGCTTGTCTGCAGACAGTGGAGGCTCTTGCCATGATTCCTGCAGCTGAACTAGCTTTGAGACTGTACCTACAATGCGCGGAGGTATGACTTTAACCTTTCTTGGCTTGAATGATAGGTTGCTTCAAATTACTCTACACTTAGATTTGTTAACTTAGATCTACAATCGCGTCATTTTAGTACTCTGGTAGTGGGAAATCTTTTTGAAGACTTGGTAGATGACTTTTTGGTTGTTTATGCTCTCATGTACCGGATTGTGGGTTTCTGCATAAGAAAAGGGCACTCTCGTAAATAGCACAATGGTACTGCTTCACATTCTGTTGTTCTACTCATTGCAATTTGTTCTGCTGCAGGCTGCTGGTAACTGTGGCTTGGAGCCTGTGGCTTACGAGTTTTTCACCCAGGCGTTCTTGTTGTACGAAGAAGAGGTAGCTGTAAGTGACTAAACATACTTATTTTGTGTATTTATGACGATCCTTGAACTTCAAGATATTAGATGTTCATTATGATTGCATTTCTGTTTGATACATGTATTAAGTCAAAGAAAGCAGAACTTGTTTATGGAATTTATTTAAAGAAATTGCGCGATGGAAATCATGCACATTAGGAATGAAGACCAAAAAGCATATGAAAGATTATAGGATTAAATGTCGTCGCAGGCAGTATGGTTTTTACTTAAAAGATTCCTAGTGACTTGCATGAAAAAGATCTAGTTTTTATATTTCTGTCTAGTTGACGAAATCTCAAGAGATGATCACTTCAGGATTCAAAAGCACAAGTTACTGCTCTTCATCTCATAATTGGGACGTTGCAAAGGACACGAGTTTTTGGTGTGGAGAACAGAGATACTTTGACCCACAAGGCCACAGGGGTAAGTTTTTCTACTGAGACTAATGAATAAGGGTTGCCATTCTTTCATAATGTGCTGCTGGAAACCACAATCGAGATACGAAGCAGCGGTTTTCTTTATCTCTAGGTCAGTATATGTAGTTTTCATGATTGATTCTTTGTTTCTCTTTTACCATCAGAGTGACATTCCTGTTGATTAATCACTATTAGAGAAAAATCAATGAACTTGTTATTTTGTCCGTGTACTTCGTGCATACATCATTCTATTTTTTCGTGTCTGTAGCGACCATCAAAATCAATTCCTCTGCTCAAAACCTGTGCTTTGATGGCCGATTTGGTGACATTAAACTCGAATATATAAGCAGAGATTGATGAGGGGGGTTGATTGTCACAGTATTCGGCTAAGCTACTCAAGAAGCCTGACCAATGCAGAGCTGTGGTCGCCTGTTCGCATTTATTTTGGGTTGAAGGTCAAAGTGGTGTACGAGATGGCGAAAGGTAACTATCACCTTTCACCCCTCACATGTGATGGGAATGTTCCTATGTATGCACTACTGACTTACAAGTAACTGCCTTAAAAGGTGAAAGGTTGTGTCGAATTAACTATCGCGTATGATTTGTGCAGAGTGCTTCTATGCCTGAAACGCGCATTGAGAATTGCTAATGCGGTTCAGCAAATGACTGGTGCCACAAGGGGTACCAGTGGCCCGATGACTCTTTTTGTTGAGATTCTTAACACGTACGTTCTGAACGCACTTGCGAAGAAATGTCCTGTCACTGCAGTAGGTTTACAGTTTGACTGTTATTAATGTAGCTTTTTCTTGAGTCATCGATGTTATGGACTTTTCTGAACTCTTTTTTGGTGTGTTTCCCAAAGCTCTGAAGTTCTGCAGCATGTGATGGGATCTGAGTCTGACGTGTTGTCGATTGAGGGATTGTGGCAAACAGGTATCTTTACTACTTCGACAGAGCAATACCTCAAATTACAGCGACTGTTATTCAGGGGCTGGTAGAACTTATTATCACGGAAACACAAAGCGAGGGGTCTGTCCATGAAGCACAAGTGGATTCGTATTTAGCGAACACCTTGAGATACATCCAGTACCAGAAACAGAAAGGTGACTACACCGCCGACAGGTATTCGGCAATTCAAATGCTTAATTAGCTGGCGATATAGCTTTGTGAGGCTTTTAATTCAATTTGTTCCTTAGCAACTTCTTCACCTTGGAAGCACCACATCTCGATTGGCACTTACAAGGCAGACATTACGTACTACACCCTATATATTTTATTGGCCTCATTTCCACCAATTTTTCCCTAGTTTCACTCCAAGATAGACAGCCATGTCGTTTATTTTTCTTTTGTTGTACATGTGAATTTGGAGGGTTTTAAGGTGTCAAGCAGGAATTATCTGAACTTAATTTTCTTTCTGCTTAGAAAGTAACATGGTTTATGTAAGGTACATCCTTGTGTAAAGTTATCAACGTATATAATTATTGTTCAAATTTAAAGAAAACTATAGGATGTTTGCATTGATTTATGATAGCTACAGAAGGCTGTGATGTCATTTTTTGCCTGACACCTCTCAAGATAAGCACTGACCTTAGTAAACCATGAATGTGTAGTGTTCGAATGAATGCGAAGTGGAACTTGGAACAAGTAATGTATGAATATGGTTCTATTTGGGCTCGAATGCACTTCATTTTCAATAAATTTTGACAAATAAATAAATACAGGCGGATTTCAGATAAAACTAACGGCCTTTTCACAAAACAAAATAGTGTGGTGGGATTGTGACTTGAATCTCACGTTACTTCTAGATCTGAAGCTGGAAACCGATTTGAGTAGATTCATGAATTATCTGCACCGTTTTACTTTCTTTCATTAAAAAACTTGCATGAGAGTCTTAGTTCATAAGAGCAGAAAGATGAGGTGAGAAATCATCATACGCTAGGTGAAACTCTTCTAAGTTGAGACATTGAACCAAAGAAGTACCAATAAACTTTAGTGCTCCACTAATGAGCAACCAAGATGATATCAAAAACTTCGAACTCCCCACCTCCACACTGCCAAGCCGGGTACCCAACGCAGATGCGGTGGTGCATGCCTTCGGTAGCACCACAACCACGATCATGACCGACACGCCCCTTCTTCTTCTTGCGTTTTTTCCAGCTGGGTGCCGCTCCCCCTGCGTTGTTCTGGGGCTCATCCAAGGCAGCAACAGGGAATAAAACAAACAGTTTCGTCTGCAGCAGCTTTTGGCTGTGCGTCAACATATTCCACACATATAGGCCAACCCATTGAGTTGCATAGGCTATAGATAAGATATTAGAATGTATTGTAAACATGTGAGGTTTGGGTGAATGAACAACTCTTACAATTGCAGCATAGATTATATAGAAGTAATATGATTCTGAAATAGGCTCCCAAATAGAAAATGAGGGTCGCTCATGAGCTATGACCTATATACTAGACGATGTGGTGAAATGCAAACCAGCCCATAAGTTAGAGGTTGAAATGAAGTGTTTAGTTGTAAGTCAATTTCTGAATCAATACATGACAATGGCAAGGACGGATTTAGTGGATGAATATAAAGTAAGCATTTGCAAGGCTTGATAATGTATACACACTCTTTCCTTTATATGTTGCTTTTTGATAAAGTGCCTTAAAGGTGCACTCTTCTACAACAATCTCTTACTCAATAACCTTACAAACCTATTCTTTTGCCACTAAAACTTAGTAAGCTTCTTATAAAATACTCCCTTCTTCCACATTCCACTAATCTTTTGCATTTCAAATGTTTCAATCAAATTTGTATTCTTTCTTTTTTCCTTTATTATTCAAGATCTTGATCTTGAATTTGTTGTATAATGTTCATATATGCCTCTAAGATTATCATTAATAATTTTAAAAAATACACTACAAGATCTAAATTGTATCTCCTCAAATTGGGTCTTTTTATTATGATAGACAACGATAGAAAGCAAGTCATGGATTTTGGATTAAGGCATATAGGATCTATTAATGAATAATATTATTCATTAACAAAGCATGTTTTAAGCTCAAGGTCACATAATGTACAAAAGTTTGTTTTAATGCACACTAGTTTAAGTTTTTTGATATCCAATAATCTCAATACTCCTTGAAATTGGTCTAAAATAGTCCAAATACACATATATCTAGAAACTACGTGGAGTGTAATATATGAGATGGTAGGATTAAAATATCTAGTCTTATATCATTTGTTGGTTTTGCAACTTCAATAGTATTGTGGCTTACATATTTGCCAAGGATTAGTAGATATCATTGAATAAGAAAAATACCACAATGACATTTCATATTCTTAACAAAGTAAAAAATCCATGAAAAAAAAAATAACTTATTATCTAAGCCTTAGATTGCATTGCTATGGTTGTACCTGCCTTGCAATGCTCTATGTAGTTTTGTTAAAAATGTTTTCTTTTAAAAATATAGAAAGACAACATCTTTGAACTTCTTGCGAGGATACAAACCAATATTGATAGCCATTCTCTTTCATCTAAAATAATAAGATATATCCAAAAAACACCTCTTTGAACTATGACAAGTTCTCCATTATTTTTTCTCGCTTGCACATCAAACTTGATACAATTCCATACCTTGTTTGGAAGATATTCATGCAATTTATATAATCTACTTAGATTATTACAAAAGCTTTGCACATTTTCTTTGCATAGTACATTGCTTTAAAAGATTCAAGAATTTGTGCCACCATTGCCATAATTTCAAAGTGATGGTTTTTAAAAAAGGTCCTTCAAATCCTAATTATTTCAAAAATCTTTATTTTTGAAATTGTAGATATCAAAAATAGACTCTTTTCACACATAATTCAAATGTACTTTATAAACTTGCTCTCTTCTTTCTTAGTTAGTACTCCTTGAACTTTCTTTTTTTAGATATTCACAATCTATAATACTACTTCTTGAAAATTATAAATGGAATATCATAATTTATTGCTATTTTTTTTATGCTTCTATACTCCTCATACTCTGCTAATGCTGCTTTTATTTGCTCATTATTCAATAAAGAATTTATTCTTATTTTGATAGTGTTGATCAAGTCTTACCTTGAAAGTGATAATTACAATAGTTGGTTGTTGATATGTCGTAAAATTATTCAAATGCTTGTGATGTCTTCTACATCAATATTATTGAAATGCAACACTTCACTATTATATAACATGTATTCTAGCTTGAAAATGCTTTAGGCACCAAATTGAAGAAGATAAGTAGAAATGCAACAATAAGATCCTATGAAGTCTAATAGAATCTTGAAAAATCTCTAAATAAACCTTAACATATTTAATCAAATTTTAATCAATCCAAAAGAAATTTAAAAGAATTACTAAAGAATATAAGAAGTTATAAATTAATCTCAAAGAAAAATAATAAAAAAACTCCTAAAGAAATAATAAGAATCTTAAAAAAATACTAAAATTTAAAAAAATTAAAGAAATAAAAAAGACTACTAAAAAATATATTTAAAATAGAAATATAAAATTAATCCTAAGTAAATCTTAGAGAAATACTAACCAACCTTAATGTAATATTAAAAAAATCCTAATGGAATTCTAACAATTTCTAAATAAATCCTAATAAAATCTTTAAAAATTCCTAATTAAACTTAAATAAAATTTTAAAGAAATCCTAACTAAATCCTAATCAATTCTAAATCATTATCTAAATCCTGAACTAAATCTTAAATAAATTTTAAACTATTCCAAAAAAATCCTAAATAAATCTTAACCACTTCTTAAAGTTGTTTTAAAATCTTAATGAATATTAATCAAACTATTGATCTTTATTAAAAACTTATTCACCTTTCAATCCAAAAGCAATTAATAAGCATATAAAATTTGAAGAAAATCAAATTCACTAGTTGAAAGAAAAGCTCCAAAAACTTCTTAGATATTGGCTCTTGTTTAATTACTTCAAAAATTAGTTAATATGTAGATTTTTAAGTCTTAATTTCTTTCACCAATTTTTACTTCAATCAAATTAAGAAATATTATAAGAATTCAAAAACCTTCATTGATCCTAAATTTCAAATATCTCAGATTATAATCAATAAAAACTCTTGTAACTTTTTATTTAATTACTCAATTAACATTTAATTTTTCAAAAATATTTAGAACAAGCACAATAACATGCTAACAAATTTTTACCTATAAATATACTATGATATTCACAAAATTGTCAAATTTATAAATTTATTTTTATTTCTCAAAATCTAAATCTATTGAGTACATTTCTTACTTTGAAAAGCCCTCAAAACCTCAATATGCCCTCAAATCACATGAAATTAACTCTTTAAAATCTTATTACAAGATTTCTTTCAAATTTCACTATTTAATTGATTAAAGAATTGTAGAATTGGCATAGGTGCATAGTTTTGTGCCTTAAGGTTTGATTTCAACCTTGGTTTATAATTGGTCCTCTTCAAGTATTAATTCTTTATATTTTGAGATAATATTTGCTAAAATCTATTTTTAATCTCTTTTAAAATTTTCTGATATTAATTATTTATTTTATTTATTTTTATTTGTCTCATTTATATTCCTACAAAGTAAGTAAAAGTCTCTTCTATAAGAAGGCAATATTAGCATTTATTAAATTTTACTACCTTCTTGTCTATTATCTATATTTCTAAGGTAATTTGCTAAAAAACTTCACTTAAGCTCCTATATAATATAACCTTTTCTTTCATTTTTTACCATATAATTATATTATCATATGATATTGATGTCCATCTTCACCCTTGTCTTATCTACAATTCTACATGAATTGTTTCTTTCCTTGTTTCAATAGCTTCTTTATCAAATTTCCTAATCACATTATCTTAGCCTCTTCAACCAACTTTGTCACTTCTAGAAATTTTGAGTCTGCAAATACAAAATCTTAAGAGCTTCATAATTATCAATTTGAATTTCAATAGGAAAGTTTGGCTTACTTCTACTGTTATATTGATCATATTAGCTACTATTGGAGTTGAATCCCACTTGCTTAGTCTGACTTAGAAATTCATTATTTACTCATGCCATACTATTGATTTGAATTTGTACATAGAAATCAAACTAGATAATCAAAAAAATTCAAAAATTCCTTCACATCTACTTATATTACTATTAACATATTGTGAAGCTATTATCATTTTTATCAAAATAAAAATAAAATATAAAATATAAAAAATATTATAATTAAATTTAAAGAATTTTTAAGTCTAAATAGGTCTTAAAATGATTGAATGCAATTGAAACAAGAAAGAAACAAGAAGCAGCCCATTAATTATTAAGATTTAGAATTATTTTACACTTAAAGAAAAATAAAGAAAAATCTAGCAAAAAAAATTAAATGGAATTTGTATTAATTTTTTTAAAAAATTTATTGATTTTAAGTTGTATTTCCTGACAATTTGGTTTTGCTCAAAGCATTAAAGCCAACGGCAGTTATGAGCCAAAATGTAAAATCTATTGGTGATACCAAATACTTTATAGTGGATATATTTTCATATCTCTTTTCTACTTTTGCAGAGAGTTGAATCAATTCTTGCAAAGAATTTCTTGTGGAAGCTATGCGCATAGGAGCATTTGGCCTCTTCTCACACCTAAGTGATTCTTACCTTTTAAAACTAATCTCAACCATAAAAGATCCAATATTCATTCAACAACGCTTTAAAGGATTAAATACAAAACTACCTTTTTGATTGTAAAGATTACATGAATGTGCAGTACTAATACAAGATTAAATGCTTCTACTAACAATGGAATGTAGAGTAGCAACACACTCTGCCATCGCCCAGAAAGGATTCAATTAAAGATTCTTTAAGAAGACGTAATGAAAGAAAGAAAACGAAGTGAATAATTTCAATTCTTAGAGTCGTAGTTCCAAGTACAAAAGCTATTCTTGAGTTACAAAAGATTGGATCTACCTCCAAAATCACTCAATAGAGCATTTACCATCGATTATGATCAAACAACCACACTTTTAGAGAGCACCATCATTCCAAGTCTCATATCAAACTATAATCGAAGTTAATGACAAGACTATCCACCTCAATAGTGACAACTCAGCAACATCGCTTCCAGCCACAATGCAAGCTTACAATCCACATAAAATATTACAAAAAATGTTGAGATAGGCGTATTGAAGAAATTGAACTTTGAAGTAATATTACATAGCATTAGTAAGGTTACATACAAAGAGAGTATGGAGTAAGATGTCTTACACTTCCAACATCTAATACTTATAGGTTGTGATTGCTGTCTTACAAGACAACTTCTATTCTTTGACTTTTACATACATGATCGTAGGTCCTAGGATCCTTTGGCATCTAATGTATCTCAAGGATATCCTATGGTCCTTGAATCCTTTAGCAGCATACTAACCAAAAGGGTATCCTATGCTAAACACTAATTATTCTTACCTAGTCTTTGAATATTCCCTAGTTTATACTTTAACCTCTTGACTTTGACTCTTGGTTCTTGACCTCGTCCTATATCTATAAGATGTCCTTTATATATACCAAGAGTCAATCATTTGACGATTAGCAACTTATTTAAGGTAATATCTTTTACTACGTAATTTATTGTATTTTTACTTATTTACTTTAAGACTCCCACTTTGCTATTGATCAAGGGGCTTTTAATCCTAAAGCCTTTTATCAACATGTGATATCTATCCTTTACTAATACCTTTGTCAACAAATTAGTAAGCATGTCTTTCATTGCACAATACTTCATATCAATCACTCCCATTTCAATCTTCTCTCATATAAAGTGATGTTGAATGTCAATGTCTTTGATCCTTGAATGATACTTTAGATTCTTTTCAAAAGCAAGATATCTTTGATTATTACACTTCATTGGAATTTCTTCCATTTGCACAATTCCAATGTCCTCCAAAAGTTGTTTGAGCCATATTGCCTCCATTGCACCATAGCTTGGTGCCATGTATTCCACCTCCATTATTGACCTTGTAATTATTGGTTGTCTTTTACAATTCCATGAAATTGTTCCCACTCCAACAAAGAATATATATTCCATTATTGACCTTCTATCATTTGCATTTCTAACCCAATTTGCATCATAATAACCATGCATAGTAATGTTATCACCTCCAAGACATAATTTGAAGTTCAAAGTACCTTTTAGTACCTCATTACCCTTTTGATGGTTGCCTAATGGATTGGTCCAACCTTTGACATGTGTTGGTTCACAACACTCACCGCATATGCAAGATCCACCCTTGTGTCAACTATTGTATACATTAGTGAGCCAATTGTTACCTTTTAAGGAACACCTTGCATTTGACCTTCAACTTTAGTATACTCTTCTTCTGTAAGCTCCATCAACTTCAAATTGGCCTCTAAAGATGTTCCAATAGGCTTACTTTCCTCCATGATGAATTGTTTCAACACCTCTTCAATGTACTTATTTTGGCTCATTGTAATGGTCTTCTTAGCATGTTCTCTTAGAAACTCTTCTCCTATTTAATAGTGAAGCTCTCTCAAATCACTCATCTTATAATTTTTTTTTAACTTTACCTTCAATCAATCCACCATCTTTATAGTATTGATTGAGATAATCAAATCATCAATATAGAGGATGACAAACAATATGAACTCATTTGATTCCATCACATACAAAGAATGATCAGATTTACTCCTTATAAATCCTTCATTCACAAAGAATGTATTAATACGTTGGTACCATGTCCTTAGAGATTACTTGAGCCCTGTTGTTCTTTTTATGTTCAAGCTTCAATATACCAAAGCAATTGAACTAATAGAGGTGGGTTCGAACACGGAGAAAGACTGATTATATGAATTGGATCTGTTAGTGTCACAATTGACTGTACTCTGGTTATCTGAAATCAATTATCAAACTACAAAACACCAAGGCTTACTACTTCTATCCTAATTCAATCCATAATCCATTCTACGACTATCAATTCAATAATACTTCCATATTTTTATCCGTTCATCTCCCACTTACTCTCTTTGAAGTTTATATATATTCAATTATTAATCTCCAGCTTATCTATTATACTCAGTTTCTCAATTCATCATACAAAATTCAATATCTCGGCTCATGACTATCTCAGTCTAGTACTCTAGACTAACTTCTCAATATTCAAAAACTATCCATTACTCGTCAACAACAAAGAAACAAAAAGAAGTAGTACCAAGCTTGCCCCTGCTTACGACTATCATAGTCTGGCCCTTGGCTTACGACTCTTACAGTTTGGCCCCTTGGCTTATGACTTTCACAATTTGGCTCCAGTCTCTCTTTCCTCAACCTCTTTATCCTACCAAAAAGATGATCTGTCGGCCAGCAAATTCCAAAGGTTATGACCCTTTGAATTCTTAATCATTTATTCCACTAATAACCTATTGTTCCAACTAAACTGCCTAACTGTTGTTCTTATTGTATTCAAGCTTCAGTACATCAAAGCTATTGAACTAATAGAGGTGGATTCGAACATGGGGAAAGATTGGTTATATGAATTGGGTCTGTTAGTATCACAATTGACTATACTCTGGCTATCTGAAAATAATTATCAAACTACAAAACACCAAAGCTTACTACTTCAATCTTGATTCAACACATAATTCATTCTACAACTATCAATTCAATAATACTTCTTTCAATCAAAATTCTTCATAAGCAAATAATAAAAGCAAAGAAAACAAAGAGGTAGCACTAAGCTTACCCCGGCTTACGACTCTCACAATTTAGCTCTCGCCTTACGTCTTTCACAGTTTGGCTCTAATCTGTCTTTCTTCAACCTATTTATCCTACCAAAAAGATGATTCATCGGCCAGCGGATTCCAAAGGTTATGACCCTTTGAATTCTTAACCATTTATTCCACTAACAAGCTATTGTTACAAACTAAACTGCTTAATCATCAGTCTAATTCTCAAGGTTATCAATAACCAACCAGTAACTTATCACAAAGTTTATTTACCTATTCTACATAGCCCCACTCCTAATTGTGCAGTGTCCTCGCATACACACAATTATTACCTATCTAAAAACTACTTAACAAAACTCCACAAAGGTATTATTTTCTCTAGCCCACCGAATTAATCATTTGCTGTATTATCAAATATGCGTTCTTTCTCCTCTAGTCCGTCCATCGACTCCTTCTTCAACTGGTTTGAAAGATCTTCATTATACTCTCCCAATTCATAGACTTGAACTTCCAGTTTTAAGATCTGGACATCCCAAAGTTCCAATTGTTGTTTCTGCTGACTCATCTATTCTGAAACATCTTCAATCGACACTTGTGACCGGCTCCTCACTGTTAATTCTTAACTAGAACTTCTACTCTCGAAAACACAAGAAATATAAGAAAAAAATACTTCAGCCAACTAGAAACAACACCATAGAATGACTTTAACTGGTGCCCCACTCTTATTATTTTACTACCTGGTGTTAATGACAATATGTTATCCATATTATCCATGAAAGGTAATGAGAAGTAATCTTTCTTAGTGGCCACATTAAGTTTTTAGAAATCCAGACAAATGCAAACTTTTCCATTCTTTTTTGGTACCATAACAATTGGTGAAACCCATTCACTGAAAGGAACTGGATAAATAAATCCAACCTCCAAGAGTTTATGCAATTCTTCTTTTACCATAAGTGAGTATTTTGGATTAAGTCGATGTTGTCTTTGGCATATTAGTGTAGCATTCTCCTCTAATATAATTCGATGCTCACAAACTTCAGCTAGAATTCTTTTCAAATCTGCACACGACCATGCAAAAGTAATTTTATGCATTAAAAAGTAATCCATCCAAATTTCTTTCTCCTTGCCTTTTATACCGTCATAAATCTGAATGATTTGAAAAGCCTCCCTTGTACCTAAATTAATTGATTGACATCGTGGAATTTCAGGAGTCTCTAAAATAATATTCTACTCAATTCTAGAATCTTTCATAAAATCCAACACATTAGAACTTTCCAACTCCAATTCCATAGCACTAACGTGATTAACATCATATCTATTCATCCAATATGCAATCATATGATGAGAATCATCAATAACATCTGAAGGAACTAAGTACTCTCCCGATCCCCTGCACTAGTATTTCATTCTAGTGTGCTCGAAAACTTGCCTTATATCAACATAAATTGAATTAGGTGCACCAATTGCTTCTTTTGTAGACTCATCTTCACAATTTGACGTGAATTTTGAACTGACAACTTGAATTTCTCCATAATATTGGACATGGTACATTTGAAGCACCGATTCTATCATTAGCTTTTCTGATTATCAATGTATCACGGTCTCATTTATTTCGAGTTTTAGCTTGATACAACCACGGTCGTCCCAATAAAATTAGGTATGACAATATAGAGCTTCCCAATTAGAAAACAATATAATCAATTTTGTAGGTAATCCCCACAATTACTATATTATTACTTCGTAAAATACCCATAGGTTTCACTCGACTAGAGTCAGCCATTCTCAAAACTATTGTAGTAGGCAATAAGTGATCCAAACCCAACTCCTCCATTGTAACAGCATTCATAAGATTTATATTATATCTTCCATCTACTTGCACTCTCGATAATAACATTCCATCAATTGAGACATCAATCATTGGTGCACCCACACTGGGATTCAAATTTACTTCTCGGATTTCTTTATTTCCAGATCTGTAACGAATTAATGAGGAATTCAAGATAGTTTGGCACTCAAGTGCTATCGCCAATAGTTGCTTCATAGAGATCGTGGATTGTATGGTGCCCAAATCTTTTAGAATATTATATGGTTCTGTATTAGTGGTAATTTCCAATGTTTGTTTTTTCTTCCCAGTCCAAGATACCAATGCAAGTAAATTGGTTTTTTCTATATTGGAAATTGATAAAGCTACTAGAATTGAATTTGACGGAGAATGTAAAATCAGTTCTTTCAACAGATAAGATTGTTCTCCCAATTGGGCTGATATTGGTTCTTTGGAATTCATGCCTCTTAAAAGATCTTTCAATAGAAAGGACGTTTTCTAAAACTGTGTAGAGAACGGAATAGCTCAACACAAAATCGAAGCCTCCATAATTAATACCTCATTGGAATGCACAACTGATTCAAGTCTTGTATTGTGTAAGGGACCTGTTTCAGGACATGGATTGGATGGCCTCGTAATTGGGTCCAATTGGCCCTTTGCTTCAGGATCACTCAAATATTGAATTGGTCCTTTTTTCTTTTGATGACTTCTTGTAAGGATAGCTTGGACTACTTCTACCCAATGAACTGGTGATTCTTGATGACCTTGATTTATCTCCTCAATTTTTCCTTGGCTTTGGATTTACTGATCTTGATTATTGAAATTGAATGGAACATTACATTGTTGATAAGTATGTCTCGACTACTTGTAATTTACACACACTGACGTATAATCATCACTAGCTCTAAGATTGAGACATTCACTAACATAATGACCAATCTGTCTGTAATTTAAACAATGAAGTGGTCTTTTTGCACTTCCATCCGACATATTGGATGTCTCCATCGATGTATACCTACTAGGCTTGTTCTATGTAGGATTAGAAAATGATCTTGGTTGTCCCATTTGTATGGAGGGTACTTGGTTCGATGACGCCAATAGAGCATATTGTGATTGATACTTCTACTGCTCCTTCCCATTATTCTGGGGGGTTGATACAAATCCCTGATTAAAATTAGAACTTTGAAAGTTATTGAATGCTCGATTTTGTTGATTAGGTCGATTTCCATTCCATCTATACATATTTCTCATTTGAACTTGATTGACTTCACATTGAGTCAGTGGGATCATGGTCTGATTACTGAATTCTTGTTGTCATTGTAAATGCTTGTAGTTTTGGGTAGGGTGCTTTCCTATACAAAATGTACATTGAATACTTATTTGTCTAGGTAATGGACATTCTGTATCATAATGACTTTGTCCCTTACAATTATTACATCATACATTGGGTCTCATATTAGAAGTCTTATGTTGTTTTTCCTTGTCTTTAGCCAAATTCACAACCAATTCTTCCATCTTCTTTGTTAGATTTAATAACAAGGCTTCATTTGGATCTTTAACAGTCACATTTGTGAGCAACTCCAGTTGTTGATAGATTGACAATGTAAAATAAGGTGTCATTGTTATTGATACTATTGCTTGGAGTGGTGTAGCATTAATTGATTTTTGCAACATAACATTCTTCATGTACGAGTCAGTCATTTGTGGATAATTACCCATTGACACATTTTTTGACTGTATTTATTGGCTTCTTGAATTTAGAATCATCGTGGCCTCCACAATTAACAATTGATCATAATGACATTCTTTCCATATCTTTGCTCATGCCAACGATGCCTCTACCATAGCTAGTCGAGCCTTTTTTAGAAACATTTTCAATTCTTGTAGATGCAAACCGTTAATTAATATTGACAATATAAACGCATCTGACATTTGATTATTTACCTATTTACGAAGTATATCTGCGATCTAGCCATAATAAGACTCTATTGATTCCCTCGCAAACATCCTGCTATTCATAAAACTTTCTCGAAGCCGATCTTCAAATCCAATAGGTCTAAAATGGATTAAGAAGGCATTCTTCAAGGCCTCCCAATTGAAAAATCTATCTATTGGTTGTCGAATATACCATTCAAAAGCTGTATCTTTTAAAGTTGTTCGCAACCATCTCAACCAAATGTCTTCAATTCTACCATTATTAGCCATGCAGACTGTCAAAAACTGAGATATATGATGATCAAAATTAGAGCCTGGTCAACCACTAAAAGTAAGTAATTATACCATACTTGTAGTTCGGTCTCCTACTGCTCCCATTTATACTGCAATTGGTATTTCTGACACTCTCGTGGCCATTGGTGTTTTCATTGGTCTCCTTATTATTTGAATTTGAATTTTTCTTCCTTTGGTTTTTTTTGGACCTGCAATTCCTTTTTGTCGTTCCCGTAGGATATTTCTTATGCGTAATTGCTCCTATCTTTCTTTTGCTTGTCGATTAATTCTTTGATAATCCTCTCCCCCCCCCCCCCCCCTCGTGATTCTCACTCATAATCTTTCATTCTTCCTATACAATCAATTTCTAATATTTTATATTATTATCATTTCTTCGGCAACGGTGCCAAAATGTTGTTCTTGTTGTATTCAAGCTTCAGTATACCAAAGCTATTGACTAATAGATGTAAGTTTGAACGTAAAGAAAGACTGGTTATATGAATTGGATCTGTTAGTGTCACAATTGACTGTACTCTGGCTATCCGAAATCAATTATCAAACTACAAAATACCAAGGCTTACTACTTCTGTCTTGATTCAACACATAATCTATTCTACAACTATCAATTCAATAATACTTCTCTCAAACACAATTCTTCATAAGCAAATAATAAAAGCAAAGAAAACAAAGAGGTAGCACCAAGCTTATCCCGGCTTATGACTCTCACAGTCTAGCTCTGATCTCTTTTTCCTCAACCTATTTATCCTATCAAAAAGGTGATCCGTTGGCTAGCGGATTCCAAAGGTTATGACCCTTTGAATTCTTAATCATTTATTCTATTAACAACCTACTATTACCAACTAAACTGCCTAATCATCAGTCTAATTCTCAAGGTTATCAATAACCAACCAGTAACTTATTACAAAGTTTATTTACCTATTCTACACTAACCATCAGTCTAATTTTCAAGGTTATCAATAACCAATCAGTAACTTATCACAAAGTTTATTTGTCTATTCTACATAGCCTCACTCCTATTTGTGCAACGTCTTCGCAAATATTATTTAGCCTCAACTTCTAAAGACGTAGCAGCATTGGCTTCTTCAGTCAATGGTATTGGCTTACCACCCTTTGAATTGGTGACCTTCTCTTCTTTTTATCTTCATCATCTGCCTCAATGTTCGAGGATTCTCCATCCAAACGTACCATCAGATCTTCATTTAACAAATCCAATTCCTGTACCTCACAGTCACGTCGGGCAATTTGGTTGTCACGCTCCTCCAACATCTTCTGCCATTCTTTTGTCAGTTTCAAATGTATCTCCAAAGATATTGTCACAAAAACTGACGTATTGGTCTGCACTAAATTATTGGCCTCCTTCGCTAATGCGGCTAGTTTAGTCTGTAACATTGCAACCTCTACCTGCAACCGTTCTTGCCATTCCTTCTAATCGGTCTCCAACCTTGTTTTCTCAGACACCATGTTCGCCATCTTCTCTTTAACCACAAAAGAAAACACGATGCTTGTCAAGAGCCCCCCTCCTACTTTTTACTATGGTTTAATCAATTGGATCGACTCCCCTTTATTTCCAACGATTTGTTATGATGAAATACCCTATCATCATCATTATTTATCTCCCCCTCCTCTTTTTGGAATAGAAAATCCATCCCAAGTTTATGTATAGTAAAGTTTAAGCCGATTGCCATTGATCCTTGTCGTAAATTTAGTATCCATAAAATCTTCTAATTGCATTAGCTCTAGGGTGATACAGTGTAGTCTTTCGATTTTTTATCTCATATTTAGTTGTCAGTGCTTTGATTGTACTATTTATAAAATGAATTCTTCAATCACTAACCAATTCTCATTGGCAATCGAACTGTGTAATAATATTTTCATACAAAAAGGTTGCTACTATACTTGCACTATTGGTTTTTGTAGTTACGGCTTCAACCCATTTTGTTACGTAATCTGTTGCTACTAGTATACACTATTTTTGTCTATTTCTCGAGGCTGATGCAATTTGTCCCACAAAATCAATTCTCCATTTTTCAAAAGGTGCTTGATCTAGAATTGGTATCAATGGCATTGTTGAAGTTTCAGTAGGTCAATCCGTTCTTTCACATGGATCACAATGACGGACGAATTGGTGGGCATCTGCAAATACTGTTGGCCACCAATAATCAACCTGTAAAGCTTTACGAGCCATGCTGTCTCCCGCAAAATGTCTACCACAACTGTCCAAGTGACAACCTTCCAATATAGTACGCACTTTAGTTTGATAAATATAGCATCATAAAATTCCATCCTTGCCTTGTTTATATAAAGCTTCACCAATCATCATATAAGGTGCACGTTTTAATATTAAGTGTTATTTAAGCTTTTCATTAAAATTAGGTGGAAAAGTTTGAAATGTCAAGTATTAAATTATTTCACTATACTCCAGAGTAATTACATCTATCACAAATAGTTCCATATCAAGTAGTGCATCGTTAATGGATTCATTATCCAATATATTGGATAACCAAGATAAATGGTCCGTAGTGGAATGTGATTTTTCTAGTCTTACTTAAATAGTGAAGTCAAAATCTTGCAATAGTAAAACTCGTCGTGTAATACGACCACTCAATTGAGGCTTATTAATCATAAATATTAAAGCATCATGGTCGACATGGAAAACAAATTTATAACCAAGAAGTTAATGTCGAAACTTTTATATGGAATAAATCATCCCCAATGCTTCTCTTTTGGTTGTTGTATAATTTCTTTCAGCTGCTAACAATTGATGACTTGCATAATAAATAGGATAATCAAAACCTTGGTCATCTTTCTGGCTTAGCACAGAACAATTGTGACATTAGATGCATCGACATAAACTTGGAATGGTTTTGTCCAACAAGGTGCCCCCAATATTGGTGCTGAAATCAATTTTTGTTTCAATGTTTCGAATGCAATTGTACATTCTTTTGTCTAAAATGGACTAGTTCCATCGATTGGTGGTTTTTTCAAGAGATTTGTTAAGGGAAGGCATATAACTGCGAATAGATAGATAAATTGCCAATAATAATTTACATGGCCGACAAATACTCAAACACCCGTAATAGTGTCTGGTTGCTTTAATTCTACTATAATCTTTATTTTATCTAGCTCTGTAGCAATGCCTGCCATCAAAACTAAATGATCCAACAGTTTACTAGAAGGTACACCAAATTGGTACTTTTTTGAATTTAAAGAAATTCCATATTTGACACATTGATGCAAACATTGACCTAGACATTCTAAATGCCTAGCTCTCATATTAAATATACAGAAATCATCTAGAAATATTTCCATTGAAATTCATAGATAATCTTAGAATGTATCATTGTAGATAATCTTACATCATTATCCTTTGAAATGTAGCTGTTGCATTATAAAGTCCAAATGGCATAACCTTATAGGCAAAGGTCCCTCAATTTGTAATAAAAGTAGTTTTTAACTAGTCTTCTTTTGTAATCTTAACTTCATTATAATTGGAGAATCTATCAAGAAATGAATAACATTCATGTCCAGCAACAAAATAAAATATACTATCCATGAATGGTAAAGAAAAATAATCCTTCTTGATAGCCGTATTTAATTTATAAATATCTTCATAGATGCAAAATTTTCCATTCCTTTTCGATACAATAACAATTGGTGAAATCCATTCACTGAAAGGAATTGGATAAATAAATCCAACCTCCAAGAGTTTATGCAATTCTTCTTTTACCATAAGTGAGTATTTTGGATTAAGTCGATGTTGTCTTTGGCATATTAGTGTAGCATTCTCCTCTAATATAATTCGATGCTCACAAACTTCAGCTAGAATTCTTTTCAAATCTGCACACGACCATGCAAAAGCAATTTTATGCATTAAAAAGTAATCCATCCAAATTTCTTTCTCCTTGCCTTTTATACCGTCATAAATCTGAATGATTTGAAAAGCCTCCCTTGTACCTAAATTAATTGATTGACATCGTGGAATTTCAGGAGTCTCTAAAATAATATTCTACTCAATTCTAGAATCTTTCATAAAATCCAGCACATTAGAACTTTCCAACTCCAATTCCATAGCACTAACGTGATTAACATCATGTCTATTCATCCAATATGCAATCATATGATGAGAATCATCAATAACATCTGAAGGAACTAAGTACTCTCCTAATCCCCTGCACTAGTATTTCATTCTAGTGTGCTCGACAACTTGCCTTATATCAACATAAATTGAATTAGGTGCACCAATTGCTTCTTTTGTAGACTCATCTTCACAATTTGACGTGAATTTTGAACTGACAACTTGAATTTCTCCATAATATTGGACATGGTACATTTGAAGCACCGATTCTATCATTAGCTTTTCTGATTATCAATGTATCACGGTCCCATTTATTTCGAGCTTTAGCTTGATACAACCACGGTCGTCCCAATAAAATTAGGTATGACAATATAGAGCTTCCCAATTAGAAAACAATATAATCAATTTTGTAGGTAATCCCCACAATTACTATATCATTACTTCGTAAAATACCCATAGGTTTCACTCGACTAGAGTCAGCCATTCTCAAAACTATTGTAGTAGGCAATAAGTGATCCAAACCCAACTCCTCCATTGTAACAGCATTCATAAGATTTATATTATATCTTCCATCTACTTGCACTCTCGATAATAACACTCCATCAATTGAGACATCAATCATTGGTGCACCCGCACTGGGATTCAAATTTACTTCTCGGATTTCTTTATTTCCAAATCTGTAACGAATTAATGAGGAATTCAAGATAGTTTGGCACTCAAGTGCTATCGCCAATAGTTGCTTCATAGAGATCGTGGATTGTATGGTGCCCAAATCTTTTAGAATATTATATGGTTCTGTATTAGTGGTAATTTCCAATGTTTGTTTTTTCTTCCCAGTCCAAGATACCAATGCAAGTAAATTGGTTTTTTCTATATTGGAAATTGATAAAGCTACTAGAATTGAATTTGACGGAGAATGTAAAATCAGTTCTTTCAACAGATAAGATTGTTCTCCCAATTGGGCTGATATTGGTTCTTTGGAATTCATGCCTCTTAAAGGATCTTTCAATGGAAAGGACGTTTTCTAAAACTGTGTAGAGAACGGAATAGCTCGACACAAAATCGAAGCCTCCATAATTAATACCTCATTGGAATGCACAACTGATTCAAGTCTTGTATTGAGTAAGGGACCTGTTTCAGGACATGGATTGGATGGCCTCGTAATTGGGTCCAATTGGCCCTTTGCTTCAGGATCACTCAAATATTGAATTGGTCCTTTTTTCTTTTGATGACTTCTTGTAAGGATAGCTTAGACTACTTCTACCTGATGAATTGGTGATTCTTATGTTCTGTTATTTTTTTTCTTCTATAATTTATATAGTCAATTATATCTTTTAATCATGATTATTAGGATTAAATAGAACGTTGTATTGATAATGAAAATGACTCCATTCCTTGTAATTTCCACATATTGAATCATATTCGTCTATAAACCTTGGATTAGGGCATTCACTTGCATAATGACCAATTTTTTGGCATCGGTAGCAATGTAGTGGTTTTCAACCCTTACCATCAGGTACACTCGGAGTCTCCATTGGAATATATTTACTAGACCAATTCCAAGTAGCCATAGTAAATGACCCTGGCTGACCAGTTACTATTGGTTGAGAATTGGACTACTGAATTGGTATAGTTTGGGAATTACCTCCTTGATTATTTCCACCGTTCTGCATCTTTGTTCCATAAATCACATTATAATTAGTATTTTGAAAATTCCCAAAGCCATGATTAGGTCAATTTGAGCGATTACTATTTCAACCATCCATATTTCTAGTCTGTACTTGATTAACATCCCATTGATTTGGTTGTATTAACGTCTACTTATTGAATTGTTATTGCCTTTGTAAATGCCAACAGTTTTGGATAGGGTGCTTTCCTACACAAAATGTACATTGAATATTCATTTGTCTAGGTGATGGACATTCCGTATCAAAATGATCTTATCCCTTACAATTATTACACCATACATTGGGTCTCGTATTAGAAGTCTTATGTCATTTCTCCTTGTCTTTAGCCAAATTCACAGCCAATTCTTCCATCTTCTTTGTTAGATTTAATAACAAGGCTTCATTTGGATCTTTAACAGTCACATTTGTGAGCAACTCCAGTTGTTGATAGATTAGCGATGTAAAATAAGGTGTCATTGTTATTGATACTATTGCTTGGGGTGGTGTAGCATTAATTGATTTTTACAACATAACATTCTTTATGTTGGAGTCAGCCATTTGTAGATAATTATCCATCGATACATTTTCCGATTGTATTTGTTGGCTTCCTGAACTTAGAATCGTCGTGGCTTCCACTGTTAACAATTGGTCATAATGACATTCTTTCCACATCTTTGCTCGTGCCAACGATGCTTCTACCATAGCTCATCGAGCCTCTTTTACAAATATTTTTAATTCTGGTGGATGCAAACCGATAATTAATATCGACAATATAAACGCATCTGGCATTTGATTATTTACCCATTTATGAAGTATATCCATGATCCGGCCATAATAGGACTCTACTAATTCCCTCGCAAACATCCTGCTATTCATAAAACTTTCTCGAAGCCAATCTTCAAATCCAATTGGTCTAAAATGGATTAGGAAGGTGTTCCTCAAGGCCTCCCAATTGAAAAATCTATCCACTAGTTGCCGAATATACGATTCAAAAGCTATATCTTTTAAAGTTGATGGTAATCATTTCAACCAAATGTCTTCAATTCTATCATTATTAGCCATGCAGGCTGTCAAAAATTGAGATATATGGTGATCAAGATTAAAGCCCGGCCAACAACTAAAAATAGATAAAGGTGCTACACTTTTATTTCAGTCTCTTATTGCTCCGATTTGTACTGCAATTGGTACTTCTTACACTCTTGCAGCCATTGATGGTATCACTGATCTCTTTACTATTTGAATTTGAATTTTTCTTCCTTTAATTTTTCTTGGACTTGCAATTCCTTTTTGTCGTTCCCATAGGATATTTCTTATGAATAATCGCTCCTATCTTTCTTTTGCTTGTCAATTAATTCTTTGATAATCCTTCCTTTCATGATTATCACTCATAATCTTTCATTCTTCTTTACAAAATGAATATTGCCTTGAATTATAACTCACATATTTGTAACCCTAAAACTGGTTTTTTTCATGTTCTCATTCAACATATAATTCTATCTCCCATACAATCAATTTCTAACATTTCATATTGTTATCATTTCCCTCGCAACGGCGCCAAAATATTATTCTTGTTGTGTTCAAGCTTCAATATACCAAAGCAATTGAACTAATAGAGGTGGGTTTGAACACGGAGAAAGACTGATTATATGAATTGGATCTGTTAGTGTCACAATCGACTATACTCTGGCTAGTTGAAATCAATTATCAAACTACAAAACACCAAGGCTTACTACTTCTATCCTAATTCAATCCATAATCCATTCTACGACTATCAATTCAACAATACTTTCATATTCTTATCTGTTCATCTCCCACTTACTCTCTTTGTAGTTTATATATATATATATATATATATATATATATATATATATATATATATATATATATATATATATATATATATCAATTATTAATCTCCAGCTTATCTATTATATTCAGTTTCTCAATTCATCACACAAAATTCAATATCTTGGCTTATGTCTATCACAGTTTGGCACTCTAGACTAACTTCTTAGTATTCAAAAACTATCCATTACTCGTCAATAACAAAGAAACAAAAAGAAATAGCATCAAGCTTGCTCCGGCTTACGACTATCACAGTCTGGCCCCTTGGCTTATGACTCTCACAATCTGACTCCGATCTCTCTTTCTCCAACCTCTTTATCTTACCAAAAAGATGATCTATCGGCCAGCGAATTCCAAAGATTATGACCCTTTGAATTCTTAACCATTTATTCCACTAACAACCTATTGTTACCAACTAAACTGCCTAACCATCAGTCTAATTCTCAAGGTTACTAATAACCAACCAGTAACTTACTACAAAGTTTATTTGCCTACTCTACAAGCCCATATAAGGATTTCTACAACTTACAAATAAGGTCTTGTTTGCCATCTTCAACAAATCTATGAGGTTGATCTATGTAGGTATCTTCTTCTAACTTTTCATTCAAGAAAGACGTCTTTACATCCATTTGATGCATCTCTAAGTCCATTACTGTCCCAATTACTACAATGGTTCTAATGGTGGTGAATTTGGCCATGGCAATAAATATCTTATTGAAATCGACTCTAAAAAATTGTGACTATCTTTTGGTAACCAACCTAACCTTGTATCTCACAACATTATCCATTGCAACCCTTTTGGTTCTAAATACCCACTTACAACCATTTAAAGATCAATTTGATAGAAGTTGAGTCAATTTCCATGTTCCATTTTCTATGAGTGATTTATATTCTTCTTTCATGGCATTCTTCTACTTCATAGCATCTATGGACTTTATTGCATCATACAAACTCAATAGATCAACAAAGAGTGCAACATTAGTATATTCTTTACTTACTTGAGGAAAGATGAGGTTCTTCTACTATACACCAAATCATTTTCAATCTCTTAAAGGATATCTCTTTTTTCTTTATGAAGATTCACCTTCATATTCTCCAATAGCTCTTGCAATCTTCTTTTCTCTTAAAACTTGTCTCTTCATACTTAAAGGTTGGTATTCCTCATCACCATCATCATCTTCAACATCTTGATTGTCTTCATTGCTGGTTTAAGCAATTGTAAGCACCTCATGATCTACCTTCTTTGATTCTTCATTTGATGATTCTACCACCTTCACTATCATTTTCTTCTTCTTTCATTGTTGGATTTAAAGATATGTCTACAAATACACTGTTATTCCGACTTAGACACATCTCAAAGTAAAACATAAGATTTTTTGCGACTCCAAGCTTCTTGTGGAGTCATTAATGTGAGTGCACTTGTTGGACATCTATTCCTTGTATATATTGCATTGACCATAGCTTCTGCCCAATATTTATACTGAAGGTTTTGTACATAAAGCATATTCCTTATCATCTCTACAATGGTGTGATTTGCTCTTTTAGCAATTCTATTTTGTTATCGAGTGTAAGGAATAGAGGTATGTCTTGCAATGCCTTGATTTCTCAAAAATTCATCAATATACTTTGATATATACTCACCTCCATTGTCTATGCATAATACTTCCATCTTGCACTTACATTGCTTCTCTACAAGTATCTTAAATTCTTTAAACCTTGAGAAACACTCATTCTTGATTTTAATGATGTATATCCACACCTTTTTTTAAAAATCATCAATAAATATGACAAAGTACCTTGCTCTTTCAATTGATAGTATCTTCATTGGTCCACAAACATCAGAATGAATCATCTCTTATAATTTGCTTGCACATATTGCAATTCGACTTGGAAATGAAACCATTTATTATTTGCCTTGAATATAATCTTTACAAGCAAGTGTCATAGCATTGTGGCTAATTTGACCAAGATCCAAGCCTTTTACCATAGATTGAAGCTCTTTCATGCTTTTGGCATTCAAATAACCAAGTCGTTGATGCCAAATGCCAAACTTATCTTCATTTTAAGAAAAATCAGCACATGTCACCACTTCAACTCCATTCACCTTTTTTATAATTGATAAAGTAGAGGTTGCCATCTCTAAGGCCTTTGGCAATATGTTGTCCACTCAATGTCTTCAAAAAACACCTATCCATGTCAAATTGAACTTTATAACCATGTAATATAAGTTTGCTTACCAAAAAAAATTCTTCTTCATCTTTGGTACATGTAAGACTTCCTTCAATTTTTTCCTCTTGATTTGGTCCTTCACTACAATCTCCACTACAATAGAGCTAATTCCAATGGCTTGCATCATGCCATTATCTTCCAACCATACTTTTGTTGGTGGAATTACTTCATAAAAGTCAAAGGAATACTTATATAGTATCATGTACTTAATAGCATCCGAATCTATAATCCACTTAGACATGGTAGCCATGGAGGCTCCTTTACTTGCCATAAAAGTATAATCATCTCCACCAAAATTAACACTAGCATTATTTGTATTTTTCCTATCTCTTCTCTTAACCTTGTAGTAATTCCAAATAAAATGACCTGATTTTCTATAAATATAGTAATTTCTTATGTTATTTTTTAAATTATCATATTGGTGTAGAAAGCTACCTTTTTCTTGTCTTGAGAATAGAGTCAAATCATCACTTTGAAGCTCTTTTTTTTTCCTCTTAGTTACTTCATATATGAGTTTTAATGTGACATAATTCATGGTAAGCTCCTTCATGTTGATAGATTCTAATGCCACAATGAGGTAGTTGTAGGACTCGAGAAGGCTCATGAGTAATGTCAACATAATTTTTCTATCATCAACCGGCATATCAACAACTGCTTGTTGGTTTGCAAGTACTTTTATCTTGTTGATATGATCCATGAGATCATCTCTTTCTTCTATCTTTATTATTAAGAACTTTGTCCTTGTCCAAGGAATATTAGCAAGATTTCTACCCTCATAGATGTTGCAAAAAATCTTCCATGCTTCTAGTGGTCCATTACAAGCAATTACATGTGAAAAGTTGGTATCATCAAGATTTTTTGCAATCATGCCAAAAGCCTTCTTTTTACGTCGTTTGTAGTCCTTCTTCACCTTGACATTAACATCATCAATATGAGGTTCTTCACTTTCATCAATAATGTCCCAAAGATCCAATGAAGCCAATAAAAGTTCCATTTTCTTCTTCCAATGGTAGAAGTTGTCACCTCTAAACTTCTCAATCACTCTCAAACCCTCACCCTCACTTGAAGCCATGTCTAAAGAAGAGGTGTATCAAAGAAAATCAAGAAAAGAGAAGATAGAACTCTAAAAATCAACAAAAAGGTGTTGCTGCCTTAGAATCCCAAAATGCCCTCGTTGTGAGTAAACTAGTGATTTCACTCTTTGATCGCTCTCAACTTTACTTATAAGACTTCTCACAAGTCTTATACACTATCTTAACCTCTCTTACAAGCTTTGCCACTTTTTTATCACCTCTAATCTCTCATAACACCTTTATTCATTGTAAGAAGATCAATTAAGAACTTAAGCATATGAAAGTTCAATGTTAGTATACCAATGATGTAGGTTAGCAAAGAAACATACTACTAGTGCTCTAGAACAACATTCTAAAGTATATAACAATCTCAAAGACCATGAATGTACTTAACAACAAGTAAAAGCAAAAACTACATCAACAACTAGATGAAAAAGGAGATTTAAAAGATATCAAACCATAACATCAGCAACAATCATGAAATCTACTCTTCATAACAACAAATACTTCAAAGAACTTCAAAACTCATAACTAAAGGTGAGTGGGTCCATAACCTATTAAAGAAATTGATCTTTGAAGTCACAATACATAGCATCAGCAAGGTTGCATACAAAAAAAGTATGGAGTAAGATGTCTCTCACTTCCAACACCTAATACTTATAGGTTGTGGTTGTTGTTCTACAAGTCAACTTCCACTCTTTGACTTTTAGGTCCTAGGATTCTTTGGCATCTTACTAACCAAAAGGATATCCTATGTCAAACACTAATTACTCTTACTTAGTCTTTGGATATTCCCTACTTCATACTTTATCCTCTTGACTTTGACTCTTGGTCCTTGATCTCGTCCTATATCCATAGGATGCCCTTTCCATATACCAAGAGTCAATCATTTGACCATTAGCAACTTACCTAAGGTAATACCTTATACTACATGACTTATTTTATTCTTACTTACTTACTTCAATAGGGCATATGTATGTATTTTTTTTGGATCTCTCTCTTTGATTGAACACTGTTGTTTTTTTTCTAGAAAACTCTTATGACATTCCCTCCAGAGAAACGATACATTTATGCACTCAAGGATACATGCTTAAACAATTCCCGGTCCTTTGCTGCAGGCAACAATTCTCCACCATTAGCTCTGATCAATGTCAAAATATACACCACCAAGCTCAAAAATTTGTAGTAATCTCTTAATGAACAGTTTCCTCTTTAAACCAAGAGAGTTGCAATTAAGCGCACTAATCACAATCCTCTACGTGTTTTGGTTGTGCATGTAGGAATATTAGGTGTGCTTATAGCAAGTTAGGGTGTGCTTGTAGCCTCACTCAAATTATAATAGTAGGATTGATTAGTAAGATGCCTCATTCTTCCAATGAATTTCCAAGCCATCAATTTTCAGATACTCTCTAATTTTTGTAGTATACAATTGTATAAAGTACCATAAAACAAATAAATAGTACAGCTGTTGTTACTTATGAAAATAAAATCATTACAGTTTGAAGTTTAGAGTTATATATTGGTACCAATTCTCATACTTGATTTATAGAACAATCAGCCAGTCTACAAGTTACTATTAACTGCATAAATTATCACGTTTTATCCATATGAATGTGTCTGTATCTATCTATATAAAGTTATAGTCCATGTCTTTCATTCATCTTATTTATTCTTATAACACATGGACGTGTAGTGGTACAACCATAGTAATAAATCAATGAAATAAAGATGATAAGAATTGTATGTGTTCCCCTTCTGGAGTATTGGAGTTGGATAGCCACGAGATTTGGATAATCAAATCCCCTGAGAGATCCCAAGCAGCCAGTTTTAGGGTTTCAAGATTTTGTCCCCATGAGCTGGAAGATGTCGCATGGAATCCGCATTCCGGGAGGTGGGTCAGTCGCAAGCGGATTGCACGAGGCGCAACTGCGTTTGCTTCCATGGTTGAGAGATCCCTCAAGGCTTCTTCCCAAACTTAGCAGCCCTGATTGCATCCACAAAACACCCAGTTTAGCAGTACTGGTCTCGTTATCTCCGTTCTCCATGGAGGAGCTGCTTCAACTTCAGCTCCTCTTCCATGCCCGATACGAGTCGATGGCGCTGGTCCACATCTCATCGCGTTGCATCATTCGTGGGAGCTCAAGCCACGGGCGAATGCCATCACAATGCATACACTACTCGCAGTCTTGCTGTGCCTTTTATCCCTTTCATTAGTTTTCATTGTCCAGGCGAAGGAGAAAAGCAAGACTCCAGCCCAGTACCTAGAGTCCGGGGCTCCGATTGTGATCCTCACAAACGCGTCGTTGCCCGTGGACATTCGTTGCCAGCAGGCGGATGGAGGAAGTGAAGTAGCCGAAATCTTTAGAACCCCCCGAAGCACATTGAAGCCCTTCGAGCATTGGAGCATCAATTTCGCACCCACCTCGGAAGATCCGCTCTACTGCACATTCCGGAGCTCCTTGCGCAAATGGAACTGCGACGAGCGATGGCTGATCAAGGACGCGTGCCTCTGGGAGAAGTCGCGCTCTATCATGCCGGGCAACAAACCGGTGGCGAATTCTCCGTGCCCTCGCTGTGACACTCGCAACAGCATTGGGAAACCTATCTGTGTCTGGACAATACAAGACGATGGGATCTACGTACAGCAGTGGGATCCTGAGAAGTTAAAGGACATATTGGTGTTGAAATACCCATGGCGAGAAGACAATCCTATGTTCTACGTCCCAACAACCCCCTCCAGATTCTCCGTGACGAACTATCTGAAGCATACAGTGAAGATTCAGTGTGATGTAGTGAGCGAAACTTATTATTTGCAGGGGATCGACGAGGGTGGCCAAAGGCCAAGATGGGAGTATGAAATTGATCCGGTGGTGGACGTGGATTCCACATATTTCACGTGGACGTGTAGTTTTGAGGTTTTGGGCACCGAGCTGCGGCGGGGAGGTGTTCAGATATGGAGTCCACAGCCGGAGGTGAACAATTGGGTCCGCTCACCGGATTGCATCGACTGTGCTTGGAGGCTTGATAAGCAAGGCTTGTGGCTTGATGACAGATCCTGTTATACCGACAAGCCTGAGTGGGTTATGGAGCATGTTTGGGACTCTATTCTTAACGGTACCGACAATGATGACCTAGATTGGGATTCTTACTGTTATTCTATGAAAAGATTCTCGCATGTACAGCAGATGTAAAGTAGTCCCGACAAACCATAGGGAGTTATAACCATCATAAAGATTTCCGAATTAGTCTCCTTGTGATTTGCTTTGTCGGAAGTTAAAGCTCTCAAGACTAAACTAAGACGGTACATGAGTAAATTCGTTCCACTTGCTCCACAGATTCACGTACTTGCGCATGGTGCTAGATGTTCTCACAAAGCACTGCAAGGATCAAGGGGTTTATCAATGGCAGGTTGCATACCTTTACTTTCAATGTAAGAATTAAAATGAAATGATTGAAGTAATAGGAGTGAATTCAAATCTGTTTACATACAACTGCAATGAAAGATCCTCATCGAGAATAAGAATGTAGAAAGGCAATTGCCGCAAAACACAGCATACATAACACATTACAGAAAAAACTATTTGATTCTAAACGCTGCAAGCAGGAAATCATCAGATATCCACCCGCGCGGCTCGACTCATTGTAAGCTCAAAGCTCTTGCACTCAATATACCTATCTCTGTCCACTTACTCACCTAGCCCTAACATCTATCAAGAGACATGAAACTCGTTCAACACGGATATCTTAATGATCAACTCTCGCCCAAACGAGCATTTCACACCAGCCCCACGTCCCCGAATCTGGACATTTTCGCAGCGTTCATACTTCCAGTGCCCTTAACGAAGTTTCTGAATAATGCAAGATCACGTCTATAAAAGTAAAGCATCCAAAACTTTGTGAAGAAAGTAGAAGGAAGTGAATGCCCGCTCCTTCAATTCAATCAACATGCACAGCCTCCTGCTTTACCCTCCGCCTGTGGGTTTGTTGTTGGCTTGAGATTGACATCAACAAGATCATCCTTGTGAGATGACAAAGCCTCCATACCAGGTAATGCTGCAGCAATTTTTCGAAACAGTGCCTGCACGATATAGTATTATATGAGCTGTATGGTATGGTTGCACTTTTAAAGCTATATATAATGAGCGCTACGAAAACCTAATAAGTATCAAAACGTATGCAAGTGCGTCCTCTAAACAGTGATTGATATTTCCTCTAGATATGAAGCAACCAGTAAAACATCACTCTAATAAACCAGAATGAATGCAACCTCAAGGGCCGAACCTTGATGTTAAAGCCAGCTTTTGAACTCGTCTCAATAAACATGACTCCAAATTCCTTAGCTTTGGCGTCACCTTCTTCAATCGATACTTGACTAAAAACACATCAAAAGAAAAAATTAACAATAAACCTCCTTGCAAGGCACGATGCCATTATCCATTTAAGTGGACCACACATACAAATGATCACAAGACCAAAAGAATCATTAACTACTCCTGATAAATAGAAACAGCATTAGATATTCACCGTTTATCGACAAGATCAGTCTTATTGCCAACAAGCATTATGATAACATCACTTCCACGCTCGGTCCGGACTTCTTCAACCCATCGAGCTGTGTTCAGAAACGACTGCCGATCTGTCCAAGGCATTTTGTATCAGCAACGCTATCACCTGCTGAGTTATACTTCAGAGTTGATGTACCATGCAAACCCACGAAATAAATCCCTCACTCTCTTTTCTCTTGTTATGTCAATGCAACTATTAACACGCGAATACAGTGACCACAGCACAGCTAGGTGAAGAACGAAACTCCTTACAATGCCTTATATATATACTTACTCGAAACATCGTAAACAACTACTGCCACAGACGAGTCTCGAATGTAGCTGGGAATTAAACTCCTGAACCTCTCTTGTCCAGCTGTGTCCCTACATTTCATAACAGTCCCATTTTCTGATGAAATTCAATGGGAATTTCCACAAGGCAATGTCATGTGCAAAAAAGATAACCATTATCACAAGGAGTACTGTAACAGATTTCGTAGAGCGAAAAAGGGAAGTACACCCATACCCTCAAGTGCAGAAAATTTCTGTTTATATGAGCAAGTAACCAAACCCATTCTGAACGTACTTACCAGAGCTGTAGTCGCACAGTGCGATCCTCAAGGTACATGGTCTTGGAGAGAAAGTCAATTCCAATAGTTGCCTGCCGAAACGAATGAAGTACAAACAGAGCATTAAGAACAAGTATGATGCATGAAGGACTCAAAACCGCTAATGACTCTCCTCTAGATTCGCTGAGAAACTAGCCCATGAAACCATACAGAGCTTGCAGCAAAGTTACATTTGCACAGAGAAGAAAGTTATTAAAAATTAATTCACCTGGTACGTGTTGTCGAACTTGTCATACATAAATCGCGTGATAATACTTGTTTTTCCTGGCAAACTCCACGACTTCTGGATCAGTTCTCGAAGTATATTTGGGTGTTGGGGAGAAAGAAAAAATGTGGTGTTTACAGTTTTTGAAGAAAATCATCTCAGCGGAAAAAAGATCGAACTTACCCACTGATTGATCCCCCAAGAACACTAGCTTATACTTGGCAAGTGGCGACACTGTGGTGGTTTGCCCCATACCCATGGTACCCATCCTGCCTATCCAGCTATGTCAGATCTCTTCCTGTGCCTCAAACCGGACTCCTTGCTTCAGACCTTGCAATATCCTGCTTCTCAATTCTACAAAATAATATTACTAGCTTCTCTCCGCCACATTCTCAAACAAGAATTCGTGCTTCATACCAAATCTGTCACCCAAGTTTTGATTGCCGAGGCGCTGTCGCTTAGGGTTAAGACTATTTCAAAAAACTCTGAAGCCACTCAGTATTTCCCCCTCCGTTCTCCCATAAGTACCAGAACCCCTCAGAACACGATCCGCGGTTACAACACAAAACAAGAGACTAGACCAAATCGAGCAGTCCAGGACCCAACTCCAAAAAAAAAGTCGACAAACCTATGTCAAGAATCCCGCGATCAGTCAACTTGACAACCACCGTAATCCTCAAACCACGGCAAACCAAAACGCGCGAGAATCATACCCGGAAACTTAAACCAACCCCCCCAACCCCGCTAGGGTTGAAAGCTTAGGAACTAACACCACCGAGCAGGAGAAGCTACGAGGAACACGGATGAGCTTAAACTTGGAACAGCCACTGTGTAATTCTGGAATTGAAATAAAAACTGTCAATAAAAAGCTCCCAATCATTCGATCTCGAACCTCGACATGCACAGCAACGACAATCGGTAAGACGCTCAGGGATCTCGACCTTCCTCATTCAACACTGAATTCATAGGCCCACAAACTTCGTCGTCGTCGTCCTCGACTGGCAGACGAGAAGTCGCACTCCCTGTAACCGGGTGTCAATATAAAATAGGTATCTCCATGGTATAAACACGGTATGAAAGTCATTGTATTTACCTCATCTAAGGACTCTCCACGTGGGCTTCTTTGATGAACTCTACTCCGGTGTGAACAAGGCACACGTGGTTATAGATCCTGTACGAGGCTGCATTGAACGGGTGACTGTGTGGTCATCGATGACCACTCTGCCAAGCTTTGCGTGCCTGATAAGTGGTCGTCCGCGTGGTCTCGCCCTCAAGTGTGAAAAGGATTTTTATGACATACTTCTAACCACTTGTGGCTTTTAGAGCCAGTCATTAAATACACTGATTTTATTGTTCCACACTAGGTGACCTCATATCACAAAAAAGTAATCTTAACATGTTATTTTGAAAATATATAAAAAATTTAGATGGATTCTTATAAGGTACAATTTTGAATTTAGATAGAGCTAAAATTATTCATATCCACCAAAAGCTCCCTTTTTAAGCATGCAAAATCCACAAAACTTGCATAAAATTTCAAACTTGATTCTATATGAGCTTCATTTAAATTGGAACTTGATACAAAGTGTAAGCAGTCCTTTGCTAAAAGGATGCTTATTTGTATCTTCAATTTATCTTCTCAGAGATAAATTTACCTCTATATATGTATGTAACATTTTTTTTTTCATATTTAATATATATCATTTTTTTCTTTTTTAGTTTTTTTTTAATTATTATGTATTTTATGAGATTGCAAATCTAACTTATCTATTTTTTATTTAATACTTTTTAATATTTAATATAGTTATCAAATATTACGAAATAAAATATAATAGTTTATTATTTACTACAATATCTAAATATATTTATGTATAGAAGATTTCTATAAGGTAAAATTTTAAGAAATTTTGGCTTTTAAGAAATAAGGTTAACATTGGCAAATAACTTAAAAGAACTTGCTTATAAACCTTACATATGGTTTCTATTGCAAATATTGCTCAAAAGTTCAATTTATATATTTGATTTGTCCATCAATTTGAAGGAAAGAATGAAAAAACAACTTGGTATTTCCTTTCAATATTGTGAAGGATGTCCTCTAAAACTGTGATAAAATTTAGAATTATTCAATAAATATTCTGTCAATTGGAAGTCCATAATATTCATAGATAATATTGAATAAACTTGGATGTTATTTTACCAATTATAGCTTTTGTGTAAGACACAAAAAGTATCATTTTTATTAGATAATTACCATTATAAGAAATTAGTTACAAAAAAATCTAAAATATAAAGATTTGTAAGAACATCTATTGAAACAAATTACCACAATTATTTTATAATTAATAAAAAATACTAAAAAAATTTACATTGTCAATGATGTCAAATCTTTGTTAAAGAACAAATATCATAAGGTTATACAAATGTCTAAAGTTTTTTACATTTAAAACCATCAAAAAAATCTTTATATATACTTTAAAAATGTGTATTTTTACAATATCATGTAATCGGAAGATCATATTGTGCTTGAAGGGCATATAATGGTATTTAATTTTATGAAACATTTTAAAACCTACTTAAATAGAGAAGTTTGATTTCAAATTTTAATCTAGTGATATTATCACATAGGTTTTTTTTAATGTGAAAAACAAGAGGATCTATGAACACTTCTAATCAAAATGCATAAATCGATATGAAGTCAATTACAATTATTGGCTTAATTATGCAAATATGTATTTGCTTCATTTGCAAGAAGATGATTCAGTATTAACTAAATGTACTATCTTTCTCTTTTGATACAAGTTAGTAGTATTCAAAAAAAGTATCCAAAATATCTTGTTGTGTTTTATAAAATATATAATATTAAACATAAATTGTTGTAAAAATGTGTTCTAACACACATGGTGATTATTCAAGACAAATGTTGACATGAAACACTTAAGATTCAAGTGATTGGTTTAACTCATGATGAAATTAGAATTGTTTTTAGAATTGATTATTAATAACACATTTTTATTTTATATAAACAAAATGAAGTTGTAAAATATTTAATTTGACACAAATTTGTGCATAATTATTCCACTCAAATTAAATATTTTACAACTTCATTTTGTCTTCGAACAACAACTTAGAGGAATGTTTATATTCATCTCCAAAAGTGATTACCAAATTTTTAAAAATATATTACATCACACATAATTTTTTTAGTTGTTTAATCTAAAATATTTGTATCTTCTCAAAATCTGTATCTTTGTTCTTAGTTTAGAAGTTAAGTGTAGTTAATTGATTAAAAAGACTCAATATCAAAGACAAATGATAATGATCCTCAATTGTCAATTTATCTGATCCACAATAATTTACACAAATTCACAAAAAGTTGTTTTTTTTCTATACAAAAAACATTGATGTATTAAGAAAAATATTTTAAAAGCCAAATGACTAATTTTGGTTTTTTTTTTTTTTTTTTTTTTTTTGTCAATGTATTCATTAAAAGAAGTAAGAGTATTTTGCAATAAATTCAAGATTCAAGACATATACCTCGTACATGTAAAATTATGATAATGTACCTTCCAAATATTGTTCTCAAGTCCCACTTGTCTATTTGATATTATAGTGTATTCAAAACAGATCATCCAAAAAATAAATAAAACATATGTGTGTGTGTATATATATATATATATATAATCTTGAATATAATAGTTGAATTTTGAAAATGTATATATATATATATATATATATTTAAGATTCAAGTATTATCAAAATAAAGCAAATTCTACTATCAATGTATAGGAAATCTCTAATATTTAAGAATAAAATCATCATAAATAATCAGTACCAACTACATGTTCAATACATGATTTGATTGGCTTATATACACAATAGTACATAAAAATAAGGTATTGCAAATTCCATCATACTTTTTGTCACCACCACATGATATTAGTTTAAGCTATTGCCACCACAACCTTCCACACACTCAACAAATTTATTTAGTTTTTTTTATTCCAATAAAAAATACTATTAGAATTTCCAGTATGTTTTACATTTTAAAATGCACTTAATCAGACTAACAATTAATTAAAAAGATAATGAGAATAAGTCTTTCATCAGATATGTATATGCTCTTATTTCTTAAATCAAAATTGATGAAATGGATATATTCAGCATTGACAACAAGGGGATGGCAGGAAGTGGTGGCAATAGTAAAAATTATGATGAATTGAAGATATCTATGACGAATTTCTCAAATTGTTTATATTGTACACAAGATTTTTCCACAAATACTTGTGTGGTGAAAATTTGACAGAATTTACCGTGAAAAAAATAAATCTAAGAATAATCAAGTGAAATATGATTGATAAAAGAAATATTATCACATGTATACAAATGTCTATATGCAGCTCCACCCACTTTCCAATGTGCCTCAGGAAAAACATTGTTGTTGAATTGTGGAGAAATTGCAAATAAGAGAGGGATGGAAGGTTTAGGTGCTAAAAAGTGCTGGAACATCAGAGTTTCAAACGCAGCACTTGAAGTCGACCCAAGAGTCCTCCAGTTGCGAATTAGTGCAGTCTACCTCAGCTGCAGAAGTGTTGTTTCGCGACGTGCTAAATCTCCAAGTCAACCTCACATCAACAACAAGGCATTCATTGACGCTACAAACAGCGTCTGATTGCCGGAGACGGAAATGTTTAACCCTGAAGATCTCCTCGGAAAAGTAACGGCCAATCCAAAGCCCCCAACTCGGGCAATGAAGTCATATCTTGAGCTCCAACCCTAAGGAATCCTCGAAATAGCATCTACAAGTAGGGGAGTGTTGGAGCTGCAATGTAGGATGAAGCTGTTCCACCATACGGACTCTCCTACCATTTTTCGTGATATATTGCACTGCTTTTCACAAGAGCGAAGGAAATTCTGTGGTTCTGGAAATTCGATATAGATTATTTCTTTTTGGTCCCCTTTGCAGAACCTTTCTTAGGAGCAGCTATAACTTGCTTCCCAGATGCGCCTTTAGCCTGCTTTCCAGCAGGAGCTTTCGCAGCAGGGGCCTCCTGTAATAACTCGAACACAAAGTAATAAGCACAAGAGGATCACTGTCACACGCTACAGCCCGTCCAGCAGAGCTTTCGAAGTTCGATTGTTGGTCAATTTAGTTTAAAAAACGGCATTTCAAATCTAGTGTGATGCATAGAATATTGCACCCCTTCTGTTGATAAACTAATAATAATCAGTAATACTAAATGAAAACATACCTTTCTCTTGTTTGAAGAGTTGTTGACTACACCACCGAAGAAACTCTCCAGCCTGCACAGAGTGCGATCAATAGACAGACTTCGTACGCAGGAAACAAGAAATAAAACATAGCCAATCTGGATTGACCTCAAATAGGAGGTCTGAATTGCAACAACTCCCATAAAATAGGGTGAGTAATTCGTTAATTCTTCCACAATGTACCGTGAAAACTCATAGTCTGCATAAACAGTTTACAAACCTTCCTTGTGACGACTTGTTCTTTGCCAACTGGATCTTTTTAATTGCCTGCATAAACCAGAAAACGTAAGTCATGTTCAGGTGAATAATGTTTTCACTCAAATTCTGGGAGTGTTTGAAACAGGCTTACCGTCTGCACTCGATCGTGGTTGAAGCCGTTTTCTTCAACAAGAAATTTAATAAGGCCCTACCAAAACATTGAAGCCTAAAGATGTCAGCTTTATGAAGATTAAAGCTTATACGAAAAGCCCAAAAAAAACGGAAGCATACTTGGCTCAATTTCGCCTAGAACATAGAAGGTAGTAGCAGATAAAGGAGTATATCATATGAAATTGCAAAGAACAACCTCTGCATCTGGTGCAGTCCACTTGAAGTCTGGGACATCCTCAGCTTGAGTAACTAAAGGCTCTTTGAAAAGACGACGCGCTTCCTCATAAGGCCATGGATCTGGTATTTGATATCTGTCATTGAATGACATCAATAAATAAAACATTCGGGAAGGGAATAGGAGACAGGAAAGATCCTACTCTTGAAATTTCACTAATGTAAGGAAGAAAGCATCGGAATGCGATGAAAGTACCTGTCTTTGTTCAAATTTTCCAGAATTTTCTCCAAAGAACCATGTTGTCGGATTAATTTCAGTGCAGTTTGCGCCCCAATACCTGTCAAGTTCGATTACGAAGAGCAAAGATGAGGCAAAGCACGATATAAGTACTCACTCGTTATCATTTCATTCTATCAATAAAAATGGTAGTCAGAAAAATTAACGTAGTAGGAGCAGACACTAAGGTTCAATCGGTTACCTCGGATTGTGTCAATGTAATCGCACCCACATAATATGCACAAGTCTACAAATTGATCCATAGTGAGACTCAACCCTTCCAAAACCTGAAAGCCAGGAAATACAGATTACCCAGGGAATTTTGATACGTTTTCCGCACGTATGTGTTACATAAGCATTGAGTACTTTAGTTTGAAATGAGTTGTCGCAGCTCAAGCAGTGACCAAACATCCAGCCATTCTATCCTATAGCACGAAGATGTAACCCATGGTTACAGCACGCTTAAGATCATTGTCAAACAGACAAGTACCTTATTCATATCAAACTCCATGACAGGTAATTTCCGAGAGACCGGTTCCATCAAATGGCGTAAAAATCGAGTTGATCCAAATGTGAGAGAATCCATATCTTCTGATGCTACTGCATAAACCTAAAATAACAAAATGACATTCAAAAGTACCAACATTTAGAAAGACATGTAGGTGGTACATCGAACGGCAAAAGAGATGGCTTGCTGCTTAAGTGAATACGAAACAGATTAACTAATACAAAAGTCAGTCATAATACTGCTGTGCAATAAGTATATAGCTATGAGATGAAACGTCGTTCAAATATTTTGAAATATGATGCATGTCGATCTGTTGTATTTGGCTTAATCATCAACCCACCCAACATGTTGAGTTGTGGAGGATGTTGTGGCAAGTTGAAGCTGCATCGAACATTTTAAGTTCCTCAAAAAAGTAGCATAATTTCTGAAGAAAAGTGAGCTATAACACTTCACGAGATACATGATTGGCATACTGGTATAAGGATGAGAGGGCGATTTACCTTGCCTGTCTTGCACAGTGATGCGCACTCGGCTTCAGCCTCAGATGGAGCCTGAACAGAACAAACCGGACTTAAGTTGAAAGCTAAGAAGTAAACCGTTGCCCTGAAATTAAAACAGACATTCTGAACCTCAACCCTAACTTGTAACTCGTACCTCAACAACAGGAACGCCCATAAGTCGTAGCAGCTTGCGACAATCTTCGTTGTGTTGTTTGGTAACCTGTTCAATAGTAATCATGTCACTACCACCTTCACCTCATCTTGGCTCACTATGTACAAAAGATGAACAATCACACCAATTTGTGTGATTGAGAGGAAATTAAAGTTATCAAAGACATGATTGCAACCTAAAGAAATTGAACAGATCTTTGGATTACAGGAACAACGTACCTTCACAGTCCTTTTACTGTATTTCTCCATATCAGCCTCATTTCCTTCCTGGGGCATTCAACATGCATATTCCTTCATTTAGGCATCTCATGTCAGCAATTCAAGCATCAAGGTAAAGTTAATTAATATATGAATTGAGAGAAAAAGAAAAAGGTTTGCTTCACGTAATAACTCAACACCAATAATAGAAAAAGAAAAAAGAAAACAAAGATCAAGTGATGTTCAGACGCGATACCAACTTGGCTGTAGCCAGACTTTCAACGGCCTCCTCACGCCTTGCTAGTCTGTAACTCGAGAAGAAACATATTCAACAAGCCTTCTTCAACAAGCATGTCACACAAGAACAATTTTACACCAAATCAACTGAACTACAGATAATAATCATGATAACTGAATAAATTTTAAGAACCAAATGCAAACATTTACCGCTTAGCAAGCTCCCCTCCCTTCATTTCCGGAGGCTTCCCATCGAAAACATAACTGCAAACAGTTAGATACAGTGAGTTGCCACTCCACATACAGACTATCAACCTTCGGAATTAAACATTGTAGACAAGGAACGGACGACAATGCGATATACAGGCGCCGCAGAGCAGGACGAGGCATGCTTGCAGAACAGCACGTACACGGGCTTTAAACCGGCCTCCAACACTCGAATCGTTCGATTGAACATGCCGATTAAATGACTGCAGAGAAGCACAACGGACAAGAACGAAGGTTATGTTTCTGCCATGCGCGTTATTCAAACAATCTATCGAAACTCAGGCTAAATTCTGCAATTAGATTCGCTAAAAATACGCATTCACGGCTCAAGCAGAAATGGGTTCCATCGCATGAAAGGCGAAACGATGCAAGGATAGAATCTCTATACAGATGTCAATTCAGTCACGAGTAGTTTATTATCTACTCAGAAAGAAAGACTAAAATCAGCTCCACATTCCACCTCGTCACTTCTCCAGCGTCATTTGTAAGCATATCGGTCCCAGTTCGTCCCACGACTACCTGCAGAAGAACAGCATCAAATCAATGTAGTACTTTGCAATAAATCATTACGAAGGAAGAGGGACACGATACACGATAGACGGAACGCGAATCGTTTGAAAACACAACCTGCGACCAATCCGGGCAATTATTACGCTTATGCAATTAGAAGCTGTAAGAGGGATTGCGCCATTCAATAAAGACTTCATAAAACTTACAAGAAATGAGTAGATGCTCATGCTGGCATCGATAGCTATTTTTCGACCAAAGTAGCTCTCAAATTTTTGCTCTTTCATCGAATCAGGTGCATTGTCCGCTAGCAGCTTCGTCAACCCCTGTAAACAGAATTCTACATTAAAAAAACTCTGTATCATACGACTCCATCCTTACATGCCTAACTCACTTAAAAAATCAACCTGGAGGAAGGGTAAAAAGAAGGCGAGGTGAAACAAAAAGCCACGGAATCGCAACAAAAAGCGAGCAACGCAGACTAGATCTCCTCACCTTAATCCCCATGACTCCTAGCTACAACAACCTTGGGCAGTGCGAAGACAGCAGATATATTCAGCACGATTCAGGACCAGTGTAAGTCTTCTCCCTTGCTCTCGCTAATTTGTGCTCTCCTTTCCCAGCTTCTCCGTTGTTAGGGCTTCACGGGCTTCAAAACAGAACAAAAGATGACATCCAACGAAAGCTCAGGCGAAGGAAGAAGTACACTAACTACTTGACTGGTTTACTGGTATCTGCAGACAGCCTGAAACTTCAGAGAGAAGCTTGGCAGGCAGGCAGCAGAACAGAAAACTAAGCACCAAAAAGAAAGCAGCATAAGGGAGCACAGGCGTAGCAAGGAAGCGGGCCTGACGCGGGCTCTAGACCCGAAGTGGAGGGGTCAGTCGCCATTTCGCGCCACTTTTCAAACGGTCCCTAGCTTTGGGATCTAGTTTGAGGACTTGTTCCAGGACATGGTTGAGGGGCGAAGCGGATGAGATAAGTTTGGAGCAAAGATTCCTCATTCGATATTAATGTATTCATCCATTGTATGAATTACAATCGTTGTTGAATGAATCGAGATTCCCGTGTATTACTAACATGCGTTGGACTAGTTAATTTTATTTGTGTGTTTTTTTGTTTTTGTTCTTATTTATTTGGGTTTCTAATAATGAGTATATGTAATTATTTAATTTATTCACTAGTGTAATGATCTTTCATTGAAAATTATTTAACAGAAGGTAAACACTCGAAACTAGTTCTGTATAAATGATTTTAAAATACTTTTAATTAATGGGTTCGTTGTATAGAGTGAGTATCACAATGCAATACTCGTGATGTTCAATCTATATATCTATGATTGTGATTTAAATGAAACCAAATCTGTACAGAAACATGATATTTGAAATGAGTGATGTATTCAATTTGTGTTCTAAAAACTCTGTTACCCCATCAATCCAATAAGATAAAATAAAATAATAAGTTATACTTTTCTAGATAAGTTATTGTACATCAATTTCAGTGTGGGATTGACATCAAATATCATGATTCAATTTTTGGAATGAAACAAATCAAATCAGTATATCTTCAAAAATTATGATACTTTGATGACAGAATATCAATTTTTTAAATAAAATTAAAATTAAAAATAGCAAACAATTAAAATACATTCATTATTATTAAATTGTGAAATTTGAAGTTTTTTTTACCAAAACTTCAATAGATGCATTAGGTGAACTAGTTATTGTGTCATTTAGTATTAATTTATTAAAAAACACTTACAATTATATAAAAAGGATCGTATTCAAAACAACACTTAGAAATATGTTTGTTAGAAATTAATGTTTTATATATTTGTTGTCGACGCCCTACATGCACATGTAGTTGTTATTTATATTTTTTATTTGCGAATACAAGTATGTAACATCTAAAATATCAATGCAGCATACATGCACATGTAGTTGTTATTTATATTTTTTATTTGCAAATACAAGTATGTAACGTCTAAAATATCCATGCAGCATGTGAAATATCAACACCAACATATTAAAATCACATATATAAGTTAAATCCAAACCTTAACAAAACAATTAAATGATGATATGTACATATATATATCAAAAAATATCTAACATGTACAATCAACTTGATTGATGACAAATAGTAATTGGAATGATATTTTTTAATTATGATTTTAAAAGCATATTCAACATAAACCTGTTACAATAATCTTTGAAAAAAACAATTTTAAGATGTATAAAAGAAGAAAAATATATGTATTTAAGTGCATATTGCACAGAAAGGAATTTTAAAATATGACGTTATTAATTTATTTCCATGTGTATGAGTGTAAATGTGTGTGTTGGTATATGTATATATATATATATATATATATGCATACATGATTATTATTTTAAAATTATTCTTTCAGTAGTTCAAAATATATATTAAATCAAAATGCAATTTGTGAAAAAACAATCATTTTATGTTTAGAACATGTATGCATGACCTTTGAATTTGTATCCAACTTAAGTACATATGACAAGGACCAGGTGATAGGTATGAAAGATAACTTGAATGACTTGTAATAACACATTTAGTACTATTGATGTTGTGACAAAAGAAGGTATTATTTTCCTTATACACATGTAAAAAATGTGCTTTTAATATCATTGTACTTTGATTCATGAGCTCATACTTGCATGTGTACCATCATGTGATGATATATATATATATATATATATATACAAATCAATTAATTTTGGTCATAAGTTTTTTGTAACATATAAATACTTTTGAAAATTGACAAATTTAACAAAATTACTGGTAGAAATTTAAGTGTCATTGATAGAATTGTGAATGTATTCAAAATACAACTTTTGAATATGATAAAGCACTAATTACTTAATTTTACTAGTATTGTGCTGATGTGTATTGTATAAACTATACTTGTTACCATATAAATATATACAAAAACATTAATGTGTCTCTATTTTGTACATATGTATTTCAAAATTATATAATGTTTACAATTTAGTCTTTATTTGGAACTTTTAAAATCTTTTATGAAGCATACTGGTGTACATAATGTAATATACAAACTACATATTAATGCAAAACAATCTAATAGATTTAAAAAAACAAATAATTAAATTAAATTGGCTAGTCATAGGTCATAACTATATGGTATTTTAATACTTGCATTTCAATACTTGCTCTTAAAGTTTTTTTTTGTTATTGATTATTTTATATAATGTATTTTAGGAATGGTATGCAAAATATACATCTTATAAACTTATATTTGGGATCAAAACAAGGATCTTGCGATTTGAAGAAATACATACATACATGCATACATACATACGTACATACACACACACACACATATATATATATATATATATATATATATATATGTACTTTTAAAAACATTTATAATTGTCCAAAACTAGCTTACTATAGTGTTTTTTATGTTGTCACCTTAAACAAGTAAACAAACTACTTTATTTTAATTCAAATTAAGCATATTTTTTTATCTTATAATTTAAAATATCAATAATACGTTTCATTTTTTAATTATTAATAAAAAAAACATAACATACTTCTTTCATTATAAATAGTTCATTGAAAATTAAAGAAGATCAAAGCTGAAAAGATGTATACATCAATAAAACTAATAGATTACCTTAAATTGAAACTGTAATATTTTTTATAATTTTTGCTATGATATTTAAAGTTTTAATGTTATTATTAAGAAAAAAGATAAAAATTCAAATCCAACCCAAATACATATAGAAATAAAAGTACCCAAAAATTAAAAACATATTCAAACACAATGCAAAGTCACACATTCTTTTCTTATTAAAAAAAACCTTTAAATAATATACATTATTTATTTATTTTTTCTTTATCTACAAATACTTTATTCACAAAACTCTTGCCCTTGCAAAAAGGCACAATGGCATAGGAAAACCATATTTTTTGAATAATATATGATTTTTCTGATTGGGTAGCCCAAACATCGCCCATAATTAAGTGTACACCTATTAATGACGTAACTTAGAATCCAAGGCAAGCCAGTGGATGAAGAGGCGGACGAAATTGCATCGATCATCCAACACGAGCCGTTCATTCATTCATGCATCCATGCATCCGCCCCACCTCTTCGCAATAAGATAAGCATGTAATTAAAGAGGGGCGCACGCGGGCACCCGTGACCGGGGCTGGAGCCAGGCCAGGCAGGGATGGGAACCATGGGAGCCACAGCGGGTGTGGCCAGATTAGCCGTCGCTTGTGTTTTCCATCCGACATCGTTCGTTCTACCGCATACGCGCTGCGCAGGTCGCACCTGTGTAAGTTTAGCGCCCTCACGGCAGGGCTCGCAAGGGAGGAAGAAGACGAAGACGACGACGAAGAAGAAGAGGGGGAAGAAGAGAGTGAGGGGGCTTTATGTGGTATCGCCTGCCGGGATTTTGCTGTCCGTTTCCGCTTCTTTGCACAGTGTCGTAGGGTATCTTCCAGAGCGGTGAAACGATGCCAATGTGTGTGCGCGTTGGAAGGTTTCAGTATCGTTAGACAGTGTTTGGAAGAGTGATAGTTTGGTAGATTTTTTATTTAAATTTTTTTTCATACAGATTTTTGGGTGTCGAGTGTGGGAAGGAAGGATGCTGAGAATCACTTGCTCTGTCATGTCAGGCTCGTGCGATTCAGCGGGCACCCATCTCCCCGAGCTCTGAGACGGTACGTGTCTTGCACTGGAGGTCTAGGGATGGGCGTTGGGCGAGTCTCGATGTGTAGTGTCTCGGTTTCTTGCGATTGCATTATGTTTCCTCGTTCTAGTTAGCGTGGATGGTGGGGCATTCATGTCGGAGTAGTCTTGTCTACTGTTCTCGTTCTCACCACAAGTGTTTGAGGCTTTCAAATACAGAGAGCGCCTAAGTGGACTTGAGCCTAGTTAAGGATTCTCTAGCTTTTTGTCTTCTTGATTGTTTTCCGTACACACGAAAGTACGAAGAGGACCAATGAAAGACGAATGTGAGCTGATACTGCACATCATGGAAGCATGGATGCTCCAGGGGTGCACACTTTGAGCATTGCTCGTCTCCGAGGTTGTGAAATGATCAGGTATGCAAGCTCGATCAAATAGCTTAAGTAGAATGCATTAGACAATGTGTCAAATTGGGCATTGGGAATCGTTGTCTTTGAGTTATTAGACATGTTATTAGCCGACGTGCCGCACCTGACACGACATGCCACTTGTAGGAGAAGTTTTGGAGTGTTGTGTTCGTTGGATGTGCAAAATTGCATTGCCTATCCATTTGATGTTCGTTTGTAGATTCAATTTATCCAATTCCCGCGTCCTTCTCTGTTTGCCTCTTATTTCATCTCTTATGCAACTGGTGCAGGTAACCCCTCCTGCACAATTGATCATTAGATTTCAGATACAGCAGTCTCAACAATCCTTGAATCGGCTAGTGCCTTAGAAGTATGACAATCAAGTACAGAAGGCAGGCTACAGCTACGAGATCCACGAGAACTCAGACCCACACATGGGCCCAGGGGGATAGATTGGCAGATGACGGGGATGTTGATGTCTTTGATGATGAGTGCAAAGAAACATTTATAACTAAGAGTGACGTATCTCTGGCCACGGTCGCTACATCTGGAGCGCGTAGGCAAAGCGTTTCGGGTAGCTCGGTTGTAAAAAATATGGTTGCAGAAACTTCGGACAGGGGTGAAAAAATTGCGAGACAATTCACCTTAGGTATCTTAACTAAGTTCTCGCAACTCCGCCAGAAATTGCAACGAGACCATTGGGATATGATTACATCAACGAACACCACGAAATTTGCTGTGATAGCAGGGTCCAAGATGCTGGAGCTCAAATGGTACCACGACTTCAATGACGTGGGTCATGTTCCCGGCGTACGAGTCGGTGACTGGTACTCGTATACATACGAGCTTCTTCTAATTGGCTTGCATAGACATCTCCGAGGCAACATATGCCACCTTTCCTCTACTTCAGAACTGTCGAAAACCAAGTACAAGAATCTAAGCGTTGTATGCAGCATTGTTATTGGCGAAAACGACCATGTGTCTGGCGATTCACTCCTTTTCATCGGTCAAGGCGGAAAACAGAAGCAGTCGAGGGCAGAAACTGGTAACCTTGCCATGATGAATTCGTGCAACTTGTCCCTGCCTGTGCGAGTCATAAGACGGGAGAAAGATATGGGCAGCACCACTGGCCAGAGACTTACTTATTATGGGCTGTACAAAGTGCTGAAATTTATTCTAGATACAGGCATCCATGGCCATTCTGTATACAAGTTTTTCCTTCAGAGAGAGGGGGGGCAACCGAGCTTGGAGTCTTTCTTACCGAAGCCATTTACTAAGCCAGATCCTTCATCTTCTCCTGGCGTATTGTTGACACCTGATATTTCCGAGGGTGTGGAGCAGACTCCAGTTCGTGTTGTGAATGGAGTGGACGTCAACGCTCCGGATACTTTCCATTACATCACCACTGTTGTCTATCCACACAGGGACGTCCCGGTTCAAATCCAGGCCTGTGAATGCCACTTTGGCTGCGAGGATGGCATTTGCCCTTGTGTGAAGAAAAACAGTGGTGGTGTGCTGGCTTACAACGATGATGGTCACCTCATTCGAGTGCGCAACATTGTGTATGAGTGTGGGAGTTTTTGCAACTGCAGCCATGCCGCTTGCCGAAATAGAGTGAGCCAAAAGGGGTTAAAATGGCACTTGGAAATATTCAGGACGATGTCAAAGGGGTGGGGTGTTCGCACTTTAGAGTTCATCCCCTCCGGCAGCTTTTTGTGTGAACTTACTGGGGAGCTACTCACAGCAACCGCTGCAGCTGATAGAGAAAACGATGAATATCTCTTCAACCTTGACTTTCATAAAAATGCTCGGGGACGCGGTAAACCTTCAAAGTCAAAGCGACAGGCTTTGGTTGAGGAGCTATCGGCGCACTATGTAATTGATTGTAGATTAAGTGGGAATGTTGCGAGGTTCATCAATCACAGCTGTAACCCGAATCTATTTGTGCAAGGCGTACTTCACGACCATGGTGACTTGAATCGAGGCCACATTATGCTGTTTGCAGGGGAAGACATAGCTGCTGGAACCGAGCTTGCTTATGATTATGGTTACGAGCTGAATTCTGTTCGTGACATCCATGGGAATGTGGTTGCAAAGCAGTGCCTTTGTGGCGTAAGTATATGCAGGAAAAGGATGTATTGACCTCAGAGCTTTTCAAATGCCTCGATCCCTTGTACATTAGGTCGATGTTTGTGGATACGGCAGTTTCATTCTGGAGTCCTGAACTTGGGCATGAGCAATTCTTTGGTTTACAACAGCCTTGGACTCTGATGTATATCCCTCACTGTCTGGGTTAAGATTATTTAGATTGAAGGATCAGAAATATACTACGGAAACAGGTGCTCCATCAACCAACAAGTTCGAAGAATGGAAATCCCGTAGTGCTAAAAATTCTTCTTTTTTTAAATCGGGGCTAGATCACTTTAGAATTTGTTAACTCTAGCTCAAAACTTTTGAAACCTAGGTTCAAAACCCTCGCCTTTGGCATGGATCGCTCATGTCAACTGCATGGCACGTTTTAGTCCAAGCTTCTTTGATGAGGTTTTACGGAACTCAGGTCCAATTGATTATAAACTCACAGGTTACTAACACCAGGTACGCTAGATTGTAACGGTTGAATCCACAACTGTTGGGAACCCTAAAATCGTTTCTCGCTTAGGGGAGTAGTGGTTTTCAACAGCTGTACTTCCACAACCCACAATCAATAACATTCTTCTTTCACTCCTTCTAGGGTCAACAACAATTGCTTCAAAACTATCTAGATGAGTGTATAACATGCAACATTAATTCTGATTAACGGGGAGAAATTTGGACACTAGTGGCCCATGGTTGGAGATTATGGAGTTCAAAATGGTCGACTGGTTGGTGGGTTGTTCGCTTGGTTAGAATTTTCACTTGTATGTGTATTCCAACCTTATTGTACGAGTTATTGTAATAGAATAAGTGTGTAATGTATATGTTGGAATTGTGTTTAAAAGTATCTTGTTTTTTTCACTTTCTGAATTCATTTTCATTCCCCCTTTTATTTATTTATTTATTTTAAATTTTTGACTGTGTTAAAATTTAGTTTAGATAATACCATTATTTTAATAAGTTACCGAATCAACATCGCAAGGAAGCATTAAAAGAATTTGAACATGGTAAATATCCAAGGTCCTTCAATAGTTCTTGATCACTCAATGATGAGAATTCGGGTAAATATTTTCGTTTTTCTTCTTCAATGAAATTCATGAAAGAAGATTTAAGAAAAGTTGTGTTACATAAACATGTACTTCAGTTTTTGATAGTTCCCTTTGATTATTGTAGCTTGCCTCTAACACAATCTGTCTAATATTGAATAAAATGCTTTTAAATATTAATTAAGTTCAAAAAACAATAAAATGGTATAGTATATATTTACATACATGCATAATTGTCTACCATGTTCAAAATACACTGTTTAAAAAACATTTAATAAATTTACAGATGAAAGCTAATAGAAATGATTAATTAGATGTGTGTGTGTATATATATATTCGTCTTCCAAACTACATTATATTCTCTTCTTATTGTTTAATTAATGTACATTTTAAAACTATGTTTTATATCTTATATTTAATACAACAAATAAAGCTCCAATTCAATCCAATTGAGTTGCAAAATCTTCGTCAACAAATTGATATTCACCATTAGTTTTAAAATTAAAAATACACATAAACGTATTTCTACCTGTACAAATTAAAATGACAATAAACACATAAATTATAGTAATAAAAAGACTATAAAAACCTAGCAATTTAAAATAATAAAGTGTTGCCAAGTATTAGAATATATATATATATATATATATATATATTAAATACTTTTAATTTTTAAATACTAATGATTTGTTTCATTTCAAGTTTAATTGAATTGAAAATTTAAAGCTATGTATTTAGTTATTTAGAATATACATGACATGCATGGTGACGAATACTTTTTTTCTACTTGGGAAACTGAAGTGACAACCATGGTAGATTAAGTGTAAATGAAATGTGCTTGTAAATGGTTTCGAGAATGAAAATAACTATGATGAGTATGCACAAAATATCTTTGAGACCAAATTGGTGTCATAGAGTAGGACACATTTATTATTTTGCCATAATAATTGTTGTTAACTTTTTGAAAATAAAGTGATAGGAAAGATGTCTTTTTGAACTAAGTTAGAATTTTATCATCTAAAGATGGTTTGATGAGTTTGTGTAGTTTGTGGATGTGAATGGTGTTGAGTGATTTTAAATCTATTATAATGATTTAATTTTCATGTCAAATTGTTATTGCTCTTGGATTGAGATTGTTCTATTGTGGTTGCAAACATGATTTATAGCTAGTAATTCTTTGTAGGAACCTCATCAATAGTTGTTTCAAATGTTTTGAGTCTACATTCTGAATTTTTTATTTATTCATTTGTTTATTTATGAGCATACACAATATAACTTATGTTAAATAAGTTTATGATTAATAGCAATCAGATTTGATGAAAAAATATGGTTACACATAATAAATTGGTGTAACTACAATAATTGGCACAAATATGTTATAATGGATGTACTAAACAGATATTAATATTTGCATCCTTTGGAAATTAGAGTTAATTTTGACTTGGAAAAAAGTTGACCAATATACATATATATATATATATATATATAATTCTATGAAATATGTAGTCTCTCTAGCAAATAATTTGGTAGAAATTGAAAGCAATTAATAAACTTTGTGGATCCAAGAAAATGTCAACAAAAACACCCTCAACCACCCATTTTTTTTATCATTAATATATTAATAAGAATTTTTTAGCAACATAAAATAATTTTCAACATGAAATGATGTAACAATCAAAATAGAAATGATTTAAACTTCAATAAAACCTGAAAAAATATTAACATTGTCACTAAAGGTGAAATCCAAAGGGAAAGAGAAAAAAAAGAAAAAGAAAAAGAATAAAACTTGACTATGAAAGCATTTCAATCGTAAATTATTGGCGAAGAATATGACAGAATTGCTCAACTTTTTCCCCAAAACCTATGCCTGCTAACATTGAACGAACCTTTAATAAATCCTTCAATAAAATTTCTCAGATTTATTTATTTTTATCAAACACAATTTTTTTATTGTAAAATCTCGTTGTAATTATTTTGAAACCTTCCTGTCCAACTCAGCTTTTTATTCTTCCAATGCCACGTCAACCTGGAGGCCAAGTCGGCGACCGCCTTCGACTACTGGTCGCCGAAATTTCGATAATAGGGACATTCGTCCCCCTGCACCGGCCAATGGTCGGCCAAGGATCTGAGCTCAAGAACCCTGAAGCCTGGACGTGGCTCCGTGTGTTTGTGGCCCTGGATCGGGAGGTATCCGAAAATTTGACCGACTTTGAATTTGTGCAGGAAGTTCCCCTTCGTATTCGTGCTTGATTGCGGCGTCTGGCGTAATATTCTTTTGTGGGTCGCAATCTAGCGAGCCAAAATCTGTCGAAGACGGACTCGGGACGGGGTTGTTTGAAGAATTGGGGCAGGAAGCGGGAGCGGAACAAAGATTGATGATGCGCGGAGCGGGGAATATGCAGGGGCGAGGGATTTGTCTGTTGGGTTCTTTGTGAGTTTCTCGTCTGCGCGATAGGGTCGGTGATGAAGTAGCCTGGAGGAGAAAATTTGGTTTCGAGAGGTCGCGGCATCGATTTAGAGGCTTTTGAGAAGCTGGGGTTGGGAACAGAGGGGTGAGGGTTCTCGCTTGGTTTCTGGAGTCCAGGAATTGAAGGGATTTTTTTGTTTTACTGGTTGGAAGAAGCCAAATCGCGCGCGACCGAGTGTATCTGCAAGAAGGTGAAGTAGTTGAAGTCTGATACGATGTCATCGCAAAGGTCGGCAGCGGTGGCGCGCCGGCTGCGTCGCAATATCGTAAGTTTTAGTGCCGCTGGTGTTCATCGTTGTCTCTATGGCACTGAATTTGACTTGTGGTTTCTTGATTATGCATAGGGGTTTTCCTATGAACCCTAGTTTTGTCTGTATACGACATTTTGGACAGAGGAGGTGCTCAACTTCTGCCTCTCCTGATTTGTTCTCTCTCTCTCTCTCTCTCTCTCTCTCTCACAAGGGTTTATTCCGTTGATCGTACGTTTGTAGTTTCAAGTATGTGGAAATTCTTCGAGTTTTATCCTCTTGGGATGCGAGTTGTTACCTTAGCATCTAACGTCGTGTTCTTTTTGACGTTCAGCAGGAGGTTTTGACGAATCAGGTTACTTCTAGCGCCCAAGGGCACAGGAATGTCAATAGCTTGGGGCACAACAAGGCATTCTTATCTTCAGGCAGTGTAGGGCAAAATGCATCTAGAAGATGGCTTCAAAGCCTTGGATTGTTGAGACCAGGAACTGCCGATGGGGCAGTTACTAGAAAAGCGTTTGATAGGTTTGGCACCTCTCGACGAGGCATTCATGAAATTGCAAGAAGAGTTGGAAGCGGTAGTGCTCGAAGGGTTTTGCTTCAGAACATTGGAAGCAAGAGAGCGTTTTGTTCTGAAACCCCTAAGAAGAAAGGTGATCAATCATGAATTCAACCTTTGTGTACCGCTTATCAATACTTGTTTCGGAAGAGCATACCTTCATCTTTCATGCTCCCATGTGTAGAATTATGCGGGGATTTTGAGGGTATTTCCTTAGTTCTGGTAGAGACTTCTCGGCAAATGAGGAACCACACTCCATCCTTTTCATGAGAACTGAGAAACTATAGCCAATTTCAGTAGACTTGAAGTGTTTATCTTCATATTTCCAATGAAGATGTCAGATTACGCTGAGAAGTTTTGCATGTCCATATTCGATTTTTTTCGCAAGTGTTGAAAGTTTGTCTACGCAGGTTTCGAGAATTATTATCCAAAGAACAGAAAGGATCTTCCCAAAGGTCGGAATGAGCAGAAGTCCGAGCGGAAAGGAGGTGAGCTTCATTAAGATGCTCAGGAAGTAAAGCATTCTAGAGATAGTTGTAGCGAAATGGAAGTTTGAGATTATTTTGCAGTTTGGAGACTTCTGTCTTGTTGTCTCACGCACTAAATGCTGCAGAGCATGATTCGAAGCAAGAAGGCGATAAGTATTTCACAGAGACCTCTAAGTCGCAAATGCAGTCCCTTATCGCCACTGGTGCTGCAACAGTGGCCATTCTTACCACTCTTTCTATGGGCCGTAGTGATGCTCAGCAGGTACTAAATTATTCTTCACTGCCAGTTCTTGGTGTTTTCGTACTTTCAGCTATTACGAAGTACTGCCGATGTCGTCACAAAGTTAATGGTGTTGCTGTGTATGGGTTTTTTCGAGGGTAACACAACATGTGCTATTGTTTTTTGAGGTTAAGCTTGTTTCTTATTGTATGAATTTTTGAAATCTAGTTGTTACAGTAAGCGTGTTTCTATTTTTATAGCATAAATTTCTTTCCTTCTGCGTTTGAGAGTTGTGACCTAGGCTAAGTTTACGTTGGTGGCAATTTTGAAGCAGATTAGCTTTCAGGAGTTTAAGAACAAATTGCTGGAACCAGGCCTAGTTGACAGAATTGAGGTCGCCAACAAAAGCCTGGCTAAAGTCTACGTGTATACAGGTGATACAGACAGTCTTTTTTAGATTAAAGCAGGTGCATCGTTCTTTTATGACCTAATACCAAATAAGGGCTTGAATAGGCCTTTTTCAGGCTGCTCAGCAGTTCGTGTTTTGTTTCTCTTTTATTGTAGTATCAGAGTGCTTCATTGTAGCCAGTAAACAACAGAACCAGTTGCTATAAATTAATTCGGAACTTCTGTTACTATAGCCGTCTAAGTTGTTGTCTGTACAGGTTCACAGCAGGGTGCTGAAGCAAGAGTAAATAAAGGTGGTAACATTGATGGAAATATGGATGACGTGCAGACTGATTCGCGACCACAACCTGGGCACTCGAACTCTGTGTATAAGTATTACTTCAACATTGGAAGTATTGACTCATTTGAGCGTAAGCTAGAAGATGCACAGGATGCGTTAAACGCTGATCCTCGTGATTACATTCCTGTTACATACGTGTCAGAGATGAGCTGGCAACAGGAGCTTTTGCGTTTGGCTCCTACTATATTGTTAATAGCTGGCTATATCTATTTCTCACGGCGTATGCAAGGCGGTTTTGGAGTGGGTGGAGGAGGTGGTGGTATGGGTGGGCGTGGAATATTCAATGTTGGAAAAGCCCAAGTGACTAAGCTCAGCAAGAAACAGAAGGATAAGGTTTGTCTTTCTGCAGAACTAATTTAAGCTTTATTGCAACTTACTTACCTATCTAGAGGACCTTATCTTAGTATCAGACTTCATGTTCTTTAGTCTTGCACAGGGTTAGGATGAGAGATGCTGTTCCATGATGGTGAGCTATTTGCCAATAATGAAGACGTACTAGGGGTAGAGTTTTGTTTTTGATGTATCTGTTGTGTCATTACAGGTTATGTTCAAAGATGTTGCCGGTTGTGACGAGGCAAAACAAGAGATTATGGAGTTCGTTCACTTTTTGAAGAACCCCAAGAAGTACCAAGAACTTGGTGCTAAAATTCCAAAGGGAGCTCTTTTGGTTGGTCCACCTGGTACTGGAAAGACTTTGTTGGCGAAGGCAACGGCCGGAGAAGCTGGAGTACCATTTCTTTCAATCAGTGGATCGGATTTCATGGAGATGTTTGTAGGGGTCGGTCCTTCTCGAGTCCGTGATTTGTTTGCTCAAGCAAGACAGTCTAGTCCTAGCATCATTTTCATAGATGAGATCGATGCAATTGGACGTGCTCGAGGACGAGGCGGGTTTGCAGGAGCCAATGATGAGCGTGAAAGTACCCTTAACCAGCTTCTAGTTGAAATGGATGGTTTTGGCACAACTACTGGTGTCGTAGTTCTCGCAGGAACGAACAGACCTGACATTTTAGATAAGGCTTTGTTGCGTCCTGGACGATTTGATCGACAAATTTCGATCGATCGACCTGACATTAATGGGAGAGAGCAGATTTTCCGGATATACCTTGAGAAGCTAAAACTGGATCAAGATCCTATTTATTATTCTCAACGGATGGCAGCATTAACCCCTGGGTTTGCAGGTGCTGATATTGCAAATGTCTGTAATGAAGCTGCACTGATTTGTGCTAGAAACGAAAAATCAGTGATTACCATGGACCATTTTGAAGCTGCTATTGATAGGATCATTGGTGGCCTAGAGAAAAAGAAGCGGGTATGTGTTGCCGTTTAGGCCTTGAGTTGGATTTTGGTGCTTTGTGTGGGACCTCTCTCTGTATCTGGTTTTGCACAGCCTTGATTCGTAACCAAGTAAATTGGATTGGCCTGGGGGTTTTGCTTGGGCTGAAGCTGCTCATACATGCAGTACTTAATTTGTGATGCTTCTGATTTACCAGGTAATTAGCAAGGAAGAAAGGAGAACAGTGGCATATCATGAAGCTGGCCATGCTGTCTCGGGCTGGTTTTTAGAGCATGCTGAGCCATTGCTTAAAGTGTCAATTGTACCACGTGGTACTGCTGCTTTAGGTTTTGCTCAATATTTACCGAACGAGAATCTGCTCATGACAAAGGAGCAACTTTTGGATATGACATGTATGACACTTGGAGGTCGTGCTGCGGAGCAGGTATTGGACGAGTCTTTTTTTTTTTTTTTTTTTTTTTTTTTCTTTTCTTTGCTTCTTTTTGTCTTGGGTATCCTCTCTTGAAGAGGGTTGCTGTGTCTCTTGAGAAGCTTAGTCTGGCTGGTGTCATTCTATATGATAGTGCCCTGGATTTGGTCACTTATTAATTTACTTGCAATAAGAAGAGAATGAAAGTCCTCTTCATTACTCTGGATCTGATTGTTTTAAGTCTTGTTTTTTAACATTGATTATTTATTTATTTGTGTTACTTCACACAGGTATTGATAGGCAAAATATCGACAGGGGCGCAGAATGATTTAGAGAAAGTGACGAAAATGACATACGCCCAAGTCGCAGTTTATGGGTTTAGTGATAAAGTTGGTCTCCTCTCGTTTCCACCTAAGGACGACGGGTTTGAAATGTCAAAGCCTTATAGCAATGAAACAGGCGAAATCATTGACCAGGAGGTCCGAGACTGGGTGGCCTCGGCGTATGCTAGAACACTGGCCTTAATCACAGAGCACAAAGCAGGTGTTGAAGCTCTTGCCCTCAAGCTTTTGGAGAAGGAGGTATTGCATCAGGAAGATCTAGTGGCCATTTTGGGTGAAAGGCCATTCAAAAATGCAGAGCTTTCAAATTATGACAAATTTAAGCTTGGTTTTGCACCTTCTCGAGAAGACCAGGCTAAGCTAGGCTCATCGCAGCCGTCTGAGGATGGCATTTCCCCGGAGCAACCGTCATCAACTCCTCCAACCCCTTCAGGTTTAGATGGGTCCCAGCCTGTTCCCGCTATACTGTGAAGAAAATACTTAACAAGAGCTGTAGTTCATATAAACTTACAATGCGACTGGCCCGTTCAGCAATTGTAGGGTTTAGAGATTTTAGGTCTGATAAGTGTCTCTCAACGTTGAAGGTAGTGAATATCATGCTGCATGAAGCTCCTAATTGCACAGTATCCTTCTGTTGGACCTTGTTGCTCGATTTCGAAGGTGGAGGAAGGGTGTATTTTGCTAGAAGCCTTCCTGATGCCCACCAGATTTATTTCTCATGCTCTGCCATTCTGTAGAGCCTTTTATGGACTTCATACATTTAGGGTTAGTCGTTGGATCAAGATCTCTCGAAATCAGAAATTATTTATCTGCTTGGCTTGCTCATCTGGATAGCTTGACAGATGTAATCTGTGACGAGAAAGCTTGTAGATTAGCTCAAGTTTATGTTAGGGGTTAGGGATTCGAAGCATTTGAGCCTCATACGGTAGGTCTTGCTGATAATACTTGAAAATCCTGTTAGAATATTAAGCTTTTTTAGAGCTTTTTTCGTAACCATGTTTAAGAACTGGAATGAGGAGCTTTGTTCAATGCAAGCGAACGGAGTTTGTCCTCAACGTTTCCAGCGGTTCTGCAACAGCGAGTACGCGGTGACCCTGTGTTGATTATAATCAATGATGCACTGGTTAGAGTCCTGCATTAGAGAAGTGTCAATATTGTTTGAGATTTCAGGTTTGCTTCTCTGTGAGTTACATCCTCGATTGTGTTGTATGTTTGTACTCAGATTGCTAACTTTGTTTTATTCCCTCACACAGTCTGCAGCAGTGAACATTACAAACGCTTTGGATAGTGAACATTGCAGGTCATGTTACCCCTTAAATGTACGAGGCACTCGGAGCTCTTCCATAATATGGCGGCTGCACCCCGAGCAGTATCATGCAGAAGCTCGGAGTGGCAGATGCGGCGGCTGTGCAGTCATTCAACAGATTGCGAACTTGGTGGTGTACATGATGATAATGCATCAAGTTGAAAATAATACACTTATAATCACATTTAAAGTAAAGAACTGAAAGTGTGCTAACGGAAGGTTGATCTTAGGGGAATGTGATGGCAGGCAAGATTATGATGAACAACAGTTTTCTGTAACCGAGCTTCTTGGAATTCTTCGAAGGCTTTCATGCTACAGTTCCTGGTGTATTGAATCTTTTTGGCAACTTTTCCTAGTTTTTGGCCTTAGATTATGGGATGTGAACATGTTGAATTGAATCACTTGGTTTTTAATTCACGCTCTACAAAAGGCTATGCATGAATCCAGCCGTGGTTGTGTACTTGTTGCTACTTTGTTTCGGTTTATTGAATTACTCAGTATTTTCAATGTGGTAATCCAAAATTTATAATTTGCAATTGTAGCGTGGCAACTGGTTCTTCATTTATGTAAATTAGACCATAGTCATTACAAATATAAGTTTGGATTTGGCAAGAGATATATTTTATTTGAAATTGCGATTGAGTAATGTCATGCAAAAGAACTTTATTGTTTAACTAACTCAAATTAATTAAGTTTTGTTGCAAAATATAAAACTTGTGATTTTGACCTGATGCTATTTTATTGATAAAGCTCTAACGTAATGTCACGTTAATATGAAAATGTCAAAGTTAAAAGCTTTGATTTTGAAGTAAGTTTTGGTTTTTATATCTATATCTATATATACATATAGATACAAACAAACATTTATATATGCATGAAAAATAAAAGTTAATTCATCCAATATGTTTGAAAGTAATCCAAATCTTGTTCAAGAGTCATTGTAGGATTTTTTTTGGAAATAAAATTATCATATAACAAAATCATAGCATGTTGTAGAATAATTGTCTATGTGCCTTCTTTACCTTATATCTTAATATGGCAATAATCATATTCTTACATTATTTTTTCTTCACCATATTTATTTTTTAACACTACTATCACAATGCTTACAATTTGCCTTTATTGGAACTTAATAGACTTTTAAAAAAACATCTAAGAATATTTTCTAGATTTTTTAAATCATTTCTTGCAGACATTTGTAGATTGCACTATAACCTCCTTTGTGGCGTTGAAAAAAATCCATGTTACCTTTTAGGTTTTGCATAAAATCCAAATGTTTGGACCAAAGATTTACAAAAAAGAAAATACATGCTCTTTTACCTTAAAACAACCAAAATGGTGTCATTTTTTCTAGGTGGCTTTAAAACTCCTCAAGACACTATTACAGTAGTTATAGTAATCCTGTGAGACACTATTATGTTTCCAAAACCCATATGAAGTTTTGTAATAACATTCTATATAATGACATGATAAAATATTAATAAAAATAACACGTACACACATAAATATATATATATATATATATATATATATATTAGAATTGCCAATATCATACAATTGATGCTATTATTAATCACTTATTGATGATATTATGCATTAAATTTTATATTTCTTTTCCACACATAAAATAAGAAACATGTTTTTGTTTATATCATACTCTTTTCTTATATTATACCTTTTGGAGAGTTCAAAACTGTCACAGACATACACATGTAAGCCAATAATTACACGTATAAATAGATAGAAGTAAATAAAAGTAGGTAAAAGTAAGTTAATTCTATAGTATTTGATATGGAAGCTTCTTAGAAGCTTTACAGATGTTGCTTTGACTTTATAGATGTCTTTAATTGACTTTTTGGGATTAAAAACGTCGTCAACAAGTTGGCCATGTGCCATACATTTTGTTAGCTTGAAGACCAAGCTAACTATGTGGCCCATATGTAAAAAAACTTGCCTTGTAAATCAAGGCATGTGTCTTACAAAGTCAATACATATTGGAGGTCCTATAGAACGTCGCCACGTAGCCCCTAGTTAGATAGTATATATAGAGACAAGAGTGAAGCATTCTTCACTCTTATTAACTCCTTTCTTGTTTCCAGTCTAGTTTCGAGGGTCTCTAGTTTTCTTGTCTTTTGGCAATAGCCATTCCAATTTCTTTCTTAATATATATATCAAGTTATTTCTATTTTGTCATCTTTCTTTGAGAGAAGTCTCACTTGTTTATTTGTATTTATCATGTTCTTGTCCTTGACAGATTGATAAGAATACACTTACAATATCAAAGCTTTGTCTAATCTTGATGAAGAATGGATTACCTCTTTTTCTTGATAAGACATAAGCATATTAGAAGTTGCGGATTACCCTCTTTTCAACTAATATTGTCCTTAGTATTTTCTTTGTTTTCAAATCTTCTCTTTTATTTGTCTTGAGCGATATTAGACAACTTCTCTTTTCTAAGTGTTATCATGGTAGAACTTGCTAAAATAAAGAGTGCAATGGCACAAATTCAAGAGCAATTGAAGGAGTTAATACTTGCAATGCATCAACTCAATCTACCACCACAAGGAGCAACAAGATTGGCAGGAAGTGAAGATATAGAAATGATTGGAGTTGCTTCAACATCTGTACCAAATCATGTCCCTTCTCCTATGGTGGAACGCCCTTCCAATGTTAGAGAACGAAGAATTGCCCTATTTGAGAAGTTTGATGGCACCAGATCAAAGTTTAGAGGATTTATCAATCAAGTACAACTTGTGATTGAACTTCAATCCCAAAGCTATCCAATTCCAGGATCACAAGTTAAATTCATTGGTACGCTTCTTTCAAGTTCAATATTATCATGATTTTCATCTTTTCTTGAATGACGAGATCCAATATTGGATAATCTGGAGGCTTTTTTGGTAGAGTTTTGATCCATGTATAGAGAACTTGATGCAATTCATGTTGCAACCAATAAGATTCGTATTTTATGACAAAGCAATCGATCAGTAATGTTGCATGCTTTACAATTTTGACAACTTGCAACTGATACCAAGTGGAATGTTGTTGCACTTTTTAGCCAATTTCTCTACGGATTACAATATGAGGTAAAAAATTAATGCTCAACTTACTTGATCCTCAAACATTGAGTCAAGCAATTGACTTTGCTGTGAAATATGACAATCTTATTTTTAAATTTCGATGTGAGAATCGTACAAGTGGACTTCAACGTAACTATAATTCAATAGCAACACCAACATCTCTTCAATACATACATTCGGAAGTAGAGGATATGCAAATTGATGTAGTATGTTTCAAACCTCTTATTGAGCAAGAAAAGACTCGTCATCATCAAGAAGGATTGTGCTTATATTGTGGAGAACCTAAGCACACTACTCAACATTGCCCAAGGAAGCAACGCAACCATAAAATGAGGAGTATGGCGATCAAAGGAGATAGCATGTCAAAAAATGAATTTGTCCAGCTAGAATAGAGACCATGTAGCTGGAACCTTGTACAATGCCTAGTGAAGGTCCTATCCTCTCCTCAGAACCCTCTCTATGTTTTACAATAAATGTTATTCTAGGACTTAAACATCTCAAAGCCTCTACCTTATTAGATTTAGGAGCCTCAACATGTTTCTTAGATGAAAAATTTGCTAAAAGATATAGCATATTTTTAGTAAAGAAAACTAAACCTATTCATATAGAAGTCATAGATGGTCGTCCATTGTCTTTAAAAGATGTTACTCATGAAATCCTTCCTATAGAAATAGCAACTAATGGTTACAGTAGCTTTATAATATTTAATATCATTAGATCTCCTTCTAATCCAACCATTTTAGGTTTATCATGGCTAAAAAAATATAACCCTAAAATAGATTGGACTTCTCCTAGTCTTGACTTTTTTGAAAGTATAACTAAGAGTGTAGTTAATCAAGTAGAAAGTCATAAGTCTAGTATAATTAAACCTATATTTGTAGGTGCAAGTGCTTTCTTATATGCTGCAAAAAAAGGATCACCTTGTATCATTTATGCCACACCTGTTTCTACTGGTAGAAAGACTTCAAGTGGCATTCCAAACCAATATCAAGATTTTTAAGATGTATTATAGAAAAAGAATGCGGATACTCCTCCAAAATATCGTTCGTATGACTGTTCAATTGACCTTCAAGAAGGAGCACAACCGCCATTTGTACCAATCTACAATTTACCTCAAAATGAGTTGGATGAACTCAAGGAGTATATTAAAGAGAATTTGGCCAAGAACTTCATACGCCATTCCAAATCTCCAACAAAAGCTCCAATTTTATTTGTGAAGAATAAAGATGGATCATTGCGGATGTGTCTTGATTATCGAGGATTCAACAAAATCACTATAAAAAATAAGTACCCACTACCTTTGATATTTGGACTTCTTGATCAGTTGAATCAAGCTAAGATCTATACAAAAATAGATCTACGGAGAACATACAATCTGATATGCATCAAAGAAGGAGATGAATGGAAGACTACGTTTCGAACAAGGTATGGATATTTCGAATACAACATCATGCCTTTTGGACTTACAAATGCACCAGCAACATTCCAACATCTAATGAATGATGTCTTTCGGGAGTTTTTAGATGATTTTGTTGTCTGTTACCTAGACGACATCTTAATCTATTCTAAGAACCTAGAAGAACATGAACTTCATGTTCGCCAAGTATTACAAAAACTAAGAGATGCAAGACTCTATGCCCAGATAGAAAAGTGTATATTTCATACCACTCAAGTCGACTTTTAGGATACATCATTTCAAATGATGAACTTATGATGGATCCTAAGAAAGTTCAAACTATTATGGATTGAAAGATCTCCAAAATGGTAAGAGATATCCATTGCTTTTTGGAATTTGCCAACTACTATCGGATCTTCATCAAAGACTTCTCTCAAGTTGCAGCTTCACTTACACGTTTGACTTGTAAAGACAAACTTCAATGGAATCAAGAAGCAGAAGTAGCATTTGAAGCTTTGAAGACATCGTTTGTTTTTGCACCAATCTTGTATCGCGTTGATTTTTCTAAGCCATTTTTTATGGAAACAGATGCATCAGACTTTGCTTTGGGTGTCGTATTGTCATAAATGGGAACAGATGATAAACTTCACCCATTAGCTTTTCATTCCAAAAAATTTTCAGTAATCGAGATCAACTACGAGATCCATGACAAAGAACTTCTTGTAATCGTGGATTCGTTTCAAGAATGGCGCCATTATCTAGAAGGTGCTTCTAGCCCCGTCACAATATATACTGATCACAAGAACCTTGAATATTTTATGTCAACACATGTTTTGAATCGTTGCCAAGCCCGTTGAAATATGTCTTTGTCAAGATTCGAATTCAAGATTACTTATCGACCAAGAAAACAACAAGGTTTGTCAAATGTACTTTCTAAACGATTTTATCTTGTACCAAAGGAAGGAGATGCTGCTTTTGACCAACAACAAATATTTCTCTTGAAGCGAGAGCATCTTCATCTTCAAGCAATGAAATGAACACTAACTATTGATTCAAATTTCATTAAGCAAGTTCAGTCAAGTATGTCTTCTGATCCTCTTATTCGTGATGTTAAGGAAAATCCTTCAAAGTCTTATGATACTTCCAAGTTTGAATTCAAAAAGAATCTACTATATTTTGAGGGACGCCTATATGTTCCAGAAGGTGAAGCTCGATTATGTGTTCTTCAAGCTTGTCATGACTTTCCAGCAACAAGACATTTTGGGTACAACAAGACTTTGGAACTAATATCCAGGGACTTTTGGTGGCGACAAATGTGGAAAGCAATCAAAGATTTTATACAATCTTGTGATGTTTGCTCGAGATCAAAAAGTCCTCGTCATTGACCTTACAGACTTCTTCAGCCATTATCCATTCCAAAACAACCATGGTCTTTTATTTCTATGGATTTCATCACTAATCTTCCAATCTCAGGTTCTTATGACTCTATATTCGTGATAGTAGATCGTTTTACCAAGATGGCACATTTTGTACCATGTACAAAATCTATCACAAGTGAAGAAACAGCTAAGGTCTTTCTTGATAATATCTATTGCCATCATGGATTACCTAAGGATATTATATCAGATAAGGGAACTCAATTTGTATCAAGATTTTGGCGGACTCTTTTCAAGATTCTAAAAGTGGATATAAAACTATCTTCGGCATTCCATCCTCAAACTGATGGACAAACGGAGCGTGTTAATTAAGTTTTGGAGCAGTATTTAAGATGTACCATCAACTACCAACAAGATGATTGGACAACTCTTTTGCCATTGGCAGAGTTTGCTTAAAATAATACGGTACATTCTTCTACAAAACAAACACCTTTCTTTGTTAATTATGGTTATCATCCATGACTTGATACTTTTGACTTTTCAAAAGTTGATAATCCTGCTGCGAAAGATTTGACAATTCATTTGTCAAAGCTACATGCAACGATGCAGGCGAAGTTAAAAGAAACTCAAGAATAACAAAAGGTCAATGCGGATGTCTATCGAAAGGAACAACCACTATTCCACATGGGTGATAAGGTATGGTTATTTCGTCGTAATATCAAGACCACTCATCATTGTGACAAGTTGGACTATCAAAGGCTTAGACCATTTTCTATTTCTGTACAAATCAATCCAGTTGCATATCGTTTACATCTATTGAAATCAATAAAAATCCATCTAATATTCTACGTGTCTCTTCTTGAACCATACAAGACAATGGACATACCAAGAAGAAGATAAGCTCCACCTCCTTCTATAGAAGTGGATAATAATGAAGAGTTTAAAGTGGAAGAAGCCTTAGATTCAAGGCAACATTGAAATAAATTGGAATATCTTGTCCATTGGCGCGGATATGATATTAGTGAATGCACATGGGAGCCAATAAAGAATCTTATAAATGCAGCAAAGGCACTGGAGGCTTTTCATCGACGACATCTATCAAAATCAAGATGAAAACCTTCTTTATAAAAAAAACAAGATCTAGGCAAGATAACATTTTACTTTCAATCCTTGTTTGTAGCTTCTTTGTAGTTGTGACGCTCAGGAGATGGAGAACCAATATCCAGCGGATTCGACTCAAGAATCTTCATTTTTTGATCTATCGGACGAGACATTACGATTGTCACAACCTTCAAGATGATGCAATCGAGATGAAGATCTTCAAGAACGACATGTTCTTCCTCAAATAGATAGCAAAATATAATGCATTTGGTATCACGACCTTGGAAGGGACTCCCGATGTTTGGTGATTTTACTAGAAGTAGGAACAACTCCTAATGGTGTTTCAAATGTTTTATTCAAAGGAAGTTATGAAGGTCTCAACAATGATCAAATAACTAGGTGGTCTTCCCGCCGTGGTATGGGATACTATCGATGGTTGAGAGGTCCTATCAATCATCTTCGAAGAGAACAAAGATCAGAGTATGTGGCGAATATAATTTGTCGCATCATAGATTTCCGCAATATATGATTATCACTCCTCGTGGAACTCGTCCCTAAAAGGGGGGGGGGTAATATCACGGACATACACATGTAAGCCAATAATTACATGTATAAATAGATAGAAGTAAGTAAAAATAGATAAAAGTAAATTAATTCTATAATATTTGGTATGGAAGCTTCTTAAAAACTTTATAGATGCTGCTTTGACTTTATAGGTGTCTTTAATTGACTTTTTGGGATTAGAAACGTGGTCAACAAGTTGGCCATGTGCCACACATGTTGTTAGCTTGAAGACCAATCTAACTATATAGCCGACATGTAAAAAAACTTGCCTTGTAAGTCAAGGTATGTGTCCTATAAAGTCAATACATATTAAAGGTCTTATAGAACATCGCTACGTAGCCCCTAATTAGATAGTATATATAGAGACAAGAGTGAAGCCTTCTTCACTCTTGTCAACTCCTTTTTTGCTTCCAGTCTAGTTTTCTTGTCTTTTGGCAATAACCATTCCAATTTCTTTCTTCATATACATATCTATATATATACATATCTATATATATATATATATATATATATCAAGTTATTTCTATTTTGTCATCTTTCTTTGAGAGAAGTCTCACTTGTTTATTTGTGTTTATCACGTTCTTGTCCTTGACAAAAACCACTCATTTAAACTCATTTTTTGAATCAACATATCCAAAAGAGAGAAAAAAAATAAATAAAAAAAAAACAACCAAATTGTGCTATAAAATACAAACCACATATTCACAATAATAAGGGGTGTAGAATTACAATGTATCACCCACATAATCCTCTTCTACCATGTTCCCCTCACACGAAGCCTACCATTGCAAACTTTGCTTTTAAAAGGCGTTCTTGTACTTTTTCCCCTGCACTCGCGGCTTCTCACGAAACGATGATTGACGGCGTCACCGACCGTCGAAGAGCATGGGAATTGCACAACCGCAATCCAGCAAATCGGCGACCGGGAATCCGAACCACCGATCGCACAAGATCGGGACACGATCACGATGCGGCGATAGCAGACTGACGGCGAATTGCGGCAGCAAAGCGTCAGAAATTCCGGGAGCAGCAGCAGCAGCAGGATGAATGAATTGGGGTGGGGGAGGTGGAATTAGGCCGGAAGCGGGCGTGGAATTGTGGCGCTCGATCCAATCATTCATGGCATCGACGCCGTTTCCCGAAGCCATGGAACCCCTAATTTGCCACAGTTGCGAAGCTCGAAGAAGGTCAGAGAGCTACAGTCTCGGGGCCCGCCGAGATGCTTCTAGTAAAGTCGTGCAGGGGGTTCACCGCGTGGTTATGGCCGTCGTCGCGGTTAGCGGGATCAAGCCACGGGTTAAGGTCTCCGTTAGGGTTTGGCGCTGCAGCTGCTGCTTCTAATTTACCACCTGTTGTTATATCTTATCGTTGCCCAATGCTGTCGTCTCTCCAACCTCATTTCGTACTTCATTCATGGGCTGGCTATTTAGTTCATCTCTTACAGTGTGTCAGCCCCCCCCCCCCCCCCCGGTTCTGCATATTCGGATAGTGGTGCTTTTCAGAGAGATGCTGTGGAACCGAGTTTTGGAAAATTTCGAGCAATTGGGGGTGGAGTTGAGAGGTTGAGTCGGACCATGTGTTGATTGATCACTAATTGTCGATGAAGTGATTGATCATGGTGCTTCGGTGTCGTCCGTCGAGAGGCTCCTTGCGAGGGCGATTACTTCGTGGGTTCTAGGCTTTCGTTCTGTGATGTAAAATGTGAGATCGAATTGCGTGAGCCTCAAGGGCTTGGCAGGTCGGAGAGAAACGGAATCCGTGAACGCGGAATGAGATTGCTGTTAGTCGATTGAAATACTTGTTCCAGACTTCGACCTTCGGGGTTTCGAGAATGGATAGAGGCGGATCACCGTGATGTGATTTTTCGTCGCTGCGGTTCTGTGGCGCTCCGCATAGTCTGTGCAGGTGCATGGGGAACGTAACTTTGGTCTTTTTTTGATTTCGATGGTTAGGTGTTGCAGATTGCCGTTTGTAAAAGAATATTGAACTTCAGACATGCGCCTAATTTTTGTCCAGATCTATCTTCATTTTTTGTTATTGTTATTTCCTGCATTGTTGCGTAGAACATGAAAGAAATCTAGTCTACAGAGCTGATGCCTCTTCGCGATAGTTTTTTCTTCTGGCAATCTTCTCATTACCCGACGCTTGCTCTTTTTAGCTTCTGAAGTGCTGTTTTATGGGTTTTTAAAATAATGTCAAACGAGAACAGCTTTGGACTTATTTTTAGAAATGCTTCTGGGTAAAGGCGATTCCACACAGAAGTCGCGAGCAACAGATACCCAAGTCATTTCTCTAATTCTCTTTTCCCTTTCCTCTTTAATTGTTTTAAGTTTGTATGTGTACTCTTCCGAATTTTGACATCTTACAAACCGGATTGGCACTCTCAGTCTGATTACCATGAGGTTTCTCTGGAAAAGCTTGTATTGAAAGCGTTCCTTTTCAAATTCTCGAAAATGATTACTCTAGAAGTTGGTGAATCCTCGTAAGAAAGTGACCTTAGGGTTTTTTATTGCGTGATTGAAGTATTGACAGACGAGGTAACTGAGTCTCAAATTTAGAATGTACATGAAAAAAAAAAAAATTAGCTTATTATGATGTTTACAACGATGGTGCTGGCTTTTGACTAGAGACGTTTTAATCTGAGTTTAGAGGCTGGGAGATGAAAATCAGAATGCAATGAAGCGTAATGGCATGGGACCTGGTACGGATTGGCCGGAGTCGCAAGTTACGCAGCCGCAGCAAACAAATGGGATACGAGAAAGAGAACCAGCCATTGACAATCACCGGTTGAAGAGGCGGCCGTCCTGCGGGTCCTTAACGAATGATGGAAATATGGGATTATCTACAGCCCGGAGCTTACCTCTACCTACCGGTTTGGTGGGGCAAAAAGTTCCAGGGAAAGATGCGCTATCATTTGCAGCCGTTCTTCGATCTCGCAACAAAATCGTTGGTATGATCATCAGTTGGACAATCCCCCCCCCCCCCCCCAACTCCTGCCTGCCCCCGGCTGTAAGTGAACAAATAACATCTCATTTGTTGTGTGTTCTCATTTTGCCTCATTAACATGCAGATGCGCTGGCCCTTTATGAGAGTATTTTGGAGGTGGAACCTCAAAATGTGGAAGCTCATGTTGGAAAAGGAATCTGCCTTCAACTCCAGAATCTGCATCGTCCAGCATTTGAAAGTTTCCAGAATGCTTTGCAGCTTGACGCGCAGAACGCTTGTGCTCTGACGCATTGTGGAATGCTGTACAAAGAGGAAGGTCATTTGCTGGAAGCAGCAGAGGTATTTGCTACCTTTGGACTTGACTGACTGGGCCATCCGAAGATGATGTATTCGTGTTATGAATGGTCTTGTTAATCCGTGGAATTATTTCTTACGTTCAAATAGCGATTTCATCTCATTGCAGTGCAACTGTAAGCTTGAGTTTTTACAAGCTTCGAAATGGTGCTGTCAGGGTCAACTTAACAATCTTTACTGATGATCTTTGAATGTCTTAGGCCTACCGCAAGGCTCTATTGACAGAGCCAACATACAAAGCAGCTTCAGAAAATCTTGCTATTGTGCTCACCGATTTAGGCACGAGTCTGAAGCTATCGGGACATATTCAAGAAGGTCTGACGAAGTATTATGATGCCTTAAAAGCAGACAGTCGGTATGCTGTAAGTCGACATCGGCCCTCCCATGCTTAAAATGAGTGTTTCATACGTATTTTTCTCATTCTGGGTTCGGATCATCCAAGTTGTCTCTATTGAAATCCAAGTTGCTATACGAAAATATTTTTTCCCTGGAGTGATATTTTTGTTGAAAAGAATCATCTACTGTGCTGTTACTTTAGAGAGGTATCTACTGGTTTGCTGGAGGAGATTATATTGTTGACACACACATACACACACAAACACACACACGTGTGTGTGTGAGAGAGTGTGTGTTCGAGTGAAATATTAGCCACGCGTTGGCAGCTAAACACATTGATTAGTGAAGATAGAACTTTATGGAGACATGTTTGCAGCCAGCTTATTACAACTTGGGAGTTGTCTACTCGGAGATGATGCAATATGACATGGCCTTGAGTTGTTATGAAAAAGCAGCCGCCAATAGGCCCATGTATGCAGAGGCCTACTGCAATATGGGAGTTATCTACAAGAACCGTGGTGATCTAGATGCTGCCATTTCCTGTTATGAAAGGTTGGTAGGAATCCTTTCCTGTATTTCCTATTTGGTGCATATATTGTAGTTGTTTAATCTTCGCTGTAATCGTGTGATGCGAGTTCACCATTCGTTATGCATAATTATCTATTTGAAATTTTGTCACCCTTGGGCTTTAACTTGTTCTTTGTAAATTCCGGTTCACTCCTTCACCGAGCAGGTGCTTGGCATTGTCTCCCAATTTCGAGATTGCTAAGAATAACATGGCCATTGCCTTAACAGATTTGGGAACTAAGGTACGCAACTCCCATTTTTGTGGTACGGGTGATCATTTCAACTTTGTTAGCAATGCAGATAAAGCTTAAGGTTCAATCTCCTGCTGTCCTATGTTCTACTACTCTCCATTGGCTCACAGGATTTCTCTGACTTAAACTGAACAGGCAGCATGTAGCGAAATGTTAAATGGATCATCCTGATGCAGGTCAAGATAGAGGGATACATCCATCAAGGAGTAGCATACTACAAGAAAGCCCTCTTATATAACTGGCACTATGCGGATGCTATGTATAACTTAGGGGTTGCATATGGCGAACTGCTCAAATTTGACATGGTAATTTTCCTCTTCCACTCGATCTTGATGATATCTTGTGCTATTCTTTCTGTGTCATGTGCATCCCAGCGTAAAATCATAGAGCAATCTTTGTACCTATGTTCGTTCATCTTCTGATTTGGGAAAGGAGCTTTAGTGGAATGAGGAATTAAATTCCAATGAATGAGTAATAATTCACCTTCAATTCTGTGTCGAAATCTGTAAACGAGGGTTGTGTGTCCGTGTCTTGTGATTCGCTGAGTTAGCATTTGCACTAATGAGTGTTTGGTTTCAGGCTGTGGTTATGTACGAGCTGGCTCTGCACTTCAATCCTCACTGTGCAGAAGCTTGCAATAACCTGGGTGTTATTTACAAGGACCGTGATAATCTCGATAAAGCTGTCGAATGCTATCAGGTCGGTCTGTTATACTCTTATCACAATTTTTTTTACTAAGTTGGTTCTTTAAGTATTTGTACTAAAGCGGTTTCAAACAAACTACTTACATGATTCTCGTGTTATAATTCTTTACAGATGGCTCTGCAAATAAAGCCAAATTTTTCTCAGTCGCTCAACAATCTTGGAGTTGTTTACACTGTTCAGGTACCTTATATACTATGGCAGGTTGTAAACTAATAAGGTCTTATGTCACCATGTAACTTGTCTATTTTTTCATGTCATCTTTATTATCATTTGGATAACATCAGTGAGTGAGCTGGAAGTGTTGGAGTTACTTGCGAATATTTGATTATCATTTGATGCATTTATGCTTATGTTCTGAACCAGGGAAAGATGGATTCTGCTGCGGCTATGATTGAAAAGGCTATTTTGGCTAATCCTTCATATGCTGAAGCGTACAATAATTTGGGTATGTTAGCTGTTTATTTCTTTCAAACAATTACCTTTATGTCACTGTCGATGGTTTGTGATGTCGGTGTTAGTAATTATACCATTAATCACTCTAGTTTAATTTTCAATGACGTAGCTCATGTTTGCCTTCTCGGTGCAATTATGAACCTGATTTTAGGTACTACAAGCACTTTGTACTGGTGGTAGGGCAAATCAGTAAAGTAATTTTTAGTTGTCATTCATTGAACACACGTGGTTGTAGGTGTAGATATTAACTCTTTATTCATCTTTGAAGTGAATAGAAGCTCATGTGTACATGTTTTGCAGGTGTGTTGCATCGAGACGCGGGGAACATTCCTCTCGCCATCGACGCGTATGAGCGTTGCTTGCTCTTTGATCCAGATTCTAGGAACGCGGGCCAGGTGGAAATGTCTTCTTTTTTCTATTCCTTGCCCATTGTATCGAGATTATTGTTATGTGGAAATATGCTATTTCTATCAGTTGATAGATATTTTAAAGCCTGTCTATATGTAATTTTCAGAATCGTCTCCTGGCTATGAATTACATCTACGAGAGCGATGATGATAAGCTGTACAATGCTCACAGGTATTGTTATCTCTTTCATTAAATAATTATAATTTTAAGAGCAAATGTCAAGTTTCGGGTATGTGACGTTCCGATTGAAGCACAGTGCAGTAATTATCTTTTTAATCGTTTTCCTCCGCTTCTTCTCCTCCTTGATGACGATGATCATGATCATGATCTTCTCCTTCTGCCTCATTCTCCTCTTTGATATTCTTCGTCTTATCCATTATTGCTGTTTGTATCTGTATCTGTATTTTGTTTAATTACAATCTCTAGGTCCTGGCCGAAGTTGTGTTTTTTTCCTACTTGAGTCAAAATGCATGTCATTGCAGGAGTTGGGGAAAGCGCTTCAATCGACTTTATCCTGAATTTACGACTTGGAGTAATATAAAAGAACGAGATCGTTCCCTGACAATTGGCTATATATCCCCAGATTACTTCACTCACTCTGTGTCTTACTTTATTGAAGCTCCTCTGCTGCACCATGACTACACTCATTATCACATAGTAGTGTATTCTGCGGTTGTTAAGGTACATCCCCACTTTCAAGCTCTGGTCCGCCTACAGTTAAGTTGGAAATTAGTGGTCATCATGGTGTTGACATGCTTTAGATTTAAGTTTGACCTTGCTCATTCAGTGTATCTCCTTGAGTATGATCTACATCTATGGTGTAAATGACAAGGTCTAGAATTACTTCCACCTGATCACCACATGTTTTTTTGTCAGACTGATGCGAAAACGCAGCGATTTAAGGAAACTGTGCTAAAGAAAGGTGGTATTTGGAGAGAAGTATTTGGTATCGATGAGAAGAAACTTGCTAATATGGTTAGAGAGGATAAGGTAGATATCCTTGTGGAGCTTACTGGGCACACTGCCAACAATCGTCTTGGAGTAATGGCATGCCGTCCTGCTCCCATTCAGGTACTTGCTACTTCCCAACTTCATGCCTCTGATGTGCAGATGTATGTGTGAATATTGAGCTCGTTTGGGATTCTCAGGACTTAAGTATTTCATGTTCAAACTTGGACATCGAAAGATTAAGTCTAAAGGATTATGTGCCCTTTCACTTGAAAAATCAAAATGCAATGTACTGGTTTTTTCCCTTGCTCTAGCCTTCTAACTTTCTTTCTGCTTTCTATCTGGTGTTCCAGGCAACTTGGATTGGATATTCCAACACGACTGGCTTACCAACCATCGACTACCGTTTTACAGATGCATTGGCAGATCCACCAACCACCTTGCAAAAGTAAGCCGACATTTTCTGTGAAGTGCTCGCGCTCCTGCTTTTGAACTGTTTTGTTCTCCTCCCAACTTCGAAGTGTCTTCTTGCACATAGCTCACGGATGTTTTTGGACCTTGAAGGCATGTTGAGGAGCTTGTAAGGCTACCAGGATGTTTCTTGTGCTATACCCCATCGCCAGAAAGTGGACCTGTTGTTCCAACACCTGCTCTCAGTAACGGATTTGTTACGTTTGGTAGCTTCAACAACCTAGCCAAGGTAACTTGTTACTTACTAGTTTACGATCTTTTTAATACCAAAGTATTGTTGTTCGTTTCAGTAGCGACATTATATCTCAATAGCTACAAATATGTTTTATGCGTGTCTTGGACGGACACAATGTACGCCACCGTTAGTATCCTTCTTTTTTAGTTTTTAATTTTCATAGTTAGGGCTATCTGTGGGTGACCAGATTGGAGTTTATATGGGTCCTTCATATCTCACTGTAGCTTGGCATCTGACTAATTAAGGACAAGATTAAATATGAAAACCTTTTTGTCAGTGATCAAAATTACTTGAAGTACTACTATGGATTAACGGAACTATTGTAATACCGTTGAAGGACGTACATTATCCTTGGCGGGTTCAGTTCCCAAACTTAAGTAGTGCAGATGTTCTTGCTTCTCTTTACAAATATTCGCAGGCCATGTGACCATTTGTGTTGACAGCGTATGATGTGAATTGGATTCTTTTTTGCAGATCACTCCTCGCGTACTACGAGTGTGGGCGAGGATACTCATTAAGATGCCTAGTGCCCGGCTTGTGGTGAAATGCAAGCCTTTTTGCTGTGACAGCGTTAGAGAGGCCTTTCTGGCAAAGCTTGAAGAACTAGGTGTAGAGTCACTTCGAATAGACTTGTTACCACTGATTCTACTTAACCATGATCACATGCAAGCCTATTGTCTCATGGATATTAGGTAATGTTCTTTCTTGGCTTTTTTGTTGCGTAACACAATTTGAATACTAATTCTTGATACACTGTAGTCTTCTAGGTACACCTAAACTTCATCTTGATCAGAATTAGTAGAGGCAGAATGCACATGTTGTGACTGAAAGGAAGAGGTTTACCATATATTCAGCGAATACGTGTCAGGATGGTATTTATAAATTTCTGATCGTTAGACTTGGTTTTGTGCAGTTTGGATACATTCCCGTATGCGGGCACCACCACCACATGTGAGTCGCTTTACATGGGTGTACCCTGTGTAACAATGGCTGGGAAGGTCCATGCGCATAATGTGGGCGTCACACTATTGCACCAAGTTGGTAAGTGAACTCATATTGTGGGCTTTTTACTCTTGAAGTGACATTCCATAATAGTGCAGTTAGCATTAAGAAGCCCGCAAAGTTCAGATGTAAGTTTTGGCCCTCATTTATCATCCAAGTTTTTTCTTTGCAGGACTGGAGAATCTTGTAGTGAAGACAGAGGATGAGTACGTAGACAAGGCAATAGAATTAGCATCTAATGTCTCTTCGCTTGCAAGTCTAAGAAATGGACTTCGTGAGAGGATGCTGAGTTCATATCTTTGTGACGGCCCCAAATTTGTGAAGGGGCTTGAAGAAAAGTACCTTCATTTATGGCACCGCTACTGCGACGGGGACGTCCCATATGAGACAAGGAAAAAGGCAGAAGATGAAGCTCTTGTAAGCCGCTCAGCCAGCACCACTGGTGATGTAACTGATTTGCCAATGAAGGAGGCCGGCTCTGCACCACATCAGCCAAACGCGGCCACCATTACTTCAACTTCCTCGCCCACGTCAACTTTGTCCACCACGGAGGCGAACCGTTTGGACGAGGCACGGATGAAGTTTCCGAAATTAAGTCCAAGTTCTCTTGGTCCATCCAGCTAACTCGAACATCATTCTTGGTTACCTTCAGTTTGAAGGTCCTCTTCGGGAGGGACAAATATCAGCCGGGTGCTAGGTAATTTTTAGTCTTTATTGCTCTTCTCATAGCCCTTTCTAATGTGTGGGCCCCTTCACACACACACACTCCTGTCGTATCTTGTAATTCATTCAAAGAGCTCATTTTGATGAGATGGTCTGCGACCATTCCTTTATTTACTGTATATGAATTTCAGAAATGGTTCATTTTCTTGTAATTGATTTTAAACTGGTTATCACATCCAATTGAGATTGGGATTGCTTGGATGTCATCTTCCTTCATTCAGAACAATCCAAGTTGTAACTCTTCATGTTAATGAATCTCAATTTTATAAGAACAGGAGTGATGTTAATGGATGAAAGTGGTCTAGGTGGCTGTTGCTCATCATATGTTCTCAAAAAGGGTGTGTTTTCAGAGGTTGTGAGGCAGTGCTAGGTGAAAATAGGTGGTGAATTACTGAATGAAACTGGAGTGGAGTTTATAGATGGCTTAACATACATTAATATTTAACATATTAAAGACTACTAATTGTTTTAAACTATTCTTTTAAAAGAGTAGTGGATGTTTATTAAAAAAGTTAAATATAATTTTTTTTTTCTATCACCCTACGAGGATAAGAAAAGGATATACTTATCAAAGGCTCTAAAAGGTACTATGGTAAGGATAATTTTTCTTTTCTATGTTAAATCATAAATTGTAAAAAAAATCACAAAAGAATATGAGTCATTTTATTTGTAGCAACTTCATAGTTATATAAGGCTAGGATTGTTGAACTTATATAATAATGTTGTGGGTTGTAAATGACAATTAGAAAAGATAATTAAGAGTTGTACTTATTTTACTACTACTACAAAGAAGTGATTATAGAATCATGGCAAATAGTTTAACATCTTTAATTCTATTAAATAATGTGGTCTATACCATATTATTAAAAGATAATCATGGTAAAAAAACTAAGTTTTTATTTATTATTTGTAAAGAACATTGTTTGACATTCTTCTAAATTAATTAAATATAAACCTTTTAAATTACTTTTTCTTATTGACATTTCATTGAAATATCCATATGTGTGGTCTATACCATATTATTAAAAAATTATATATATGTATGTATATTTACATACATTCATAATTGCAAGGTTACATTGTAAAAGCATTGTTTAAAATTTTAAAACTTTTCAAAAGTTGTAGCAATGTTCTTCAAGATTGCAAAGGTCTTTAAAGAGAAAAGATCAAAAAATAAATTTAAGTTTTTTATATTATAGAATATAACTTTTGTAAGTTTTTAGTAAAAAAATAAGTTATATAATAAATGGATAATTATTATATATCTAAATTATAATTTAAACTAAAAAATTTAAGTTAAAAGAACCTCTTAATTGACAAATCAAGTAATATAATATCATTAAAAAAATAATAACAATGCATTTTGTTATAAATAAACAAAATTTTGATGTTTTATCATAACATAAATTTAAAACATATATATAGAATATTGTTAGAAAAAATACTTGCATCTTATAAAACTTGTAGATTAAATACCAAAAGTAATAATATCTTTATATATAAGGTAAATAATGCCATTATATACAATGGTTAGCTATTGCTATTAAACAAAAAAGACTTTGAAGTTACAACACTTAATATCAACAAGGTTGTATACAAAGAGAACATAAAATAAGATGCCTTTCACTTCCAATATTCAATACTTATAGGTTGTGGTTGTTGCCCTAAAAGACAACTTCCACTCTTTGACTTTTACATACATGGTCTTAAGATCCTTTGGCATCTTAGTAACCACGATTGTATTCTATACCAAGCATTAATTACTTTTACATAGTCTTTGGATATTCTTTAGTTAATACTTTATCTTCTTAATTTATATTCTTGCTCCTTGACCTCATCTTATGTCCATAGGATGCCCTTTCTATATACCAAGTATCAACCCTTTGGCCATTAGCAACTTACTTAAGATAATATCTTATACAAGATAATTTATTCTACTTTCACTTTTACTTGCTTACACTAACACTTCCACTTTGCTATTGGTCAATGGCTTTCAATCTTAATAGCTTTGTCAACATGTAATGTCTATCCTTTACCAATGCCTTTGTGAATAAATCAACAAGCATATCTTTTGTTGTATAATATTTTATATCAATCACTTCCATTTCAATCTTCTTTCTTATGAAGTGATGTTGAATGTCAATATGTTTGGTTCTTCAATGATGCTTTGGATTTTATACAAAATGAAGACATCCTTGATTGTTACACTCTATTAGAGTGCTTCCATTTGTACTATTCTAATGTCCTCTAAAAATTGTCTTAGCCATATTGCTTCCATTGTATCAAAGCTTACTATCATATAATTCGCTTCCATTGTTGACCTTGCAATTATTGGTTGTCTCTTAAAATTCCATAAAATAGCTCCCATTCCAATAAAAAATACATACCTCATTATTGACCTTCTATTATTTGCATCTCCAATCCAATTTGCATTACAATAACCATGCAAAGTAATTTTTTTTACCTCCAAAGCACAATTTGAAATATGAAGTATATTTTAAATACCTCATGATCTTTTTGATAATTTTCCAATGGATTAGTCTAAACTTTGACATGGATTAGTTCATAATATTCATTGCATATGTAAGATCCATCCTTGTGTCAACCATTGCATACATAAGTAAGGCCATTGCTACCTTGTATAGAATACCTTGCATTTTAGCTTTTACTTCAGCAAATTCTTGATTTGTGAGCTTCATCAACTTCAAATTTGCCTATAAAGGTGTTCCAATAGGCTTATATTCCTCCATGTTGAATTCTTTCAAGACCTCCTTAATGTACTTACTTTGGCTCATTGTAATGGTCTTTTTAGTACAATCTTTTAAAAACTCCATTCCTAAATAATAGTAAAGCTTTCCTAAATCATTCATTTCATATTTTTATTCTAACTTTTTCTTCAACCAATCTATCATCTTTGAGGTATTGGTTAAGATGATCAAATCATCAATATAGAGGATGACAATTAATATAAACTCATTTCATTGCATCACATACAAAGAATGTTCAAATTTATTCCTTCTAAATCCTTTAGTCATAAAAAATATATCAATACATTGATACTATGTTCTAAGAGATTGCTTAAGCCCATATAAGGATTTCTTCAACTTACAAACAAGATGTTGTTTGCTTTCTTTTACAAATCTTTAAGGTTAATCCATATAGATGTTTTCTTTTAGATTTTCATTCAATAAAGCCATCATTTGATAAATCTCCAAGTCCATTGCTGCTCTGATTATTACAATGATTTTAATAGCATTGAATTTGGCTACAAAAGAAAATGTTTCAATAAAATAAATACCAACAACTTATGAATAGCCTTTTGTAGCCAATCTAGACTTATAACTTATAATATTGCCCAATACATGTCTTTTGATTCTAAATACCTATTTACAACCAATTAAAGATCAATTTGATAGAAGTTGAGTCAATTTCAATGTTCCATTATCCATGACTGATTTATACTCTTTTTTTATAATATTCTTCTACTTTATAGCATTTGTGGACTTCATTATATCACACAAACTCAATGGATTAGCTAAAAATATAATATTAATATATTCTTTACTTACTTGAAAAAAGATGTAATTCTTCTATCATGCACCAAGTTGTTTTCTATCTATCAAAGGATATCTCCTTTCATATGATGAAGCTTCACCTTCATTCATTCCAAGTTTTCTTACAAGCTTCTTCTCTCTTAAAATTCATCTCTTGTCATTTAAAGATTGATACTCCTCATCATTATCATCATTTTCAATATTTTGATTGTCTTCATTGTTAGTTTTAGTATTTTTAGGCAATCAATAATCTACCTTCTTTGGCTCTTCACTTTAATTTGTATTTCCACCATCTTCATTTTCATCATCTTCTTTTTCTCTTTTTTTTGTTGAAATTGAAGATATGTCCACAAATACACCATTATTTTCACTTGGATACATTTCCAAGTGCTTATAAGCATTCTTATGCTCCAAAAACTCTATATTACGACTTTTGATGAAATTCTTGGTTTCTAAACACATTAATCTACATGCTTTGGTATCTTCACAAAATCCAACAAACATACATTTTATACCTTTTGCATCAAATTTGGACCTCATACAATCTGATATCTTTGTATAAGCAATGTATGCAAAGATTCTTATATATGAAACAGAAGGTTTTTTATTACTCTAAGCTTCTTGTAGAGTCATTGATATGAGTACACTTATAAAGCATCTATTCTTTGTATACGTTGTATTTACTACAACTTTTGTCCAATATTCATACTTAAGGTTTTGTACATAAAGCATACTTCTTGTTATCTCAACAATGGTGTAATTTACTCTTTTAGTAACTCTATTTTATTTTAGAGTATAAAGAATAGAGATTATCTTGCAATACCTTGAATATTCAAAAATTCATGAAAATTCTTTGAAATTTATTCACCTCTATTATCTATATGTAATATTTAGAGTTTGCACTCACATTATTTTTTTACAAAAGCCTTAAATTCCTAAAACCTTGAAAAATACTTATTCTTTACTTTAATGATATAAATTCATATTTTTCTTAAAAAATTACTAATAAATATAATAAAGTACCTTATTCATCTAATTTATGGTATTTTCATTGGTCTACAAATATTAGAATGCATAATATCCAATGATTTGCTTACATGTATTGCAACTCCACTTAGAAATAAAGCCCTTTGTTGTTTGCTTTGTATACAATCTTCACAAGTAAATAGCATGGCATTGTGGCTAAATAGAATAAGATCCAAATCACTTACCATAGATTGGAGCTCTTTCATTCTTTTGGCATTCAAATGACTAAGTCATTAATACCAAATTCCAAACTTGTTTTGATCTTATAAAAAATCAACAAATACTGCCATTTCAATTCCATTCACCTTCTTACAATTGATGAAGTAGAGGTTGCCATCTCTTAAGCCTTTGGCAACATTTTGTCTATCCAATGTCTTTCCAAAACATCTATTTATGTCAAATTTAACCTTACAACCATGTAATATAAGTTTGCTCACTGAAAAAAAGTTTTTCTTCATCTTTGGCACAAGTAAGAATTCTTTTAATCTGATTCTCTTGATTTGATTCTTTACAACAATTTCCACCACAATAGAATCAATTTCAATGGTTTCTACCATGCCATTGTCTCCTAACTAAAATTTTATTACTAAAATTTCTTCATAAGTGTCAAATAAATATCTATATAGTGTCATGTGCTTAGTAGCATTCAAATCTATAATTCACTTGAATATGGCAACTGTGGAGGTTCTTTCACTTACCATAAAAGTTTAGTCATTTCTATAAAAGTTATCACAAGCATTGTTTGCATTCTTTCTATCTCATTTTTTTTTAACTTTATAGTAATTCTTAATAAAGTGATTTAGTTTTTTTTATAAATATAATAATTTTTCATATTATTTTTTGAATTATCACATTGATGAAAATAACTATTTTTTCTTTGTTTTAAAAATAGATTCAAATCATCACTTTATGGGTAAGTCTTGATGTGACATAATTCATGATAAACTCCTTCATATCGATAGGCTCCAATACTTCAAGCTAGTTGTTAGCTTGAATATCAAGCTAACTATGTAGGCAACACGTAAAAAAAACTTGCCTTATAAGTCAAGGCATGTGTCCTACAAAGTCAATACATATTGGAGGTCCTATAGAACATTGCCACATAGCCCTTAGTTAGATAGTATATATAGAGACAAGAATGAAGCCCTTTTCATTTTTGTCAACTCCTTTCTTACTTCTAGTCTAGTTTCAAGAGTCTCAAGTTTTTTTGTCTTTTGGCAATAAGCCTTTTCAGTTTCTTTTAATATACATACTTCTTTATTTCTATTTTTCCACTCTTTCTTTGACATGGATTTCATTGATTTATACATCATCTTTTAATTCATGTCTTTGATAGATTGTCAAGAGTACACTTATAGTATGAGAGCTTTGTCTTGTCTTGATTAAGAGTGGATTACCCCTTTCTCATGATAAGATATAAGTATATTAGAAGTTGTGGATTATCTTCTTCTAAATTGATATTATTTTTAGTATTTTCTTTGTCTTCAAGTCCTTTCTTCTATTTATCTTGAGTGGTATTAGATATTTTTTTGAATATTATTATGGCAAAGGTTATTGAAATGAAGAGTGCAATGGCACAAATGCAAGAACAATTGATGGAATTGATGCTTGCGATACATCAACTTAACCTACGACCACAAAAATCAACAAGAATGGCAAGAAAAGAAGATATTGAAATGATTAGAGCTGCTTCAATATCTATATTAAATCATGTTCCTCCATCCATGGTAAAACATCTTTTAAGTGTTAGAGAACCAAGAGTTGCCCTGTGCGAGAAGTTAAATGGTACAAGATCCAAATTTTGAGGATTTATCAATCAAGTACAACTTGTGATTAAACTTCAATATCAAAGCTATCCAACCTCAGGATCACAAGTTAGATTCATTAGTATACTTCTTTCAAGTTCAACACTATCATGATTTTCATCTTTTTTTGAACAATAAGATTCAATATTGAATAATTTGGAGGTATTTTTTATATGGAGAACATGATGCAACTCGTATTGCAACCAACAAGATCCATATTTTGTGACAAAGTAATCAATCTGTAACATTATATGCTTCACAATTTTGACAACTTGTAACTGATATCAAGTAGGATGATGCTACACTTATTAGCCAATTTTTCTATAGATTTTAATATGAAGTAAAGAAATTGATGCTCAACTTATCTAATCCTCAAATATTGAATCAAGCAATTGAATTTGCTGTAAAATACGATAATCAATTTTTTAAATTTTGATATGAAAGTTGTACAAATGGACCTCAATGTTATTACAATTTGATAGCAACACCAACATCTCATCAATACATACATTCAAAAGCAGAAGATATGCAAATTGATGTGGTACGTTTTGAACCTCTTATCGAGTAAGAAAAGACTCACTGCCATCAAGAAGGATTGTGCCTATATTATAGAGAACCTAAACACATTGCTTAATATTGTCCAAAGAAGTGATAAAATCACAAAATGAGGAGCACATCTCTCAAAGAAGACAATGTGTCGAAAAATGAATTTGTCCAACTACAATAGGGATCGTGCGGTTACAACCTTATACAATTTCTAATGAAGGTCCTATCCTATTCTTAGAATCATCTCTTTATTTTATAATAGATGTGCATTTAGAACCTAATAATTATAAAGCCTCTACCTTAATAGATTTAAGAGCCTCAGCTTGTTTCTTAGATGTAGAATTTGTTAAAAGTCATAAAATACCGTTAGTACAAAAAATCAAATCTGTTCATGTAGAAGTCTTAGATGGTTGTCCGTTGTCTTCTAGAAATGTTACTCATGAAACACTTCTTATAGATGTAGCAATAAATGATCATAGTAGTTGCGTAATCTTTAATATAATTAGATCTCCCTCTAAACCAATCATTTTAGGTTTATCATGATTAAAAAAATATGATCCTTACATAGATTAGATTTTTCCTATCCTTCACTTCTCTAAAAGCATAATTAAGAGTGAAATTAATCTAGTAGAAAGTCATAAGTCTAGTGCAATTAAACCTATATTTGTAGGTGTAAGTACTTTCTTGCATGCTGCAAAAGAAGGATCACCTTGTGTCATTTATGCCACACTTGTTTCTAATGTGCAAAGACTTCAAGTGGCAATTCCAGCTAATATTGAAAATTTTAAGATATGTTTGAGAAGAAGAATGTAGATACTCTTTCAAAACATTGTTCCTATGATTACTCAATTGACCTTTAAGAAGGAGCTTAACTACCATTTGGACCAATCTATGATTTATTACAAAATGAATTGGCTAAACTTAAGGAATATATTGAAGAAAATCTAGCCAAGAATTTCATACACCATTCCAAATTACCAGTAAGAGCTCCAATCTTATTTGTAAAGAAGAAAGATGGATCATTGCAGATGTGTATTGATTATCAAAGATTCAACAAGATCACCTTTAAGAATAGGTACCCTCTACCTTTGATATCCAAACTTCTCGATCAAGTGAATCAAGCTAAGATCTATACAAAAATAGATCTACGGAGAGCATATAATCTAGTACATATTAAAAAAAGAAATGAATAGAAGATTACGTTTTGAATTACGTATGGATATTTTGAATACAACATCATGCCTTTTGGACTTACAAATACATCGGTAGCTTTTCAACATTTAATGAGTGATGTTTTTTGAGAGTTTTTAGACTATTTTATTTTCTGTTATCTAGATGACATCTTGATATATTTTAAGAATATAGATGAATATGAACTTCATATTTATTATGTGTTACAAAAATTAAGAGATGCAAGATTCTATGCCAAGATAAAAAAGTGTGTATTCTACACTACTTAAGTTGACTTCTTAGGATACATCATTTCAAATGATGGACTTATGATGGATTCTAAAAAAGTTCAAACAATTATGGATTAAAAGATTCCAAAAATGATAAGAGATGTCCAATGCTTTTTGGATTTTGCCAACTATTATTGGATCTTCATCAAAGACTTCTCTGAAGTTGCACCTCTATTTATACGTTTGACTTGCAAAGATAAACTTTAGTGGAGTAAAGAAGCTATAACATCTTTTGAAACTTTGAAATCAACCTCTATTTTTGTACCAATCTTATATTGCACTAACTTTTTTAAGACATTTTTTATGGAAATAGATGCATCAGACTTTGTTTTGGGTGTTATATTATCACAAACAAAAGCAGATGATAAACATCTTCTAATAGCTTTTCATTTCAAAAAGTTTTTAGTAGCCAAGATTAACTATGAAATCCAAGACAAAGAGATTCTTGCAATCATGGATTTATTTCAAGAATAGCATCATCATTTAAAAGGCACTTCTAATCTAGTCACTATATATAAAGATCACAAAAATCTCAAGTACTTTATGTCAGTATGTGTTTTAAATCATCGCCAAGCTCATTAGAACATGTCTTTATCAAGATTTGATTTCAAAATCACATATCGATCCAAAAAATAATAAGATTTGTCAGATGTCATTTCTAGAAATTCTTATCTTGTACCAAAAGAATGAGATGTAACTTTTGATGAATAAAGAATAATTTTTTTGAAGCCAGAGCATTTTTATCTTTGAGTAATGAAATCAACGCTGACTATTGATTCAACCCTTATGAAACAAATCCAATCAAATATGTCTTCTGATCCTCTTATTCATAATATCAAGAATCTTTCTTCTAAGTCCTAAGATACTTCTATGTTTGACTTTAAAAATAACTTATTCTATTTTGAAGGTCGATTATATGTTCCAAAAGAAGAAACACAATTATGTGTTCTTCAATCACATCATGACCTTTCAACAATAGGACATTTTAGATACAATCAGACTTTGGAGCTTATATCTAGAGATTTTTGGTGGCCACAAATGTGAAAGGGTGTGAAAGACTTTGTTTAGTCATGCGACATTTGTTGAAGATCAAAAATTCCTTGTCATCAATCTTACGAACTTCTTCAATCATTATCTATTCCAGAACAACCATGGTTTTTTGTTTCTATAGATTTCATCATAGATCTTTCAATCTCAGGTTCTTATAACTCTATATTTGTGATAGTAGATTATTTTATCAAGATGGTTTATTTTGTATCATATACAAAATTTATCACAGGTAAAGAAACAGCTAAGCTCTTTTTTAACAACATCTATTACTATCATAGATTACTCAAAGATATTATATCAGATAGGAGAACTCAGTTTGTATCAAGATTTTGGTGGACTCTTTTCAAGTTTCTAAAAGTAGATATAAAACTATCTTCAACATTCCATCCTCAAACTGATGGACAAACGGAGTGTATTAATTAAGTTTTGGAGTAGTATTTAAGATGTACCATCAACTACTAACAAGATGATTGGACAATTCTTTTGCTATTGGCAGAGTTTGCTTATAATAACATGGTACATTCTTCTATAAAATAAATACCTTTCTTTATCAATTATGGTTATCATCCACGACTTGATACTTTTGACTTTTCAAAAGCTGATAATCTTGTGGTAGAAGATTTGACAAATCATTTATTAGAGCTACATACAACAATAAAGACATAGTTAAAAGAAGCTCAAGAACAACAAAAGATCAATGTAGATGTCTATTGAAAGGAACAACTACCATTCCACATGGATGATAAGGTATGATTACTTTGTCGCAGTATCAAGACCACTTGTTCTTGTGATAAGTTGAACTATTGTAGACTTGAACCATTTCTTATTTTTGTACAAATCAATCCAATTGTATATTATTTATACCTATTAGAGTCAATAAAAATCCATCCAATATTCTATATGTCTCTTTTTGAACTATACAAGACAATAGACATATCAAGAAGAAGACAAGCTCCACCTCCTCCTATAAAAGTGCACAATAATGAAGAGTTCAAAGTAGAAGAAATTCTAGATTCAAGGCGGTGCTAAAATAAATTGAAATATCTTATCCATTAGTACGGATATGATATCAATGAATGCATATGGAAGCCAGTAAAGAATCTTGCAAAGGCAATAAAGGTGGTGGAGGCTTTTCATCCACGACATCCATCAAAATTAAGATGAAAATCTTCTTTATAAAAGAAATAAGATTTAGGCAAGATAACATTTTACTTTCAATCCTTGTTTGTAGCTTCTTTGTATTGAAGAACAATCACTTTGAAGTCACAACACTTAGCATCAGTAAGGTTGCATACAAAAGAGAATATAAAATAAGATAACTCTTACTTCTAACTCTTGTTACTTATAGGTGGTGGTTGCCAACTAATGAAGCAACTTCTATTGATATTACATCTATTTCTATTTCATCCAACTAAATCCTAGATTCTTTTTTAACTTAGCCGCCACCTACAAATCCTACAAGCCACTATAGTAACTTTTTTCTATTCTTTTGCTACCTTTTGACTACTAGCAACTTACCTAAGGTAATACCTTTTATTAAGTGACTTACTTCAACACTTCCACTTTGTTATTGGTCAAAGGACTTTCAATCTTAAAACCTTTATTAACATGTGATGTCTATCCTTTACTAATGTCTTTGTCAAAAAATTAGCAAGCATGTCTTTCGTTGCACAATACTTCATATCAATCACTCTCATTTTAATCTTCTCTCTTATGAAGTGATGTTGAATGTCAATGTATTTTGTCCTTGAATGATACTTAGTATTCTTTACAAATGCAAGACATCCTTGATTGTCACACTCTATTGGAGTTGCTTCTATTTGTATATCTCCAATGTCTTCTAAAAGTTGTCTTAGCGATATTGCCTCTATTGCACCATGACTTACTGCCATATACTCCGCCTCTATTGTTGACCTTGCAATTGTTGGTTGTCTCTTGCAATTCCATGATATAGCTCCCACTCCAACAAAGAACACATATCCCATTGTTGATCTTCTATCATTTGCATCTCTAGTCCAATCCGCATCACAATAACCATGCAAAGTAATGTTATCACCTCCAAGGCACAATTTGAAGTTCAAAGTGCCTTTTAAGTACCTCATGATCTTTTTGATGGTTTCCTAATGAATTGGTCTAGCCTTTGACATGTGTTGGCTCACAACACTCACTGCATATGCAAGATCTATCCTTGTGCCAACCATTGCATACATTAGTGAGTCTACTGCTGCCTTGTATGGAATTCCTTACATTTATCCTTCAACTTCAGTAAATTCTTCATCCGTGAGCTTCATCAACTTTAAATTGGCCTCCAAAGGTGTTCCAATAGGCTTACACTCATCTATATTGAATCATTTCAACATCTCTTTAATATACTTACTTTGGCTCATTGTAATGGTCTTGTTAGCACAATTTCTTATAAACTCCATTCCTAAATAATAATGAAGCGCTCCCAAATCACTCATCTCATACTCTCTTTCTAACTTTGCCTTCAATTAATCCATCATCTTCATAGTATTAGTTAAGATAATTAAATCATCAACATATAAGATGACAATCAATATGAACTCATTTGATTGTATAACATACAAGGAATGATTAGCTTCACTCCTTACAAATCCTTCAGTCACAAAGAAAGTATCAATGCATTGGTATCATGCCCTTAGAGATTGCTTTAGTCCATACAAAGATTTTCTCAACTTATAAACAAGATGTTGATTGCCATCTTCAACAAATCCTTGAGGTTGATCCATATAGATGTCTTCTTTCAAGCTTCCATTCAAGAATGCCATCTTTACATCCATTTGATGCATCTCCAAGTCCATTGTTGCCTCAATTGCGACAATAATTCTAATGGTGGTGAATTTGGCCACAGGAGCAAATGTGTCATTAAAATCAACACCAACAACTTGTGAGTAGCCTTTGGCAACCAATCTAGCCTTATATCTCATAATATTACCTATTGCATCCTTTTTGGTTCTAAACACTTGCTTACAACTAATTAAAGATCAATTTGATAGAAGTTGAGTCAATTTTCATGTTCCATTATCCATGAGTGATTTGTATTCTTCTTCAATAGCATTCTCTCACATTATAGCATTTGAGGACTTCATTGCATCACACAAACTTAATGGATCAGTAAGAAGAGCAACATTGGCATGTTCTTCACTTACTTTAGGAAATATGTGGTCCTTCCACCATTCACCATATAATTTTCTTTCTCTCAAAGGATATCTTCTTTCATTCGGAGAGGCTTCATCTTCTTGCACTTCATGCTCTCTTCCAAGCTTCTTCTTCCTTAAAGCTTGTCTTTTTTCAATTAAAGTTTGATACTCCTCATCATCATCATTATCATCAATATCTTCATTATATTCATTGCTGATTCTAACAATTGAAGGCACACTATGGTCTACTTTTTTTGGTACTTCACCTTGATTTACATTTTTTCCATCTTCATTGTCACCATCATCTTCTTCTTCTTTCTTTACTGAAATTGATGATGTATCTATAAACACACCATTACTTCCACTTGGACACATTTTCAAGTGCTCAAAAGTACTTTTATGCTCAAAAAATTCAAGATCACAAATTTTGATGATCTTCTTGGTTTCTAAACACATTAGCCTGTATACCTTTGTACCTTCACAATATCTAACAAATATACATTTTGTACTCTTTGCATTAAGTTTGGACCTCATACAATCTGATACCTTTGCATAAGCAATGCATCCAAAGATCGTCATGTGTGAAACACAAGGTTTCTTGCTACTCCAAGCTTCTTGTGGAGTCATTGATGTGAGTGTACTTGTAAAGCACTTATTCTTTGTGTACACTGAAGTAACTACAGCTTCAATCCAATAGTCATGTCCAAGGTATTGTGCATGAAGCATACTCCTTGTCATCTCCACAATGGTATAATTTGTTCTTTCAAAAACTCTATTTTATTATGAAATATAAGCAGTAGAGATTTGTCTTGCAACACCTTCAATCTTCAAGAATTCATCAAAATGCTTTGATATGTATTCACCTCCATTGTCTATATGCAATACTTTGATCTTGCACTCACATTGTTTCTCTACAAGAGCTTTAAACTCCTTAAACCTTGAAAAGCACTCACTCTTAGCTTTAATGATGTAAATCCACACTTTTCTTGAAAAATCATCAATGAATGTGACAAAGTACCTTGCTCCTCCAACTGATGGTGTCTTCATTGGTCTACAAACATCAAAATGTACAATCTCCAATAATTTGGTTGCACGTGTTGCAACTCCATTTGGAAATGAACTCCTTTGTTGTTTGCCTTGTATATAACCTTCACAAGTAAGTGTCATGGCATTGTGGCTGAAATGACTAAGATTCAAGCCACTTACTATGGATTGAAGCTCTTTCATGTATTTGGCATTCAAATGACCAAGTCGTTGATGCCAGATTTTAAACTTGTCTTGGTCTTGTGGAAAATCAGAAAATGCAACCACTTCAATTCCATTTACCTTCTTACAATTGATGAAATAGAGATTTCTATCTCTAAGGCCTTTGGCAATATGTTGACTACCCATAGTCTTCACAAAGCATCTATTCATATCAAATTGAACCTTACAACCTTGTGATACAAGTTTGCTCACCGAAAGGAGGTTCTTTTTCATCTTTGTCACATGTAAGACTTCTTTCAATATGATCCTCTTGATTTGGTCCTTGACAATGATCTCCACAACAATTGACCCAATTCCAATGGCTTGTACCATGCCATTGTCTTCCAACCAAACTTTGGTTGCTCGAATTTCTTCATAAGTGTCAAATGAACACTTATATGGTGTCATGTGCTTAATAGCACTTGAATCTATAATCCACTTAGACATCGCAGCCATAGGAGCTCTTTCACTTGCCATGAAAGCATAGTCATCTTCACCAAAGTTATCACAAGTATTGTTTGCATTCTCTCTATGTCCTTTCTTGGCTTTGTAGCAATTCCTAGCAAAGTGTTATAGTTTTCCACAAATATAGCAATTTCTCATGTTATTCTTTGAACTATCATGTTGGTGAGAATAGTTACCTTTGTCTTGTCTTGAAAATAGAGTCAAATCTTCACTTTGATGCTCTTTTTATATTCTCTTAGTTACTTCATGGACAAGTCTTGACAAAACATAGTTCATAGTAAGCTCCTTCATGTTGATGGACTTCAATGCCAGAATGAGGTAGTTCTAGGACTCGGGAAGGCTCATGAGTAATATCAACACAATTTTTCTATCATCAACTGATGTGTCAACAACTGTTAGTTGGTTTGCAAGTGCTTTTACCTTGTTGTCATGAGCCATGAGGTCATCTCCTTCTTCCATCTTTACTACTAAGAACTTCTTTCTTGTCCATAGAATGTTGGCAAGGTTTCTACTCTCATAGATGTTACAAACAGTCTTTCATGCTTCCACTGGTCTAGTGCAAGCAATTACATGTGAAAAATTTGCATCATCAAGATTTGTTGCAATCATACCAAAAGCCTTCTTTTTATATCATTTGTATTCTTTTTTCACCTTCACATCAGCATCGTCACTTCGAGGGTCTTCAATTTCATCAATAATGTTCGAAAGGTCTAATGAAGCCAATAAGAGCTCCATTTTTTTCTTCCAATGGTAGAAGTTGTCACCTCTAAACTTCTCAATTACTTTCAAACCCTCACTTTCACTTGCTGCCATGTCTAAAAAAGGGGTGTATCAAAGAAAATCAAGAAAAAAAGAGAATAAACTCTCAAAATCAAGAAGAAGATGTTGTTGCCTTAGAAATCCAAAATGCTCTCTTAATGAGTAAATTATTGTTTACACTCTTCAATCACTCTCAACTTTACTTATAAGACTTCTCACAAGTCTGATAACTTCTTGAATAAGCTTTGCTTCTCTTTAATCACCTCTCTTCTTTCACAAAATACTTCTAACTTCACAAAAGAGCTCTTATTACAATAAGTGGATCTCTTAAGGAGATTAATACATAACACCACAAAGTTAGAGTACCAATGATGAAACTCAGAAAGGAAACACAACACAAGTGTCTTTAAACATCAATCTAAGGTATCTAACAACCTCCAAGATTATGAATGCACTTAACAATAAATAAGAGCATAACTACATCAACAACTAGATGCAAAAAGAGATTTAGAAGATACCAAATCTTAACATCAGCAACAACCATAAGATCTACCCTTAACACCAACAAAGACTTCAAAGAACTTCAAAACTCACAACTAAAGGTGTGCGGGGCCATAACCTATTGAAAAACAAGCACTTTGAAGTCACAACACTTAGCATCAGTAAGGTTACACATAAAAGGGAGTATGGAATAAGATAACTCTTACTTCCAACTCTTGTTACTTATAAGTGGTGGTTTCCAACCAATGAGGCAAGTTCCATCGATATTACATCCATTTTTATTTCATCCAACTAAATCCTAGGTTCTTTCTTAACCTAGCCGCTACTTACAAATCCTAGCGACCACCTACAAATCCTACAAGCCATCATAGTAACTTCTTTCTACTCTTTTGCTACTTTTTAACTACTATGAATTTATCTAAGGTAATATTTTTTACTAAGTGACTTATTTCAATACTTTGTAGTTGTAACGCTGAAGAGATGGAGAACCAACAACCAACAGATTCGAGTGAAGAGCCTTCATTTGTAGACCTGACAGATGAGACATTGTAATTGTCACAACCTTCAAGACGATACAATCGACATGAAGATTCCCAAAAATGACATATTTTTTTTCAAATAGATGGCAAGTTACAATGTATTTGATATCATGACCTAAGAAGAGACTCCTGATGTTTGATAATTTTATTAGAGATAGAAACAACTCCTAACTGTATTCTAAATATTTTATTTAAAGGAAGTTATAAAGGCCTCAACAACAAAAAGATAACAAGGTGGTTTTTCCACCCTGATATGGAACACTATCAATGGTTGAGAGGCCCTACCAACCATATTCGAAGAGAACAAAGTTCTGAGTATGTGGCAAATACAATTCATCACATCATAGATTTCTTCAACATATGATGACCGCTCCTCGTGGAACTTATCTCTAGAAGGAAAAGTAATATCACGGATATACGCATATAAGCCAATAATTACCTATAGAAATATGTAGAAATAAATAGAAGTAGATAAAAATAAATTAATTCTATAATATCTTCTATGGAAGCTTTCTAAAAGCTGCTTTAACTTTATAGACGTCTTTAATTGACTTTTTGATTTAAAAACATGGTCAAGAAGTTGGCCATGTATCACACATGTTGTTAGTTTGAAGACCAAGCTAACTATGTGGCCCACACGTAAAAAAACTTATCTTGTAAGTGAAGGCATATGTCTTACAAAGTCAACACACTTTGGAGGTCCTATAGAACATCGCCATGTAGCTTCTAATTAGATAGTATATATAGAGACAAGAATGAAGCCCTCTTCACTCTTGACAACTCCTTTCTTTCTTCTAGTCTAGTTTCAAGAGTCTCAAGTTTTCTTGTCTTTTGGCAATAAGCCTTTCAAGTTTCTTTTAATATATGTACCTTATTTCTATTTTTTTACTCTTTCTTTGACACGAATTTTATTAATTTATGCATCATCTTTTAGTTCATGTCTTTGACAAAAGCCTTTCTTTCACGATGTTTATGCTCTTTCTTCACCTTGACATCAACATTTTTTCTTGGAAGCTCTTCACTTTTATCAACAATATTTCAAAAGTCTAATAAATCCAAAAAAAAAAAAAAAAAAAAAAAAAAAAAACTATATTTTTTTCTTCTAATGATAGAAGTTGTTACTTCTAAACTTTTCAATGACTCTCAAATTCTCACTCTTACTTGTAGCCATATCTAAGGAAGTAATTTATCAAAAAAAAATAAGAAAAGAAAAGATAGTACTCTCAAAATTAATAAGAAGGTGTTGCTACTTTAAAAATCCAAAATATCCTCTTTATGAATAAAATAATGCTTTCTTTCTTTAACCATTCTCAACTTTACTTATAAGATTTTTCACAAATCTTATATTCTATCCAAACCTCTTATGTATGCTTTGACACTCTTCAATCATCCCTCTTCTATCATAAAATACTTTTAACCTCACAAAATACTTCCTAACACTATAAGAAGATCTCTAGGAAAGTTTACCACATAAAAGTATAATGTTAGATCATAAATGATGTAACTCAGCAAAGAAATAGAATATTAGTATTTTAAAACATCAATCTAAAGGATCTAACAACCTCCATGACTATAAATGTACTAAAAAACAAATAAGAACAAAACTATATCAACAAGTAGATGCAACAATGAAGTTAGATGATACCAAATCCTAATATCAGCAACAACCATAAAATCTATTCTTTAAAACAAGAAAGACTTCAAAAAACTTCAAATTTTATAACTAAAGGTGTGTGGGTCCATAACCTATTAAACAAAAACAACTTTGAAGTTACAACACTTAATATCAACAAGGTTGTATACAAAGAGAACATAAAATAAGATACCTTTCACTTCCAACATTCAATACTTATAGGTTGTAGTTGTTGCCTTAAAATACAACTTCTACTCTTTGACTTTTACACACATGGTCTTAGGATCCGTTGGCATCTTAGTAACCATGATTGTATCCTATGCTAAGCATTAATTACTTTAACGTAGTCTTTGGATATTCTTTAATTAATACTTTATCCTCTTTATATTAATTCTTGGTCCTTGACTTTGTCTTATATTGTCACGGACATAATCATGTAAGCTAGTAATTATATATACAAATAGGTAGAAATAAGTAAAAGTACGTAAAAATAAGTAAATTCTATAGTATTTAATATGGAAGCTTTATAGACGCTGCTTTGACTTCATAGGTCTCTTTAATTGACTTTTTGGATTAGAAACGTGGTCAACAAGTTGGCCATGTGCCACACATGTTGTTAACTTGAAGATCAAGCTAATTATGTGGCCCACACGTAGAAGAACTTGCCTTGTAAGTCAAGGCATGTATCCTACAAAGTTAACACATATTAGAGGTCCTATAGAACGTCGCCACATAGCCCCTAGTTAGATAGTATATATAGAGACAAGAGTGAAGGCTTCTTCACTCTTGTCAACTCCTTTCTTGCTTCTAGTCTAGTTTCAAGAGTCTCTAGTTTTCTTGTCTTTTGGCAATAGCCATTCCAGTTTCTCTTTCAATATATATACTTGTTTATATATATTTTGTTACCTCTCTTTGAGTGAAGGCTCACTTATCTGAATTGTTTTTTCATCGAGTTCTTGTCCTTGACAGATTGACAAAAGTACACCTACAATATCAGAGCTTTGTCTAATCTTGATTAAGAGTGGATTACCCCTTTTTTTTGATAAGATATAAGCATATTAGAAGTTGCAGATTACCCTCTTCTAAACTGATATTGTCCTTAGTATTTTCTTTGTTCTCAAGTCCTCTCTTCTATTTTTCTTGAGCGATATTAGACATCTTCTCTCTTCTAAGTGTTATCATGGCAGAACTTGTTGAAATGAAGAGTGCAATGGCACAAATGCAAGAGCAATTGAGGGAGTTAATGCTTGCGATGCATCAACTCAATTTACTACCACAAGGAGCAACAAGATTAGCAGAAAGTGAAGATATAGAAATGGCTGGAGCTGCTTCAACATCTGTACCAAACCATGTCCTTTTTCCTATGGTCGAATGTCCTTCAAATATTAGAGAACCAAGAATTGCCCTACCCGAGAAGTTTGATGGTATCAAATCCAAGTTTCAAGGATTTATCAATCAAGTATAACTTGAGATTGAACTTCAACCCTAAAGCTATCCAACTCCAGGATCGTAAGTTAGATTCATTAGTAGGCTTCTTTCAGGTTCAGCACTATCGTAGTTTTCATCTTTTCTTGAACAACGAGATCCAATATTAGATAATCTAGAGGCTTTTTTGGTGGAATTTTGATCTATGTATGGAGAACATGATGTAATTTGTGTTGCAACCAATAAGATCCATATTTTACGACAAAGTAATCGATCAATAATATTATATGCTTCACAATTTCGACAACTTGCAACTGATATCAAGTGGGATGATGCTGCACTTATTAGCCAATTTCTCTACGGATTACAATATGAGGTAAAAAAATTAATGCTCAACTTACCTGATCCTCAAACATTGAGTCAAGCAATTGACTTTGCTGTGAAGTGCGACAATCGCCTTTTTGAATTCCGATCTGAGAACCGTACAAGTAGACTTCAACGTTACTATAATTCAATGGCAACACCAACACCTCTTCAACATATACATTCGGAAGTAGAGGATATACAAATTGATGCAGTACGTTTCAAACCTCTTACTGAGCAAGAAAAGACTCGTCGTCGTCAAAAAGGATTATGTTTATATTGTGGAGAACCAAAGCACACTGCTCAATATTGTCCAAAGAAATGACACAATCACAAAATGAGGAGTATGGCTATGAAAGAAGATAATATGTCAGAAAACGAGTTTGTCCAGCTACAATAGGGACCGTGCAGCTGGAACCTTGCACAACATCTATTAAAGGTCCTATTCTCTCCTCAGAGCCCTCTCCTTGTTTTACATTAAATGTTATTTTAGGACCTAAACATTACAAAGTCTCTGCCTTGTTAGATTCAGGAGCCTCAATGTGTTTTTTAGATGAAGAATTTACTAAAAGACATAGCATATCTTTACTAAAGAAAACTAAACCTGTTCATGTAGAAGTCATAGATGGTCGTCCATTGTCTTCTAGAGATATTACTCACGAAATCCTTCATATAGAAGTAATAATCAATGGTCATAATAGTTTTGTAGTATTTAATATCATTAGATCTGCCTCTAATCCAGTCATTTTAGGATTATCATGGTTAGAAAAATACAATCCTCAAATAGATTGGATTTTCCGAACTCTTACTTTCTCTAAAAGTATAACTAACAGTGTAGTTAATCAAGTAGAGAGTCATAAGTCTAGTTCAATTAAACCCGTATTTATAGGTGCAAAAGCTTTCTTGCATGCTGCTATGAAAGAATCACCATATATTATTTATACCACACCTGTTTCTACTGGTGAAAAGACTTCAAGTGGCATTCCAAGCCAATATCAAGAATTTCAAGATATATTTGAAAAAAAAAATGTAGATATACTCCCAAAACATCGTCCCTATGATTGCTCAATTGACCTTCAAGAAGGAGCACAACCGCCGTTTGGACCAATCTACAGTTTATCGCAAAATGAGTTGGCTGAACTCAAGGAGTATATTGAAGAAAATCTAGCCAAGAATGTCATACGCCATTCTAAATCTCCGGCAGGAGCTTCAATTCTATTTGTGAAGAAAAAAGATGGATCATTGTGGATGTGTGTTGATTATCGAGGACTCAATAAGATTACCAACAAGAACAGGTATCCACTACCTTTAATATCTGGACTTCTTGATCAGCTGAATCAAGCTAAGATCTATATAAAAATAGATCTTTGGGGAGCATACAATCTAGTACGCATCAAAGAAAGAGATGAATGGAAGACTGTATTTTGAACTAGGTATGGATATTTTGAATACAACGTCATGCCTTTTGGACTTACAAATGCACCAGCAGCTTTTCAACATCTAATGAATGATGTTTTTTGAGAGTTTTTGGATGATTTTGTGGTGTGTTATCTAGACGACATCTTGATCTATTCTAAGAATCCAAAAGAATATGAACTTCATGTTTGTCATGTGTTACAAAAATTAAGAGATGCAGGATTCTATGCGAAGATAGAAAAGTGTGTGTTCTATACTACTCAAGTCAATTTCTTAGGTTACATCATTTCAAATGATGGACTTATGATGGATCCTAAGAAAGTTCAAATTATTATAGACTCGAAGATCCCAAAAACGGTAAGAGATGTCCAATGTTTTTTAGGATTTGTCAACTACTATCGGATCTTCATTAAAGACTTCTCTCGAGTTGCAGCTCCACTTACACATTTGACTTGTAAAGATAAACTCTAATGGAATCAAGAAGTGGAAGTTGCTTTTGAATCTTTGAAGACAGCGTTTGTTTCTGCACCAATCTTGTATCGTGTTGATTTTTCTAAAGCTTTCTTTATGGAAACAGATGCATTGGACTTTGCTTTGGGTGTGGTTTTATCACAAATAGGAACAGATGAAAAACTTCATCCAATAGCCTTTCATTCAAGAAAATTCTCAGCAACAGAAATCAATTATGAGATCTACGACAAAGAACTTCTTGCAATTGTGGATTCTTTTCAAGAATGGCATCATTATCTAGAAGGCGCTTCCAAATTAGTCACCGTGTATACGGATCACAAGAACCTCAAATATTTTATGTCAGCACGCGTATTAAATTATCGCCAAGCTTGTTGGAGTATGTCTTTATCAAGATTCGAATTCATCATCACTTATCGGCTAGGAAAACAATAAGGTTTGTCCAATGCCTTGTCTAGACATTCTTATCTTGCACCAAAAGAAAGAGATGCAGCTTTTGAGCAACAAAGAATGGTTCTCTTGAAGCCGGAGCAATTCATCTTCGAGCAATAAAATCAACATTGATTGTTGATTTAACTTTTCCTAAGCAAGTCCAATTAAGTATGTCTTCAGACCCTCTTGTTCATGATATCTACAATAATTCTTCTAAATCTCATGATCCCTCTAAATTTAAATTCAAGAACAACCTACTCTATTTCGAAGGATGCCTACATGTTTCAGAAGGAGAAGCACGTTTACGTATTCTTCAAGCTCGTCACGACTTCTCAACAACATGACATTTTGGATATAATAAGACTTTAGAGTTGATATGTAGGGATTTTTGGTGGCCTCAAATGTCGAAGGTAATTAAAGATTTTGTACAATCATGTCATGTTTGCTCAAGATCAAAAACTCCTCGTCATCGACCTTTTGGACTTCTTCAGCCATTACCCATTCCAGAACTACCATGGTCTTTTGTTTCTATAGACTTCATCATGGATCTTCCAATCTCAGGTTCTTATGACTCTATATTTGTGATAGTAGATCGTTTTACCAAGATGGCACATTTTGTACTATGTACAAAATCTATCACAGATGAAGAAACAGCTAAGCTCTTTCTTGACAATATCTATTGCTATCATGGATTATCCAAGGATATTATATCAAATAGGGGAACTCAATTTGTATCAAGATTTTGGTGGACTCTTTTCAAGATTCTTAAAGTGGATATAAAACTATCTTCGACATTCCATCCTCAAACTGATGGACAAACGGAGCATGTTAATCAAGTTTTGGAGTAATATTTAAGATATACCATTAATTACCAACAAGATGATTGGACAACTCTTTTACCATTGGTAGAGTTTGCTTACAATAACACGGTACATTCTTCTACAAAATAAACACCTTTCTTTGTTAATTATGGTTATCATCCACGACTTGATACTTTTGACTTTTCAAAAGTTGATAATCCTGCTGCGAAAGATTTGACAATTCATTTATCAGAGCTACATGCAACGATGAAGGCGCAATTAAAAGAGGCTCAAGAATAACAAAAGGTCAATGCGGATGTCTATCGAAAGGAACAACCATCATTCATCTTGGGTGATAAGGTATGGCTACTTTGTCGCAATATCAAGACCACTCGTCCTTGTGACAAGTTGGACTATCGAAGGCTGGGACCATTTTCTATTTCTGCACAAATCAATCCAGTTGCGTATCATTTACATCTATCGGAGTCAATGAAAATCCATCCAATATTCTACGTGTCTCTTCTTGAACCATACAAGACAGTGGACATATCAAGAAGATGACAAGCTCCACCTCCTCTTATAGAAGTGGATAATAATGAAGAGTTTGAAGTAGAGGAAGTCTTAGATTCAAGGCGGCACCGAAATAAATTAGAATATCTTGTCCATTGGTACGGATATGGTATTAGTGAATGCACATGGGAGCCAATAAAGAATCTTGTAAATGCAGCAAAGGCGGTGGAGGCTTTTCATCGACGACATCTATCAAAATCAAGATGAAAATCTTCTTTATAAAAGAAACAACATCTAGGTAAGATAACATTCTACTTTCAATTATTGTTCGTAGCTTCTTTTTAGTAGTGACGCTCAAGAGATGGAAAACCAACAACCAGTAGATTCGACTCAAGAGCCTTCATTTGCTGACCTATCGGATGAGACATTACGATTGTCACAACCTTCAAGACGACGCAATCGAGATGAAGATCTTCAAGAATGACATGTTCTTCTTCGAATAGATGGCGAGATACAACGTGTTTGGTATCACGATTTGGGAAGGGACTCTCGATGTTTGGTGATTGTGCTAGAGGTAGGAACAACTCTTCATGGTGTTCCAAATATTCTATTCGAAGGAAGTTACGAAGGCCTCAACAATAATCAAATAATTAGGTGGTCTTCTCGCCTTGGTATGGGATACTACCGATGGTTGAGAGGCCCTATCAATCATCTTCGAAGAGAACAAAGATCAGAGTATGTGGCGAATACAATTTGTTGCATCATAGATTTCTTTGACATATGATGACCGCTCCTCGTAGAACTCGTCTCTAGAAGGGGGGGTAATGTCATGGACATAATCATGTAAGCTAGTAATTATATCTACAAATAGGTAGAAGTAAGTAAAAGTAGGTAAAAATAAGTAAATTCTATAGTATTTAATATGGAAGCTTCTTAGAAGCTTTATAGACGCTGCTTTGACTTCATAGGTCTCTTTAATTGACTTTTTGGATTAGAAACGTGGTCAACAAGTTGGCCATGTGCCACACATGTTGTTAACTTGAAGATCAAGTTAACTATGTGGCCCACACGTAGAAGAACTTGCCTTGTAAGTCAAGGCATGTATTCTACAAAGTCAACACATATTGGAGGTCCTATAGAACGTCGCCACGTAGCCCCTAGTTAGATAGTATATATAAAGACAAGAGTGAAGGCTTCTTCACTCTTGTCAATTCCTTTCTTGCTTCTAGTCTAGTTTCAAGGGTCTCTAGTTTTCTTGTCTTTTGGCAATAGCCATTCCAATTTCTCTTTCAATATATATACTTATTTATATATATTTTGTTACCTCTCTTTGAATGAAGGCTCACTTGTTTGAATTTTTTTTTCATCGAGTTCTTGTCCTTGACATATATCCATAGGATGCTTTTTCCATACACCAAGAATCAATCTTTTGACCATTAATAACTTAAAATAATACCCTCTACAAAATAAATTATTCTACTTCATTTTTACTTATTTACTTTATTAGTTGAATGCTAGTAAAATTATTAATATTAATATCTTATTGATGCTATGAACTAAAATAATAAATTATAGGAATAATTAGGAACAAATAGAGACTACAAAAAAATATGGAAAATAGTATAAAAAAATATTCTATTTAAAATTTATTAAAACATTATTTTATAGATCAAAAATTAATTAAAATTCAATTTTTAGACTTATACAAAATTAATTTAAATATGATTTTTAAATAGATCCAAATCAATAAAAAAAATAACTTCTTAGTTTGAAACCAATCTAACAAAATACAAACATATTCAACAAGTTTGAAAAATATTACTATGTGGGCAAAAAAGTTCTTTAATTTATTTATTTATTTTATTTATTTATTTTATTAATTTATTTATTTTAGTTTAATCATCTATTTATTTATTTATTTTTTTTTTCTTTTACACATATTAGACAAGACATGGCTACTCCAAGCCTTATTGTTATCAATGATAGCAGCAATAATAGTAATTACAATGATGCTCATGTCCAATTTGTTGCAATAGTAACAATCAAAGATGGTAATGGGACATATTTATAGAGTCTATGATTTTTTAGAAGATACAATGTACAATTTTAGGATTTTGAGCCCCTAAGGCCACATTCTTGTACATATATACATATACATTTGCATTTGCATATGTAATAATTGCTCTTGTAATTTCAAGAAAGTTTGGATGTTGAAAAATTGTATTGTGTTAAGCTTTATAGATAAAAAGTTTTTTCTATTTGGATTTGTTTTATTTTGTTTTATTTTGTTTTGTTTATTGTTTTATTATTTTTTTCTTTCTTTTGTATGTGTATTTATTTTTGTAGTTGCTTATAAATAGAATTTTTTTTTTATAACATTAATAATTTCATAAAGCTAGTAATTACTACAAAGTAGGCAGATAATCAAATAAGTAAAAGTAATAACATAATAATATAACTAAACAAAGAAATAACACCATTATAAGCACTATGTTTATCTATCAATTATAAGTGAAAATTTAAGTCTTATATTAGTGAGATCTCCATTACATTAGGTTAATATCTAGTTAAAATGCATATTCTAAAATGATATTGATATCTAGATTTAATTTAGTATTGATATAGGAGCACTTCTTTTGATACCTTCCTTTGTCTTAGAGGCATTGACATTCTTCAAGGTTTCTTCACTACTCAAGGGTTTCTTGATTTAGACTAGATTTTAATTTATAGGTGGATTGTAATGTATGAAAATGGTACAAAATTGAGAGTATTATTGCAATATGCTAGTAAGTTTTGTAGTCTCTTTGTTATTATGGTTTTCATTTTTTTTGTTTAATTAAAATAATTAATGATATGCTGAATATTTTTGCAATGTTAATCCTATTGCATTGTTATTTGGGCACTTTTATTATTTGTATCAAATACCTATAATTGCTTATTGAAATGATTAAAATGCCAACTAAATCTTATTTCAAGTAAAATTCTTGGTCAAAGCAACACTTTAAGGTTTTTTCCAACTTGTTTGATGATGTTTGCTGAAGGTGCTCAAGTTTTTGTTTTCCAAATGGACTTGAAGAATTTTTCTTAGGGCCCTTCTAATTCTAGTAGCATACTAAGAGTGTATGAAGTATATATCAATTTAAGTTTTAATTTTCTATTAGTGTCTAGTTGTGTTGAGTGTACCAATCACATTGAGTCTTTTTTTGAAATTTTTAAATAAAAATTGGTCTAGTTAGCACAATTGTTGTTTTAATAATATATTCTATAGTCTTGAGTGCTCTTGATAGAACATAATATTTTTTTTTTACAAATAGGTGAGATTGTTGACGACTTGTTATGATTCAATTAACAAACTTTATGGCAAATTGAATGTTAAGACAAGTTTGGATTACATAGAAGCATTTTTCTACAATATTGTAATATAGCATTGGATCCACTTCTTCTTCTTTCATATTAGCTTTAAGTTTCAATTTTTCATCCATTAAAATTGTTGCATGTGCACATTTTTATATTTCAAAGGTTGCTAGTATATTTTGAACATAAATTTTTTGTATCATAAATATTCTTTTTTTTACTTATATGCATTATGCCTTTAGATAAAATATGATTTTTTTTTTTGGATATTTTTGACATTTTAAATTTTTCATGCAATTCTCTTTTTAAATTGTTCATATTATCTATGCACCTACCTATTATGAAGAAATCATCTACATATAATGCAATGGAAATGATTTTGCCTTATGAAAATCTAAAATAAAGATTGTGGTCACTTAAGCCTTGTTGAAAATTGGCTCCTTTTAAGTGTGAGTCTATTTTTTCATACTAGGCTCAAGGTGCTTGTTTTAATCCATATAGTTCTTTTTTTAATTTGCAAACCATATGTTCTTTTCTGGGTATTGCAAAGCTTTGAAGTTGAGTGATATATACTTCTTTTTTCAATTTTTTATGAAAAAAGATGGTTTTTACATCCATGTGGCATAATCTCTAATTCTTTTGTGCAGAAATTGATACCATGGCTCTAATTATTGCCTATTTAATTATAAGTGCAAATATTTCTTCATAATCAATTCTTTCTTTTTATTCAAAGCCTCTTGCTATTAGTCTGACTATGTATTTTTAGTGATCCATCAATGTTTAATTTAGCTTTTTATATCTATTTTATAGATATTACAGACTTACTTGGAGAGAGATTTACAAGATGTCATGTTTTATTTTTATTTATTAATTTTATTTCTTCAATCATGGCTTACATCCAGCCTTGATGTTGTGATGCCTCATAATAAATTTTTGGTTCTAAATTTGATATGGTGCAAATATTTCGTTTACTTTTGTGGGTAGCATATTTGATAAGTATACTGTAGTTTTTGATGCTCCAGGCTTTAAATATGTTGGTAGTTTTTGCAATAATAGCATGTTCTATGCCTTGTCTAAAATAAATCTATTTCTTCTTTGTACTACTTTGTTTTGTTGAGGTGTATAAGATTGCACAAATTGTCATATAATACCATTTTTTGTACAAATTTTTGTAAAGGTTTGTGGAATAAACTCTCTTCCATTCTTTGTTTTTAATCTTTTAATAAATTTCTTTGTTTGTTTTTCTATCATAGTTTTGAATTAATAAACTTGTCTAGAATTTGTATCTTATTTTTGAGAAAATAAATCTGAATTTTTCTAGAATAATCATCAACAAAGAAAAGAAAGTATTTAGTACCTAATAATGATGTAACAAGTACAAGTCTACATAAGTTTGCATGTATTAAGTCTAATATTTCTTTTGATTTGGTTGCTCTATCCTATGGTATTGGATTTTGTGTTTGTTTTCCTTCTAGGCAATGTTAGCATTGTATATATGCTACTTTAAAATTTGGTGTATCTTCATGATTAAGCATAATAAGTGTGAAAGTCCAGCATGGGCAAGATGGCAATGCTACAAAAATTGATCTAAATTTTGAAGGCTGTGTTCAATGGCAGGCACTGTCCAAGAGAGTTTTGATTTTCTATAGATAAACTATTGTCAGCTACTATGTGTCTATTTTTGCCTTTCAAAGTTGGTAGATTAACTGATTTTTTATGGCTGAACCTCGTCGGATCTTTGATTGATATTTATTTAGAGCTAGACCTCGTTGGTGGCAGATCATCCCGCCCTACTCTGTCATTATTAGCCAGCTCTACAGTGTTCTTTGAAAATACTTTATTCGAGTTTACAGCCAATATTTTTGAGTTAAATTTTGTTTTGGCATAATGAATTGAATTTTTATCTTGTATTAAAGATTTGTTATCCAGATTTAGTTTATAGAATTGAGATTTTGCATCTCAATGGCTAGTGTGGTGATTTTTTGAAGTTATGAATTAGATATAGCTATGCATCTTTCCTTCTCAAAGATCAACACTTAATTGTTATTCCTCACATTGATGCACCAAGATTAGATTCTGTTTTAAGCTTAGCACATAGAAAATTTCACTAAGTTTTATTTCATCATTTAAGTCTATTTCATTATGTTTCTTTGACCTTTCACTGCATGAATTTTGCCATTAGCCATGGCTATGGTATGCATGTATTACGGTTTTTTAAAGTTCAAAAAAAATTCTTGATTACCTGAAAAATGCTTTGATGCTCTATTATTGATAATTAAATCCTTGTCAAAGGAGGAGATAATTGATAACACTTAGAGTGCATTCTGTATTTTGCTTAGAGAGAGAAACTGTACTCTCAAATGTTCTTTCAAAGATATTTTAAACTTATTGAAATAATGTAGGTTGGATCAATATATTAAATGTGTTCAATGCTCCATAAATTCCAAAACTTTCATTTCTTTTGTTATCTTAAGGTTCTATTTGTCTAATATTTTCATCATATTAGCAATTGTTAGAGTAGAATATAAATTTGTTAGTATTTTTCATGTAATGGCTAATTCAGAGGTATTGAGTATATAAGACTTTACTATTTTTGTTGCTTTGTGGTAACATGACTATATGATAAAAGAAAAAAAGAAAGATTATATTATAGAAGGCTTAAATAAAAATACTTTAGCAAATTATCTTAAAGATATAGATAATATACGAGGTAATAAAAATTAATAAATGCTAATGCTACCTTCTTAAAGAAGAAACTTCTACTTATTTTTTAGAAACATAACTAAATCAAATCAAAGTAAATTAAATAAATAATTCATATAGATATTTTTAAGAAAAGATTAAAAATAGGTTTTAATAAAAATCACCTTAAAATATAAAGAATTGATACCTGGAGAAGACCAATTATAAACTAATATTAAAATCACATCCTAAAGTACAAAATCACATAGTGTTAGGGACATAATCCTTAGAACCTTCTAGAAGCAAGTCTCTGGAACCTTCTAGAAGCTTCTTAGTTAGTAGTTGATATTAGGGACATAGTCCTTAGAACCTTCTAGAGATAAGTTTTTAGAACCTTCTAGAAGCAAGTCTCTAGAATCTTCTAGAAGCTTCCTAGTTGGTAGAAGTTGCTTGAGAAGCTTCCTAAATAGAAGTATATATTGGAATCGAGGCTGAAGAGTTCTTCAGTCTTGACAACACATCTCTTGGAGCTCTAGCTCACCTCTCTGGTATTGTTCTTGTATTCATCTGATTAATCTAGTTCTTGCCAGTTCTTCTTGAACTTCTTGTTAGATCTTGAGTCTATATTTCTGTGTCCGTGATAGTTTGTCGAGACTCCACTCATCTCATATATCAGAGTTAGTTTCTTCCTCGTTAGAGTGCGGATTACTCCTCTGCTTGAAAGTGTACTAGCATTTTAGAGGTTGTGGATTACCTTCTTCTAAATTGATACTTCTTTTGTTACAATATTGGAGTCTTATTCTGCTTGGAGAGAGTGGATTACCCCTTTTCTTGAAGCTCTTAAGGCATTTTAGAGGTTGCGGAGTACCCTCCTCTAAACCAATATTATCTTCTTGTAGAGTCATTTCTATCCTTCTCTTAGAATGGCCGGGGGCCAAGACATTAGTATGACGAAAAGTTCGGAGTCCAAGTTGGATGCTATCATGAATGCCCTCGCTACGTTATTGCAAAGAACTGCAGAGATTGAAGGAGTCATGGCAAGGCTTCATAATGATGGAGCATCTAGGATGGCACAATCTAGGTTGCACCAGCCTCAAACTTCTGCACTTGGAGAAGCAATTTTGCCTCAGGTTCGACAAGCACACCTAGTTCTACAACATAAGGAGCCCCGAGTTAGCCTTCCAGACAAGTTCGATGGTACGCATTCCAAGTTTCGAGGATTCGTCAAGCAAATCAGGTTGATAACAGTTTTACAGCCCGAACGCTATTCAACGGAGGAGTCACGTGATGGGCTTGTTGGAACCTTACTTACAGGACAAGCTCTATCATGGTTTGCTCCTTTGTTTGAGAAACGATCCTCCATACTAAACAACTATGAAACCTTTTTGGAGGCGTTTGCAGAAGCATTTGGTGAACACGACAAGGTTCGATGGGCTACAACAAAGATTCGGTCACTATGACAAGGGATGCGCTCTACATGAGTCTATGCATCGGACTTCAGGCAATTAGCATGCGACATCAATTGAGACGAAGAAGCATTAATGAGTCAATTCTATTGGGATTTAAGGGACGATGTGAAGGATTTGTTGTTAACTCTTCTTGATCCACAAACGCTTAAAGAAGCTATTAGCCAAGCTGTGAAGTACGATAACCACCTATTCCAACCCCATCAAGACCAACGTTCAAGACAACATATGGTTCGCCATGTCCCAACTATGTCGGCAAGCAACGTGAATTCACATTCAGAGGTAGAAGACATGCAAATTGATGCGGTACGTGTCAAATTCTTTACTCTAGAAGAAAAAAAGCAGCGTATGGAGGAAGGTCTATGCTTGTATTGCGATGAAGAAGGCCACAAAGTTGGAAACTATCCCAAGAAGCAAAATCGACGTATTATCAAGACTAGCGGCACGTTTATTCAGGAAAACGAGGATGCCCAGCCACAATAGGAATCGTGCGGCTGAACAGTGAAACATCGCAACAACAACCAGATTCCTTTCTTTCCACTCAACCTGCCCTTTGTTTTACAATCCTTTTGTTTATTGGCCCTCAGAAATTGAGAACCTTAGCATTATTAGATTCAAGAGCATCTACTTGTTTCTTAGACGAAGAATTTGTGAAGCATCAAAAGATCCCTTTAGTACAAAAATCCAAACATGTTCACGTTGAGGTCATAGATGGGTGACCTTTATTGTCTGGTAGTATCACTTATGAATCAGAACCTATAGAAGTGACGTTTAAGGGCCATAGTAGTCATATTATTTTCAATATTATTAGAACCCCATCAAATCCTGTTATTCTTGGTCTTTCCTGGTTGGAAAAGCATAACACATCCATAGATTGGAAGTTGCGGAAGATGACCTTTCCTACAAAACCACCCAAGAGCAAGCCTAGTAGAAAACCCCGAATAGAGAAATCCTTATTTATTGGAGCAAGAGCATTTATAAGATCGTCCAAGGAAGGCACACCATTTGTCATTTATGCGGCTCCAACTACCAGGGAGAAGATCTCGACAACAAGTATACTGGAGCAATATAAGGATTTTAAAGACGTGTTTCAAAAGAAAAATGCCGACATGCTATCGGAACACAAACCATATGATTGCGCCATAGACTTGCAGGAAGGAGCACAACCATCTTTTGGTCCAATCTACAATCTATCGTAGATAGAGTTGGCGGAGTTACGGAAGTACATCAACGAGAATCTAGCCAAGAACTTCATCCGTCATTCAAAATCGTCAGTTGGGGCACCCATCTTATTTGTGAAGAAGAAAGATGGCTCATTGCGGATGTGCATGGACTATCGAGGCCTCAACAAGGTAACAAAGAAGAATCGTTATCCATTATCCTTGATTTCTGGTCTCTTAGAACAACTTGGAGGTGCAAGGATTTTTACAAAAATTGATCTAAGGGGAGCTTACAACCTCGTACGAATTAAGGAAGGAGATGAGTGGAAGACAGCGTTCCGTACAAGGTATGGCCATTTTGAGTATAATGTCATGCTCTTTGGTCTTACCAATGCTCCAGCGGTCTTTCAACATATGATGAATGACATTTTCCGAGAGTACCTTGACGATTTTATTGTCATCTATTTAGATGATATTTTGATATTCTCCAAAAATAAGGAAGAGCATGAAAAGCACGTTCGTTTGGTCTTGGAGAAATTATGCGAGTGATGACTATATGCCAAGTTAGAAAAGTGTTTATTTCACCAAATAGAGATGGATTTTTTGGGATTTGTTGCGACTACAGAAGGCTTAAAGATGGACCTCAAGAAGGTGGAAGCAATCGTGTCCTGGGAGGTTCCGAAGACGGTGAGAGACGTACAATGCTTTCTTGGTTTTACCAACTTCTATCGGATCTTCATCAAGAATTACTCTCAAGTTGCTGCTTCTCTCACTCGGTTGACATGCAAGGATAAGCTGGAATGGGAACCTCTAGCGGAAAAGGCATTTCAAGACCTAAAAATTGCATTTATTACGGCTCCAATCTTGGTACATCCAAACTTTATAAAGGCCTTTTATTTAGAAACTAATGCTTTGGATTTTGCTTTGGGAGCTGTACTTTCACAAATGGGAGAAGACAAGAAGCTCCATCCGGTTGCATTCTATTCTCGAAAGTTCTCTGCTGCTGAAATCAATTATGAGATCCACGATAAGGAACTTCTTGCTATAGTGGATTCTTTCCAAGAATGGTGTCATTTTCTTGAAAGAGCTGCACATCCAGTGATCGTATATACAGATCACAAGAATTTGGACTATTTCATGTCGGCTCGAGTTCTAAATCGATGTCAAGCTCGGTGGAGTATGTTGCTATCTAGGTTCGATTTTGTTATCATTTATCGACCTGGAAAGCAGCAAGGACTATCTGATGCCTTATCGAAGAGATCGTATCTTGTATCAAAGGCTGGAGAAGCAGCTTTTGATCAACAATATATGACGTTGTTAAAGCCAGAGCAATTTCAGCTTTGCGCTACTATTGTGCCAATTGATGCTGACTTCTTGAATCAGGTATGAGCCGCGATCATTAAAGATTCAGTAGCCATTGATATCAAGCAGCGTGCCAATGACGACAAATTCAAGGTGGAGGGAGATCTTTTATACTTTGAGGAGCGGTTGTATATCCCAAAAGAACTAGTACGACTCCGAGTTCTTCAATCTCGCCACGATTTTCCAGCTGCGAGACATTTTGGATTCAACAAGACCTTGGAGCTTATTTCTCGAGATTTTTGGTGGCCTCAAATGTGGAAGGATGTGAAAGATTTTGTCCTCTCCTGCGACATCTGTTCAAGATCCAAGAATCCTCGACATCGCCCTTATGAATTCCTATAGCCATTGCCGATTCCACGTCGACCATGGTCTTTAGTTTCCATGGACTTTATCACGGACCTTCCATCATCGAACTCATTTGACAACATCTTTGTTGTGGTAGATCGGCTTACAAAGATGGCGCACTTTGTTCCTTGCAAGAAGACATCGTCAAGTGAAGTCACAGCAAGGCTCTTTCTCAATAATGTGTATCGATATCATGGACTACCAGATGATATCATATCAGATCGAGGAATCCAATTCATATGAAAGTTTTGGAAATCTCTCTTTGAGATACTGAAGGTGGATATCAAGCTTTCTTTGGCTTTTCATCCTCAAACTGACGGCCAAATGGAATGGGTGAACCAAGTCTTGGAACAATACTTACGATGCAGCATCAACTATCAACAAGACGATTGGACCACATATCTGCTGCTAGCCAAGTTTGCATACAACAACACCCTCCATGCGTCGACTCAATACACACCATTCTTTTCTAACTATAGGTATCATCCGAAGCTTGATTTATTGAGTCCGTCAACAAATAACAATCCAGCAGCTGAAAGATTTGTGAAACAACTATTAGAGCTTCAAAATACGTTGAAGCTTCAATTACAATCCGCTCAAGAATCCTACAAGGCGTATGCAGATAGATTTCAAAATCAAGCACCTACTTTCAAAATTGGAAATAAAGCATGGCTTCTTTGATGGAATATCAAGACTAAGTGACCATGTGATAAGTTGGACTATCAAAGATTGGGACCATTTATCATCCAGAAGCAAATCAATCCAGTGGCGTATCGTCTGGAATTATCGGCTTCTATGAAGGTACATCCAGTCTTTCATGTTTCTCTGTTAGAGCCTTATCAAGAATCATCTTTTCCTAGAAGAGTACAATGTCCGCCACCTAATATTGAGATCGAGAACCACGAGGAATACGAGGTTGAAAAGGTACTGGATTCACGGCGAAGGTAGGACAAGTTGGAGTATCTTGTTCATTGGTGCGGCTACAACATTAATGAGCGAACGTGGGAGCCAGCTAAAAATCTCGCCAATGCGCCACAAAATGTACAAGAGTTTCATCAACAACATCCTCATAAACCTAAGCCGGTTCGATGATAGCTTTCTTCTGAAGCTTGCTCACCCAAGAATATAAGAAAGGAGGAGAGCACCACTAAAATTCGTAGTTGATGTAGTTATTTTCTCCAAGATAAAATAGAATTTTTTTAGTAGCCATAGTTTGGTGTTCTGATATGAATAGCCAAGAGATAGATACTATGCCAGTCAGATTATCTCAACCGACTAGCTCACGAAGGCGACCCCGAGATGAAGAACTGCCTACACCATGACGACGACGAAGAATACCGAGTAACCGATCACTGGTGATTGTATTTGAGTCCGAGCCTGCTTACGATGGTCAACTAGAAGGCGTGTTTGCAGGACAATTTCATAATGAGGACACGAAAGTTCATGCTTGGTCAGAAGTTGAAGGAGTGGGCCACTACCATTGGCTTCAAAGGCCGATGAACCACTTACCTTGTGAACAACAGTTGGAGTTCATAGCAGACGTTATGCGACACATCTTCATTTTTTTACGTTGGTACTGATCAACAACATTGCTTCTCAGAGACCTCGAAGCTAAAGGAGGGGGTGATGTTAGGGACATAATCCTTAGAACCTTCTAGAAATAAGTTTCTAGAATCTTCTAGAAGCAAGTCTCTGGAACCTTCTAGAAGCTTCTTAGTGGGTAGAAGATATTAGGGACATATTCTTTAGAACCTTCTAGAGATAAGTTTCTAGAACCTTTTAGAAGTAAGTCTCTAGAACCTTCTAGAAGCTTCCTAGTTGGTAGAAGTTGCTTGAGAAGCTTCCTAAATAGAAGTATATATTGGAATCGAGGCTGAAGAGTTCTTCAATCTCAACAACACATCTCTTAAAGCTCTAGCTCACCTCTCTAGTATTGTTCTTGTATTCATCTGATTAATCTAGTTCTTGCCAGTTCTTCTTGAACTTCTTGTTAAATCTCGAGTCTGTATTTATGTATCCGTGACACATAGCTTTGGTAATTCAAGGGTTTTTCAATTGTTTAGATAATAGGATTTGAAGATAAATTTGTAAAAGGATTTTTGAAAGTTTATTTTACGTAATTTGAAGGCATATTAAAGTTTTGAGAGCTTTTCAAAGTAAGAGATGCATTCAATGGATTTGTATTTTGAGAATAAAAAGAAATTTTTAAATTTGAGGATTTTGTGAATAACATATCATATGTAGAAATAAAAATTTGTCAGTCTATAATTATATATTTTTTAAATATATTTAAAAAATATGATATTCAAATAATTAGATTGATAGTTATGAGAGTTTTTGTGGGTTATGATCTCAGATAATTGAAATTTAGGATTAGTGAGGATTTTTTTTAATTTCTCAACATCCACCATTTTAATTGATACACAAATTGGTGAGAGCAATTTAGACTTAGAAATCTAAACATTAGCCAATTTTTGAAGTAATTTAACAATTTAACAAGGAAAAAATGCTTTTGGAAGATCAACATTCAAATTAGAGAAGGAAAGTGGTAACATCCAAAAGGTTTTGGAAGCTTTTCTTTCAATTGGTGAATTCGATTTTCTTAAAATTTTATAAACTTATTAATTTCTTATAGATTGATATAAGATTGAAATTTTAGTGAAGATCAATGATTTGATTAATATTTAACAAGATTTTAAAGAACTTTAGAAAGTGGTTAAGATTTAATTAAGATTTTTTTTAGATTATTTAGGATTTGTTTAGGATTTAGTTCAGAATTTAGGATTTTATTAGGATTTGATTTAGAATTTAATATATAATTAGAATTTTATTAAGATTTAATTAGAATTTAGTTAGTTTTTTGTTAGAATTTATTTAAGATTGTTAAAATTTTATTAGAATTTGATTAGGGCTTCATCAAGATTTGGTCAAGTTTTACTTAAGATTTACCGAAGATTTATTTAGGATTTATTTAAGATTTCTATTTTAAGTATTTTAAAGGATTTTATTATTTTAAAAAAATTAATAATTTCTTTATATTTCTTTTGTAATTTCTTTATATTTCTTTTAGATTCATAAAAAATTAATTAATATTATTAATAATTATTTAAAATTTTATTAAAATATTTTATTAGACTTGATAGGATCTTATTGTTGTATTTTTTATTTACTTTCTAATAATGTGAATTCTTGCTTTTTCCTTCATTTCTTTCTTCTTTTAGTTTTGTCATGAGTATGAGTAAAGTAAAATCACTATTAAGTGATGTTATCCTTGCATGTGGATTTTGAGGTGGTAACTTTATTGAAGCAACTACTTTCTATAAGTATGTAAAAATTAACTAAAACATATAATATATTTATAAGTGTTGATGTGTATTAAAGTGGTTCGTAGGTTAATTTAAAAAGAATTGATGTAAGAAAAATTATTTTAAGGTTTACATATTTTAATTATAGTATTTAAATTATAAATGATTAAGATATTTAGTATAAAATTTAAAGAGAAGATTGGAATTTAAAAATAAAGATTATTTAGAGGAATGAAAGCAAGATATGGATGGATGAAGGCAAGGGATAAAGATCTTCATCCCTATTGATTGAAAGCCATACTCAATAATCTCTTAAGTGGCTATTTGCGACCATAAGAAGGATTTTGGCAACTTCAAAAAGAGCATTCAAGAATTAAAAGTAAGAGTTACAAGGCTTAGGATTTTTACTACAATTTGTGTACAAATTTTAGAGGGTTTGAAGTTAGGATGATGAAATTATAGCCATTAGAAGTTAAGATGTTTTTTAAGATATACTATTGCTCTTTTGAAAATACAAGAAATTATACAACAACTTTGGAAGATTAAAAGGTGTGGCTGCAATGGTGATTTCAAAACCTACATCTTTTAAAAAAGAATTATTGCATTTTGAGTTTATATGTAGATATTATAAAGCATTGAACATAGAATATGTAATTTAAAGGCAATGAGTGAGTTGTTTTGTTCATAGTAATGGTTGGAGGCATATATTAAGTTTCTAGACAAAATTTTAGCTTAAGATTTCTAAAATTATGTTTTATTAGCTTAAAAAGTTATATATCAAAATTTTATGGTATTTGATTATTTAGTTTGTGAGATATAAAGAAAATTATACACGGATATATATATATATATATATATATATATATATATATATAATTAAGCAAGGATTTGAAGCTATTGTGAGGATTTTGGAAATATCTCAAGATCCATAATAAATTTGCAATTGAAATTTGTTGTAGTAGTTGTTGAAAGTACACCAATACTTCATGTAAAGTTTTAGTTTGTTTGAACGGTCTAATTGTAAGATATAATCTATTGAAGTTCAAAAAAAACTCATCTTAAGGTTATATAAGGATTAAAATATTTTTATATTATTTTGGATATTCTTTGGTACTTAGGACTTATATAATAATGTAATTATTCCTATAAGAAACAAATTATAAATATAAATTTGATGCTTTTCTATCTTAAGACTTGATTGAGTAATTAGTGACAATCAAAAGTGAGCACTTTCTTAAGGCAAATTCTCTCTATTCCAACGCTGTGCTTATTTGCCAATTATAAGTAAAATTTGAGTCTTATATTAGTGAAATCTCCCTTATATTAAGTTGATACTTGGTTAAAATGTATATACTAAAATAATATTAATATCTAGATTTAATTTAATATTACCATAAGGGCACTTCTTTCAATAATGTTTTAGTCAAAGTGTATGTTTTAATAGGATAGGTATGAAATTTTTATTTATTTTCATTTTATATTTTTTGGACATTTACTAGTTAACAAAATTGAAATCCCAATGTGCTCAGTTTGCTATTGCTACATTCCTAAAAATGCATTGTATGGCAATTGAAATGAATCTTCTTTAAGCTTATATCATATCTATTATTTTACTAAATTTGATATATTGATGGCTAATTTGACTTTATTATTAGATCAATTTATATCTTTTTGAAAATCTATTGATAGTAGTATCGTATTACATCTATTCTTACTTAAGAATGCATAGAATATCTAGCTATGGAAGGTAAGTAGAAATGCAAAACAAATCCTATTAAGTCTAATAGAATCTTAAATAATCTTAAGTAGACCTTAATAATCATAATTAAATTTTGACCAATCCAAAATAAATTTAAAAGAAGTTATAAAAGAAATATAAAGAAGTCCCAAATTAATCACAAAGAAAAATAAAGAAAAATATTAAAGAAATATGAAAATAAATCTTTAAAGAAATAATAATAATCTTACAGAAATATTAGAAATAGAAATCTTTAAAGAAACAACAAAGAATCCTAAAAAATTATAAAATAGAAATCTTAATATAACTCTAATTAAAACCCTAATTAAATCTTAATCAAATCTTATGTCAAAGCTTGATTCAAATCCTAATTGAAATCCTAATCAAATCTTAATCAAATCCTCAGTCAAATCCTGATAAAATCCTAAATCTTAAATAATTTCTAAACCAAATCCTAAGCAAACCTTAGACCAAATCCAAAACCAAATTCTAATCAAACCATATAAATTAATAAATTCTTAATAAATCCTATAGCAAATGGAACTTCAACAACTAATAATCAAACTATTGATATCAACTCAAAATTTACACACTTCTTAATATCTTAGTTAAAAAAAAACACAAGAAAGATGAAATCAATCATACTTATCAATTGAAAGAAATGCAAGAAAATCCAATCAAATGTTAGGCAGCCTCCTACTCCAATTTAAATGCTAAACTTCTAATATCAATATCTCCTTCTTTAATTATTGAATTGCTTCCAAATTTTTCTTAAAATATTAAAAATCGAGTCTAATATCCATAAAAAAAATTAACTTCAATCCAATTGATAAATTGCTAAAGATCTTAGAAATAATTATTGACCCTCAAACTCCAATTTTTGACACCTCAATCCACAAAAATCTTTATTCACTTTGATCTAACTCTTTGATTGACCTTAAAATTTGCACACATATTTACAACTAGCACACCAATACATTTATCAAAATTCATTTGTACACACACCACAAAACTCAATAAATCCTCAAATTTATTAACATATTTTTATTTCTCAAAATCTAAACCAACCAAGAACATCACTAACTTTGAAAATCCTTCAAAAACTCAATATTGACTCAATCAATATAAAACCAATATCCAAAAATCTTTTCTTAAGTCTCCTCTTAAAAACCACTCTTTGACCTACCAAAGAACCTCGGAGTCACTGTAGGTGCATGGTTTTGTACTTCGGGGTCTGATTTTGATCTAGATTGACAACTTGTCCTCTTTGAATATTAGTTCTTACCTTCTTGAAGTAAATTTTACTAAAATCTACTCTAAATTCTCTCTTATACATGCTTATATTATTTAATTTTCCAATCCACTTTGTTTTGTCTTATTTATGGCCCTACAAAGTAAGTAGAAGCCTATTTTGTAAAAAAGTAGCATTAGCACCTTTTAGTTTTACTTTCTTTTTAATAATTATCTATATTTTAAAGATAATTTGTTATAATATTTTATAATAAAATATTCTATAATATATATTTTTTTTCTTTCTTTTCTTATTAGCCATGTTACATTACAATAGTCAAAAGATGGTTGGTATAGCCTTATGGCTTTATTGTAGCAGTAATGGAGTGAAGATGAAAGAATTTTCTTATAAAAAAATTATCTTTTACAATTACAAGATATGAAGTTGATTTTTTTTTCATGTTTTATTTCATTAACTTTACATTGTAAATTTGTTGACTTGATCTTGTAGAAGTAGTAAAATCCAATATTAAGAATTATAAATATTATAATTTTTCATTTCTTAGAAGTTAAATATTATATATTCTAGAAAAAAATATGAATATTGTAAAGTGATTGGATAATATTTTTAAAGAAATGACAGATTGATGTTATAAGTTTATAATATAATAGGTTGCATTTAAAAGAGTGTCCTAATTACAAAGATTTTGAAGAATATGTGGTTAAAAAAGGCATGATATTTATGGACTAGAATGATAAAGGTCCATTCAATTGTAGCGGGGTTATGAAGTCAAATAAGAAGCTGAAAAATGATGATGCTAGTCTTGAGAAATTGAAAGATGTATACTTGACTTCAAATCTCTATTTTAAATTCCACTAAGTTGTTGTTCCAAAGTGATTTTTATGTCTCAATATTATTATTGAATATTGAATTCACATACTTTGAGTCATCAAATTGACTCATTTGATGTTTTAAAATAAAAATATGCATTTAGAATACTTTAAATTATAATATATAGTGAGCAGTATAGAAATACTTAGAGAAATAGAAAATTAGAATGTTAGTGGTGGAAATGGAGTCTTAATAAGTCTTAGAGGCAATTATCTTCTTTGGTTTAGTATTTTTATTCATTGTTGAATATTAAGGATTATTTATTAAGACCAATATTTATATTGGCCTTCTATCTATATATTCCACTTATAAAAATAATAAATTTTAGTAGTTAGAAGAAGCATGAAAAAGAATCTCATGTCATTTTAATTATTGATATAAAAAAATAGGATTTATAGTAGATTTAAATTAATTTTTATTATTATAAAAAATCATCAAGGTAGAAAAATATAGCCTTAAATAGATATTAGTATTTCAAAAATATTATAAAATTTTCAGAATTTATTTAGAATTTTTTAGGAATTTTTAGAGTAATTTTCAAGATCTTGGTAAAAATAAGTTTTACCACTTTAGGAGCTTTTATAAAGAAATGGAGCAAGATTTGAAGGTCACATGAGATTCCTAGACTAATTGGATTTTTGAATAGCATGGTAAGATCAAAAATATAAAAATATTGGTTCTTCTAGTAGAAAATAGGAGGACTAGCAGCTAGTGTAGTCCTTATATGGAAGGAAGTGCACAAATCCCATGTAGATTGTAGCACCTTGAAGGTAGTTAGGAAGATAAGACTAAGGCCTCGTGGCCTCTCTTTGACAGCCTTATATACTACATGTGAGCCTTGTTGAGGCTCAAACCCTTGATCTATAAGCAAGTTATCTTTGAGGTAAAATATTTTTACTTCATTTTTTAATTATTTACTTCCTATCTTTAAAACTTTATAACTTATTCATAGTAATTTGGATTTATATGTTTTTTATATCATTGAAAAGATAATAAAATTATCTATCTAAAAATATACTTTTATTTTTTATTTTTTACTTTATTTTCTTCTAAAAGATCATTATTATTGTTATAATCAACCTTCAAAGAGCTTGTCTTTTGCCTACCTCCCTTTTCCATTATATCAATAAGTTTTTCTTATTCCAATTTAAAATCAAGGTAGTGTCAAGGATATGAATCTCAAAGAAAGAAAATCTCAATATACTCTTATGTCACTTGAAAAGTTTAAAAAAATTATTCAAAGATGATAATATATTAAATTAAAATAGCTATTATTAAAGACAAGAAGATTAAAAAGTCTTGATACTAGACAAAGGCCTAGAAAGGTATTGATAAGAATAAAGAAGGCTTCATTCTTATGACTATATGTACTATCCAACTAAGAGCTATGTGATGACATTCTATAAGACCTCCAACACGTGTTCAATTTACACATGTCTTAACTTATAAGTCAAGTTTTTTATATGCACACCATATTATTAGTATGTACCAGAAGCTATCAACACGTGTGACACATGGCTAATTTATTGGTCAAGTTTTCAACCTACCAATCAACTATAAAAATGTATAAAATCAAATATACATCTATGAAGCTTTTAAAAAGATTTGCCGCTAGATAATATCAAATTAATCTATATTTATCTTCTATCTAATACTTCTTATTTGAATAATTATATATGTCTATGATATCACCTCTCTTTCTAGGAACAAGTTCTACAAAGAATAATCATTATATGTTGAAGAAGTCTATAATAAAACAAATTATATTTGCTACATACTCTGATCTTTGTTTTCTTTGAAGATAATTGACTTGTCTTCTGAGCCATCAATAATGTTTCATTCTAAATCAAAAAGACTATCCTATTATTTGATTATTGTTGAGGCCTTTATAACTTTATTCAAACAAAACATTTATAAGACCATTAAGAATTGTTTCTATCTCTAATAAAATCACCAAACATCAAAAATTTCTTCAAAGATCATGGTATCAATTAAGTTATATCTTTCCATTTATTTGAAGAAGAACTTGTCATTCTTGAGAGTCTTCATTTTTACTACATCATCTTAAAGGCTGTGATAATTATAATATCTCGTTTCATAATTGAGCAAATAAAAACTCTTAAGTTGAATCTATTAGTTATTGATTGTCTATCTTCTTAGAGCAACAAATATATAGAAACTGCAAATAAAGATAGAAGGTAGAATGTTATCTTCTTTAGATCTTGTTTCTTTACAACAAAAATTTGATATTCTTCACCTTTGTTTTGATGGATGTTATCAATAAAAAGCATCAATCTTTTCTGCTACATTTGTAAGGATCTTTATTGGCTCTCCTATATATTCACTAATATCATATCTATATCAATAAATAAGATATTACAACCTATTTTCATGTTGACTTGAATCTAAGATTCTTTCCAGCTTGAATTTTTAATTATTATCTATTTCTATATAAAGAAGTCATATTTATTTCTTCTCAAGATATTTATTATCTTATATAACTTAAAAAGAGACGTATACAATACATGATGGATCTTCATAGATTTTCATAGATATAATTAATAAATAATTAAATTTATTTTTTTACAAATAAAAAATGATCCAATCTTATGATAATCCAACTTATTGCAAGGGCATCTAGTCTTTATATTGCAATGAAGTAATCATACCTTATTGCCAACATAAAATTGAAATTGCTCCTTGCAATAGGCATTGGCATTGGTCTTTTGTCGTTCTTAAGTTTCTTTTAGTTGTACCTTCATTGTTGTATGTAGCTTAAATAAATAAAAAATACCAAATCTTTTGTTGCAAGATTATCAACTTTTGAAAAGTCAAAAGCATCAAATTATAGATGATAATCATAATTAATACAAAAGATATTTGTTGTATAGAAAAATATATTGTGTTATTATAAGCAAATTATATCAATAATAAAAGAGCTATCCAATCAACTTTTTAGTAGTTGATACTAAATCTCAAACACTACTCCAAAACTTAATTTATATATACCATCTGTTTATCATTTTGAGGATGAAAAGCCAAAGATAGTTTTACGTCCACTTCTAAAATCTTAAAAATAATTTTTTAAAATCTTCATATAAATTGAGTTTCCTTATTTAATATAATATTCTTTAACAATCTATAATAATAATAGATATTGTCAAAAAAAGCTTAATTATTTTTTTACCAATGATAGTTTTTATACATAGTACAAATTATATCATCTTAGTGAAATGATCTACTATTATAAATATAGAATTATACAAATCTATAACTAAAAGATCCATAATAAATTCTATAGAATAGAATATTATGATTTTTTTAGATTAGCTAATGGCTAAAAAAGTCTATGAAGTTAATGACAAAGAATTTTTGATCTTGAATAAACATCACATGATTATACAAAGTCTTTAACTACCTTTTATATTTGAAGCCATCAAAAATCTTTCAATATAAGCTTCAAAGTCTTATTGTATCCAAAATATTTAATTATTGGAAAGTTTTGAAAAGCTTGTAGAATATATAATTAAGCTTTGCCTTTTGAAATTTATAATCATTCTTTAAAATAGAGTAGATTATTTTTGAATTCAAACTTAAAAGTATGATGAAACTTAGAAGAATTAATTTTAATATTATGAACTAAAGTTCAGAGGACATACTTAATTGAACTTACTTGAGAAATGTTGAATCAATAGTTAATATTGATTTTATTGTTTAAAGATAAAAAATTCTTTGGCTTTAAGAAAATTGTTTTTTGTTTATCAAAAGCTACATTTTTTTCTTTGAATACAAGATAAGAATGTTCAAAAATGACATGTAACAAACCTTGTTGTTTTTTAGATCAATAAGTGAACTTAAAATCAAATCTTAATAAAGACATGCTCTAATGGACTTGGCAACAATTCAAAATACATATTGACATAAAATAATGGACTTGGCAACAATTCAAAATACATATTGACATAAAATATTTGATGTTCTTATGATCTATATATATATATATATATATATATATATATATATATATATAATAACTAGATTAAAAGTATTTTTTAAATAATGACACTATTCTTGAAATGATTCTACAATTGTCAAAAATTCTTTATCATGGATCATGTAGTTAATCTTGGCTATTGAAAATTTCTTAGAATGAAAAGCTATTGGATAGAGCTTATCATTTGCTTCTATTTGTGAGAAAATTTCATCTATAGCAAAGTTTGATGCATCTATTTTCATAAAGAATGCTTTAGAAAAATTGACACAATATAAGATTTGTATAAAAATAAATATTATCTTTAAGACTTCAAAAGATGCTTCAACTTCTTTGTTCCACTCAAGTTTGTCTTTATATATTAGACATGTAAGAGAATCAGTAATGTGAAAAAAATTCTCGATAAAGATTTGATAATAATTGATAAATTTGAAAAAAATATTATGTATTATTGACTGTTTTTAGGATCTTGTAATTTATAATAGTTTGGATTTTATTAAGATCCATTATAAGACCAAAAATTGAAATAATATATCTTAAGAAGCTAACTTGAATAGTGTAAAATATATAATTTTTATTTTGGTATATAATCCTATATCTTTAAGTTTTTATAATATGAAACAAATATAAAATTCATGCTCTTTTGTGTTTTTAGAATAGATTAAAATATTATTTTGATAAAAAATAAAAAATCATCAAAAAATTTACAAAAGACATCATTCATTAAATGTTGAAACATAATTAGTGCATTCATAATTCCAAAAAGCATGACATTATATTTAAAATGCCTATACTTGGTTTAAAATTTAGTCTTCTATTCATCTCTTTTTTTGATGTATACTAAGTTGTATGCTCCTTATAGATCTATTTTTGTATAAATATTTACTTGATTGAATTGATCAAGAAGTCTTGAAATCAAAGATAAAAATTACCTATTCTTCATGGTGAACTTATTGAGTCTTTCATAATCTACATACATGCGCAAAGATCCATCTTTTTTCTTCATAAATAAGATGAGAGCTTTTACTAGAGATTTAAAATATAATATAAAGTTTTTATTCAAGTTTTTGTTAATATATTTTTTGAATGCAATCAACTTATTTTGTAATAAATTATTATTAGTCTGAATGGTAGTTGAGTTCTATCTTGAAGATCAATAGAACAATCATAGAGATGATGCTCTAAAAAATTATTTAAATTTTTTTCTCATAAACGTCTTAATATTCTTAGTACTATTTTGGAATGCTATTTAAAATCTTTTTACTATTAAAAATAGGTGTGGCATATATGGCAAAAGATGACCATTTTTTTATTACATACATAAAAGTTCTTGCACCTATCAACAAGGGTTTGATTATATTGGACTTATAGATTTCTACTTGATTAGCAAGATCTTGGATTGAGTTACAAAAAAATATCAAGGTTATAATAAATTCAATTTAATTGAAAATTATATTTTTTTAGCTACAATAATCCTAAAATAATTGAGTTAAAAAGAGATTTAATTATATTAAATATTATTAAGCTATTTTAACTACTAATTGCTACATCTAAAGAAATTGTTTCATGGATAATGTCTCCAAAAGATAAAAAAATGACCATCTATGACTTCTATATGTACATATTTATTTTCCTTGATTAAATATATTTTTTATTTTTTAATAAAGGTATTATCTATAAAACAAGCTGAGGCACTAAAATCTAGCAAAATAAAGACTTTATGATTTTTTGGTACTAAAAAAATTTCTATTGTAAAATAAGGTGAATGATCAGAGGAGAAAATAGGACTTTTATTAGTTATTATGTAAAATTTCAATTGTACAGTTCCTATTATAGCTAGAAAAACTTGTTTTTTAATGCATTGTTCTCTTTGATAGGCATGTTATTTATTTTGTGGTTACATTGCTTCTTTAGACAATGTTGACCAATATGCTTAAATTATCTATAATTTAAGCGTAAACCTTCTTGACAGCATCAAGTTTTTTTTTTATCAATAAGAAGCTTGAAACGTACCATGTCAATTTGCATAAGTTTTAATTTTGATGAATAAACTTCTGTGAATTTAAAAGCTATTGCCATAGCTTGATTTTTACATCTTTAATTAAATCTTTATTCTTAGCATCTTTTAAAAAGTTGATTATTGCATGTAATGATTTAAATAATAAATTACTATAATGAACTTGCTTTTAGTATTTTTAATAATAAAACTTTGATATTATCTTTTAATATATATTAAAATTGATTGATTACAACTTTGTCATTCCAATCTACATTGTAATCAAGATTTTGAAATTTTGTAGCATATATAGTGGCTAAACCTGATCATTATTATAAAGATATAACTTTGATTTTTATTATATTTTTTGATTATTTTCTCTAAAAATAGCCATAAATACTTTTAAGAATAAATTATAATTATAAAAAAGACATAAATATTTTTTCATCAAAGGCATAAATCAAGAAAGAGCAATCTTAGAAAGAAGTGCACCTATGAATCAAACTTGAATAAATCTATCAAAATATTGAAAATGATGCAAGCTTAGATAGAATTTTACTTCTTGTAGAAATTCTCAAAATTTTGACCTTATTCTATTGAACTTCTTGGATATATTTATCCTTGCTTCTTTGATACTTGCAATAATAAGACTTCTTGAATTTAATTGTGAGCATGATCTACTTACTTTTCTTAATTGCATAACTTCTTGGCGTAGACTTTGAACTTCATTATTCATGTCTTTTATGGTCGTTGGAATACTACTTTCATGGTTGATATTAAAGATACATAAAATTTCCATCTTTAGAGTATTAACAAGCTTATGAAGATCTACAATAGTTAAATACTATTTTTAAAAGTATTTAAAAAATTTTCCTTCTATAGATAATTCAAACATGTGTTTAAAGGTGGATAGTTCACAACAATAGAAGTGAGATAATATATTCACTTTTAACACAAAATAAGGATAATAAGTCAATATTCTTATCAAATTATAAAGAACATCAATCTCAAAGAAAGAAAATCTCAATATATTCTTATGTCACTTGAAAAGACTAGAAAATTACTCAAAGATGATAATATATTGAATTAAACTAACTATTGCCAAAGACAAGATTAGAAAGTCTTAAAACTAGACTAAAGACTAAAAAGACATTGATAAGAATGAAAAAGACTTCACTCTTACTATCCAATTAAAAGCTATGTGACAATGTCCTACATGACCTCCCATACATGTCTAATTTGTAAGACATGTATCTTAACTTTTAAGCCAAGTTTCTTATATACACTCCATATCATTAGCTTATATCACTAGCTACCTACATGTACAACACATGGCTAATTTTTTGGCCAAGTTTTTAACCTATCAATCAACTATAAACATGTATAAAGTCAAATCCGTATCTATGAAGTTTCTAAGAAGCTTTGCCACAAGATAATATTAAATCTACCTACATTTATTTTCTAGCTAATACTTCTTATCTACATAAATATATGTCAATGACAAGTAGGATAGTAGCAACACTTGAATGTTGTGAAGATACTTTGTTGCATTGCATCCTTCTATGTAATAATATTTGTTGAATTTCATCTTATTGAAAAAAATTGCTTGGCTATAATAAATGCTAGCAAAATACTATTGTTTAGAATCAAACTTATACACTTCTTTGCATTTGGTCGAGAGCTCTAAATACAATTACTTCATCCAATCCTTACTTGAATATGTAATGTTAAAAGAATAGTAGTAAATGTTTATCTTTAGTATCACATGTATTAAGAATTAATATATTAAGTGTATATGAACACTCATAGAAATTACAAATATGACAACTAGATATTTTAAAATCTATATATCTAAACTTGTTTACAAAACCAAGGATCATGCCACAACTTTGATAAAAATAATAAATTAATCAATTAAAAAATTTGATGTCTTTAACATCAATGTAATCCATATAAAAAAAATGGAAGCATTAACACAATATAAATAAGAATACAAAGTGCATCACTAACATTAGCAAACAATACAGCAATAGAAAATATATTAGAGTATGGGATGGTCCAACAACCATGGAAGTTAGAAAAATTATTGACATTGATTATGACTAATGTAAAAAAATTATTTTAAAAGAAGTAGCAACTAAATTAAATCCTAAAATTATTAAGGACTATTATAGTCTATGCAAGGATAGGCTAAAGATTTGAAAAGTAGCTAATTTAGAAATATTCCAAAATTGAAAGATAGTATTTTCCACCAATTGAAATTGATAGCATAAAACAACATAAGTATGTTGTAGAATTTTAACAATTTCATTATCCTCCATATTTTAAAAGCATCCAACATGAAAAACAAAAGAAGGTGAGCAATATTTGGCAAGATTTGGAAAGAATGACTACAATGAAGTCATATTGTAATATGACTATATGATAAAAATATAATCAAAAATAAAATTTTAATCAATATCTAATCACCTTGATTCAATAATAATTCAAGAAATTTAAACACGGATTTTATAAAAGTCTCTTAGTTTATTTTTTTGTCTTAATAGCTAGTTGATTAAAGATTAGTTAATAATTTTACCTTTTAGATTGTAAAAACCCTTTTATTGCCTTAGAAAGGCCATAAATTGATAAAAATAAGATAGAAGAGGTAAATAATTAATAATATTAATACTATGATTAAGTTGAAGGTAGAATTAGGCTAAAAATTTCCCAGGATATGTTGGATTGATATCTGAAGATTGATTGTTTGTAGGACATGGTCAAAATCAGATTTCCAGCTACTTAAATAGCCACCTAGGACAAAATATAAGGCATTCAAATATTGACAACTAGGGTTGGAGAGCTAGCTTTTAAGTTCGTTTTAGAAGCATAAGGCTTGTTTTCGTAGGATTTGGATTGATTTTGCAATTATTATTCAAAATCAAGGTTTGTACTGGTAACTTTGGATTTATGCAATACAATTAGGACTAGCACCTCTGGCTAGCTCATGCAATTGATATCACATCTTTGGTTTAGTTCAAAATTTGACAATATTAGATTGATTAGGTGTGTTAAGTGTATGTAAAATTTTGTGTCAATCTAATGATGTAGTTGAGAGATATTTGATTTTTGATACAAACAAGTATCAAAATTTGGCAATTTGAAATTGGATAGTATTTCTATGATATGTGAGGATCTATTAATCTGAATAAGATAAAATTTGGCATGGTATTAAAAGACTTAAAGATCAAGCTACACACAAATTTTGAGTTGAAGTTAATAGTTGAAGAAGGAGAAATTACTACTTGAACATCTGCATCAGCTTTCAAGTTGGAAGCCAAGTGACATTAGTGCAATTTTTTGGACATTGCTTTACAATCAATAAGTTGAATTGGGGCTGAAATTTTTTAAGCATGTAGAAGACTTATAGTGTCATTTATATGTAAAATTTTGTACCACGTGGACAATCAAATTAAGAGTTACAACTTACTACAACTCACTAACTAGGATAAGGGCTTATAAAGAGAAATTGAAATTACCTAATTATGAATGTAATAAGGCAATTGGAATTTGTATATAGTTGAGGTTACTAAGATGAGTGCTTTTGAGCACTTTGTATTGGCTTTAAGCACTTTTGAATTAAAATTCAAATTGCATTCTTCTTATATGGATGAAACCTATTAGGATTTCTTAGATACTTAAACATTTTAATATGTGATGTGGATTCTCTAATAGATACATATTTTAAGTTTTTTTAATGTTTTAATTTTTTTTCAGTTCTAATTTTTTTAGAGTTATTTCTATCCACAAGTGTCACTTCTATATATAAATATTTTTAAGTTAATATTTTATTTTTGAAAAAAAAAATTAAGAAAATTATAATAAACATATTTTTAAATTATCAAGTCTTTAATGCATGTGTTTTAAAAGAATAATATATATATATATATATATATATATATACATACCATTTCAAATACTAAATTATTTTATTGTTTTATTTGATTATAAGAAATTAAAAACATATTATTTAAATCTTACTATCTTAAATACCAGAAGAATTATTTACATATTTAAAACAGTATTTTAAAACTTTAGTTTTGAACTATGCTTTTTTTAGCAAGATTATTGATACATTTCAAAATACAAAGAGTAGTAATTTGGAAGAGTTCTAAAACCATCATCTTGATAATGGAGTCTTAAGGATTTTCCGGTTAAAGAAGTATGGTTCTAAAAACGGATACGTAAAAATAGCTTACATTTTATTAAATAAGTAGTGGATGCAAAATTTTACAAATAGAACAGGCTAGGGCCAGGCAGAAGTCTATTCACAATGCGCAATCCTGACTAATAGGCAACTATTTACCCAGGACTGAAATTCTAGCGAAACGTAGTCTTCGCAACTAAGACAGTTCCTCAGCAAACACAATGCTGAAGCAAGTCATATGAGTATATACAGCAATCACGAATGGGATCTAGTGCCACGCAGAAGAAACAATGAGTGGCCGATTCTTCCAGCCCAGGAAAAGGGCTCCACCCTCCTCTTTAAGCCTGTATTTATCACTGTACGACTCCAACAATGTCTTTATTGTGTTGTTCACTGTTTGGCTCAAAGGGTAGGGTCGAAACCCAGCCATGGTGAGGCGCGCCCGCCATTTGCCCATCATTTCATGCCTTTCCACTCTGTCGATGCCTTCACAAGCAATAATATTGACGATGTCACGGGCTAGGCATTGTTGCTCAACATTAACACGCTCCTTGCTCTCTCGAGCTAAGGTTATATCCAAGGACTCAAATATGGCAGAGTAATAACTCAGAGCTTCCAAAAAGCGTGGAAAGAAAGGGGCGGTGTTCGTATTGGACTCCTGCTCGACAAGAGTCATGACTTTGGGATTGAGGCCTTTTATCATATGCAGCATACGGTCCCGAGGATTGCTTGTGCAAACGCTCTCATCAGGCATGTGGTGGAGTTGTAGCGCAAAATTTACTGCTAGAGCTTCTCCTTGCTGCCGCTCCAGCATCCATGCTTCTATTTCTGTCCCTTTCTTCGCTACAGGATGGAAAACGAAGGGAACTCCGACAGCTTCTGCTAGATTAGCAAGTCGCTTACCAACCATCTCAACACCTACATTTGGAGTTGGCCCTGGCATGGGGTCATCGATACCTGTGATCCGCACGTGAGGTGGACCCCCTGGTCTAGCAGCCAAAGCTCGAATCAGGGTAGTCCATTGTGTACCTTGAGCTATTTGGAAATCGATGATGTGAACCCGAGATTCATTTTGAAATGCCTCAGCAATGGCTCCATTGGCTGCCATGTACCCAAATTTGAAATAAGGGCAGACTTCGTACAGAATCTGCATTGCTGATAGTAAGTCTCTGGTCGGAGGCTCTTTACACTTCAATGAAGTGTAGATACTTTTTCCTGACGCAGCCACACGAGCCACAAGGCCTTCAACCATGTAAGCAGCCAGACGCTGCATCGGATCACCGTGTATTGAAACCTCCTGATTCAGTTGCGCAATAAGTACATTAGCTAACGGCATATCATTATTTGAGACAGCTTCTGCACAAGCTACAAGCAGCTGTTCTGATCTGCTCCTCGTTGCTACCACCAATTTTTGAAGAGCCAGTTCTTCCACCTGCACAAGCAAAGCATATTTCTAGTCAGAATTGGAATTTTGCACTATCTAAAATAGGAGGCTTCATCATCAACTTCTTGTATTGGTCAAAATACTCCCTGCAGGACTCCAAACAACAGCATACTCTTCTTAAAAACTGGAGTTGTCCGGAAAAGTAACAAGTCTATTACTAAATATTGGCGCAGAAATGGCAAGGTAGTCAGAACCTACAAAGAACTAAAGTGTTGTGGCCTTACTCTGGCTGTGACGGCTCCAGTAAAGTTGATTGCGTTCTCGTTGCATTGCTGCTTCCCATAATCAGGTTGAGTAGTACGTGACGTTACAGGGGAAGGCTTAATTGCCGAGTTATCAGCGGCCAGAAACTTTTCAATCGTGTCTGCCCAGTTCCCTTCTGGTGCACGATGGTCGTCGTCGTCGTCGTCGTCCAAAAGCGCATTCTCTAGAACTTGCAGCATATGCACCATTTCTGGATTTCTCTGCGCACAATTGCTCTGCGACTGGGCATACTGCCCATCTGGAACATGTCGTCCGTCCTGTTGATAGTTAGGCATTGAATATCCCTGGGCAATTGCGCCTGGATATGGCATGGGCTTCAAAACAGAAGACGGGCTATTATGGTATGCTAGTGATCCCTCTGACTGCTCAATATGACCATATTGTCTTCCATAATAGTCTGCCTCTTCCTGTTTGACATGGCCCTCTAAAGAAGTATCACTATGAGAGGAGGATTCACTCTGATACGACGCAGAGTTCCAGCCTCCAGACATCCTTTGGCCATTATCCGAAGCGGCATGAGATGAATCTTGCGGAGAGAGGGGAGATATAGGCGAACCGTGGCTTTTAATTTTCAGGCCATATGCATTCTGCCTGTGGTCATTGGCATAAGACGTGCGCGCACCAAAATAGTTGGGTGCCTGCTGACTATTCGCTGTGTCTGAGAAATACTCTCTTTCTTTGCCTGGTGGAAATCCAGGAGTAAGGACCATAGAACCCAGCTCTGGTTCATACTGCACACTCATACTTCGCTGCAACCGAACACCTCAAAGAGGTTTCAGCAACAGCTTTTCAGGTGCCTATATATTTCTCCTTTCACGAGATGGTAATCAAGACAATGGCTTCGCCCTAGTCCTAAAACCGTGCAGTACGATCCAATTGCAATCTGTCATGCGCCCTCCTGCAAATGTGCACTGATCAGAATGTTAGCACAATAAGGAAGCATTAATATCAATAAAACGAGACCACAGGTTGAGGAATCAAGACGCAAGAAGAACTACTCAGAAAGTCTACTGTACTCCATTCAGGCGTTAGACTGCTGCGAAGTTGACAAAACTGGCCACCTGATTCTATCAACCATGAACTCAAGCAAGAAACATGAACTCAATAACCCTTACAAGATGGGCAGGGTCTGAGCTAACTAACAACCTTCGAGAATACAGCTCTTAAATGGACAGCTAATCTTGTTAGAATACAAACACCTGATCACGTGTAACCGAAGGTGAACTACACTTTCCATGTATCGCCAAACTTTCTACTTCATCCCGTAATACTGCAAGCACTGATATCGCTGTAACGCTAAAAAAACCACTGCATTATTCTGTTGACTGCGAATGTCACGGGTTGTCCTAGATGGAAGTACTTGAACGAAAACGTCATGTATACTAGCTACGTAGAAAGATATGAAATATTTCTGTTCTTAAGGTAGTACAAGATTTCTACTTGTACTGGATTACTGCTTGCTTTAAATTTCAGAAGTCGTAAAAGCTACACAATACTTTGTACGTCCGCCAAGTACACGTACAGATTCGCCCGAAGAAGGTGTACAACTACAAATTATTATGCTGTATTTACTCGAGCTTCGTAAAAAAACATAAGTACGACATCAACACCTCGCATTGGTAGATCAAGCTAAAAGAGGTTATTGTACTGATTTGGATCGCAAAGCAATCGTGAGAGCTGAATACTCTTCCAGAATGATAACAGTGGCTAGTATCTTCTTACAAGACCTCAAGTTACATGAAGGCCAAGCCATGTCTACGACACGCTTACCGCATAATACATCAAGGTGCTGAGGGCGCGGAAGAATAGACAGCATTTTTCACCTTGCAAGTAGAGAGTCACTATGAACCCAATAATAAATATCGACTACGTTCATGCATGCGTCACAAAGATTGTCAAGTACCACAAACGCCTACTCAAAAGAGGTCATGATCTCAGTGCTCACGCCGTACAAAGATGCACGAGAATAAGAAATTTGCACTCATTCCAAGAGCCTGCACATCTTGACTTCTAATCACGGAAATTGCTCTCTCACGTACTCCACAAATTAAGACGTACAATGAGCACGTAAGTACTTCTATCGTCTGATTTTGAAAATGAAGGAGAAGGAATGCAGACTAACAAATAGTAACAGTGATCAACCAGTTCCACTGAGTTCTCTGAAATCGAGTAGGGCTAAGTGATGACACCAAAAATTCTCATACTCCCACGGTTTTCATCTCCATGTGTTTGGAAACTAAACAGCACAACCTCTGCACAGTCTCAAAAACTGATCGCCTAGAAGATGGAACCCTTTTCCCAACCCTACCTACCCTCATGGGAGACTTGAATCATCAAAACCTAGGAACATAAAAAATTAAAAGAGGGAGCGAGAGTACCACATAGAAAAAGCAACTTACAACTTCTGTTGCAGCAGAGATAGACCACGCGGCTAACACAAAAATGCCCTCCCACAACTCCACTGCCTAGACGATCAACATTCAACACCATTCTCACTCACAGCTCCATCCACATTCACTCCCACAAAACAGCAGACAACAACAACCCTACGCCATAATAAACGACCAAAATCCAGGTAAACCTAAGTTCTCCTTGATTTCAGAATGGAAAGTACCGAAACACCGCCCAAACCAATCACTTAAGCCTCGCTCTACACCTGCTGTGTGTGCATAAGACTATTTCGGGAAACTCGCCCTCTACCTCCACACACGCCGAAACGTGCAGAAAGCCACCAAAACCCCTCCAACTCAGACCATTCAGCATCGAAGTTCAGTGCAAAAAGTTAGCGGGAAAACGCAGGAACCGAAACATAAACTAAGAAATATCGGTGTTACCGACCCGCTTCAATATTCATCGAACAGGAACGACGCTGTCTCTGTCTCCCCCACGTTCGTATTCACCTTCGCGACAAGGTTCGCATGGACACGAGAGAGGTCGCCATAGCCAGAGCGCGGTCATAGACCCACCTGTCAATGAACGAACCAGAAGGCCACGATGCCCTCCCTGCACCATACCCACCACATCAAATGATACCCGTCTTGACAACAGGCCGGATATTCTGTGGGTTGGAACAGTCCCCAAGGTTACAGAATCCAGCTTCGAGGAAGTTTCAAATGCATTGAACTAGTTCCCTCCAACAACACTCTCTCTTTTATTCCCGTGTGCGGATGTTTGGAGGGTATCTATCCAAGTTGATTGAATGAGGGGTGTAAGCACCGCACGCAATAACGGGGAATCGAATCTGAGTACCCAAAAAGCATTGTTGCCCATCTGTTCCCCCTTTTGCAGACAAGGATGGGTACAATCAACAGGCTAAAGCAAACGAATGGAATGAATGGAGGAATTGGTATCCATGGCTAATTCTGACACATGATGACGCTGCAAGGCTCCTACAACATCTTCGTAGAAATTTCACACTGCAGTTCTTGGCCACGAGCGGATGTGCTAGTTCTCATTTAAAATGCTACTGTGTATACGTCGCTATGTTATTATTTGTCCTTTTAATTATCCAACAAGGCCAATTAAGTATAGTTGGCAAGTAAACGTTCTCCACAATTGTCAGTCCAATACTTCGTAAAATTTGGGTGTGAACGCAAAAGCGAACTCTGTCCACGGACACATCCAGTGACAACTTTCCCATGAGATGAAAAACAGCGTTGTTATCCCCTGGAATTTTCATAAGTCTCTGACGCAATTCTTCGGGTTTTCGCTTTTGTGGACCGTTAACCTAGGAATTTTCAAATTCAAGTAAATCCAGTCTAGCGACGTTATCTATTAACCTCCTATTCGGTAGCATAGTGTACAAGAGTCAACGATAGCTCCCTCCATATGTAGAATTTTCTATGGCCAATTGCAGAGCGATAGATTACACTTATCTCATGTAGACCTCGCTGTAACGGCGTGGGCGGTATTTGCAATGAAAGTCTTAACTGTGATTTTTACCACCCTAAACCCGGTGGGTTTCCCATAACCGTGCCTCGTAGCTGGACCAGGAGGTGCAAGAAGATATTATATATAAACTGCCACTGACGAGAACGCAAACCTTTTACTTTTCAATATATTCAGGTTTGCAAAAATGTGTGTGAGAGTGTGTAATGTGATGTCAGTGTTTGACTTTCTGTCACCGCCGTTCCACGTCAGCGCAGGTTGTTCCACGTCATCATGATTCCATACCACCGCCTCGTGGCTGCAAAGTTTTGGCTGTCCTTCACCAGCTGCCCGCAAAACAGTGAGTCCCTCTATCTTCTTTCGTCCTCCCCTCTTTTTTACTTTAGCCTCTCTTTTCCTTTATTTCACTTTCCCTTTTATAAATGTGGAGTAGAGGGGCAGGATCATCACACTGGTGGCTTGCATTCAAGAGTGCACCAAATGAAGTTTGGAGTTCAGGCCTCCACACAAGTCCTTTTCCCAGAGAGTAGTGGGGGATCCTCATCCATCCAATCCAAGGCTATCTCCGCACAAGGCCTATCTTTCTCTATTGAAGGGGGGCTAGGAAATGGAGCTCCGGCCTTGCACCGCTGCAACATCACATGCCTGCCTGGCTGTATTTGTGGGGGGTCCCAAGAAAAGAAGTAAGAGGGCAGAGAGGAGTAAAATTAATAACAATAGTAATAATAAATAAATGGATGTGAGAATAACAAAATATATTTAAAAAGGTACAAGTAACTAAACCTACAAGGGAACAATCAGGTGGGTACCTCTCTTTTAGTTCATGGATACCGTCCAAACCACACACCTTTGCAAAATATGACTAGTTTGGATTTTGAATCTTTTTTTTTTTTTTTTTTTTTTTTTTTTTTTACGTTTATTACTATAGTACCATACTTTGAATAATGAACACACACACACACACACAAACACACACACACACACATATATATATATATATATATATATACACATATTTGTTTTCCGTATGTATTTTGTGACTCCATATTATCTTAGCCTTTAACATTTGTCCTTGCAAGTCTTTGTTAAATTATTTTTTTGGATAACGAATACATAAAAGATTGTGTTTTATTATTTTATTATTTATCATTATTAAATAAAAATAGATAATACTTTATTTTAAATAAAATGTAGTTAGTTTTTGCAAAGGTACATATGCAAGGGTGTGTGACAAAAGGGAGTATCTATGCCACAAATAAAAACAATAAGGTATTCACTTAAGGTTCAAATATAAATTCCAATATTTTATCTAATATACTTTTTTAGCAAATACATTATAATCATATTTTTTATAATTCTTTAAGATTGGTTTTTATTCGTAATTCAATAAAAATAAAAAAATTATTGAAATGATAACTTATATAAAATTCATACCACCTTGAATTGTTTAAGTGCTTTTATTAATATGCTTCAAAAAGTATATTAACATTATTAAATCAAATATGTACATATATATATATATATATATATATATATGTATATATATACATACTATTGTAAAACTTATATTTTATATTATTAGATAAAATTATTAAAAAAGTATATATTATTTTAATGTTTAAACTTACACACTAATAAAAATATAAGTATAACATCTTTTGATTTAACACAATAAAAAATCTAAGGAATTTCCAATATATTTTCAATTTATGTACCTTTTAATTTTTTAATTTAAATAAAATATTTATGTATATATATTACAAAATTTATGTTATTATTTTCTAAATTAAATATTACGAAACAAAAGTATAAAAGAAGATAAATTATATATATATATATATATATATATATATATATATATTCAATTCATTGAATGAATATTTAAAAAAAAAATTAAGAGCATTTTATATTAGGAAATAAAGTTAGAAATTACAACTTTTAAATATTTTGGTTGATTGAAATTTAGAAGCCTCTTTAAATTGGTCCTATGTTTAGAAATTAAGTCCAAAGGGCTCAAGAGGAAAAATAAGGTAGAATGAATTTTTTTTCTACATAGCATGCATAATCTTTTGTTTCTTCTTTTTTGAAAAAATTAACTAAATCATTCAGTGAGTTAGCGAGTGATAATATTGTTCTCTTTTGTATCTTTCAAATAATACTTATAATTGTGGATAATTCACTCAACCTTTTTTCAACACATCAAGTAAAATATTCTTAAAAAGAACTTATCTACTAGGGTTTAAATTTATTTCATGCAAATCTCATATTCCACAGTAAGCCCAAAAACGGGGTCAAAAAAAAAAAAAAAAAAAAGAAAAAGAAAAAGAAAAAAACTCTTTATAACTCTCTTGTCATTTTATTTATATATTGGATATCAAAAGCTTAAGACATTATATCTAACACATGTCTTAATATGGAATCTATTTAATAACTGAATATATATATATATATATATATATATATATCTAATTTCTGTAGATAAAAGTTCAAAAAAAATATTTATATTTTTAACTACTAATAATGAAACATAGTTTAATTCAGAGGTTGAAAGTGAGATTATATCTAACTGAGTGATTTTTCTAATTTTTAATTTTATTTCATATTATTGTTATATATTACTTTAGGAAAGACAGTCATCTCATTGAATGTAAAACCCAAAATACTACTTCAATACATTTCAAAAGCAAAGAATGCAAAAGACCCCACCTGATAATATGCCCAGTACAATTGCTTGCACCCCCCATCAAATTGAGCCAGAGAGTATGTGCAAGACTTTTAAGTAAAACCCAATTACATCCTAATTTGTCACTCTTTGGATGAGTTGTGGCAAACTTGTCTAGAGCATAGAATAATATCATTCAAACTAAGTTGATCATAAATTTAACCACACCTATGAAAAAAATTCATGAAATAATTATTTTAAAAAATATGAAATTGGCATTTTTATACTTCTTATACCTATCTGATAAAAATTTGAGCTGATGTATTTAGACTTTTCATAAAATAAAAAATATATATATCTTTGTTTATTCCATAGCATCTTCTCACTTTATACTATTTCTAAAGATCAAGGTTTCTAGATTAGGATTTTTTGTACCAAGAAGGAAACCTTTGTAAAGCTTTTAGACAATGCCTTTCAAAGTAGACTTATAGGAATAAAACCCCCTAAACTTGTATTTATTTATTTTTTATTGCATATTTTTAGGTTCTATTTTAAAACTAATAAAATTTATTTATGTTCTAACAGTCTTATTTTAAAAATTTTAAGAAACATAATTATAAAATTATTAAACTAGAAAAAATTACTTTTAACATATATGAATATATTTATCTATACAAATTTATAATAATACCGTTTTATTAAATGAAAAAATAAATATATCATCTATTATTATAATACTTTAATAAAAAAATATTGTGTATAAAATTATTTTTATAATATTATTATTTAGAATTCATGTATATTATTAAAAAATCAAAATCATTTAAATATATATTTTTATTACGTTTTATGATTCTATTTTGTAGATGTAGCAATTTTTTATAAGATATTAATTTTTCACATATAATATAATATATTTATTTTATTTCAAAATAGTGAAAAAATAAATCTGTTTATTTTTAATTTAATTTAAAATATTTTTATTTTTATTTTTATAATTATTATGATTTTTACTAAAGAATCATAATCAATATTCACTCTTTAGCTTATATATAAATATATAAGTTTAATTTTTCTTATCATCGAATTATACATAATGATATTACATAAAAATACATAAGTTTTGAACAACATGGCATAAATTAATTTAAAAGAAATATAAGAATTACACATACCAGACTTTGTCAATTAAGAAATAAAAAAGCCGTATTAATATTTACATAGTAAAATTTAGAACTAAAAATAATATGATGTGTTTAAATAGGTTAATTTTTATTAAAATAAAAAAAAATGCATACGTAATGAATTGCAGAAAAGAAAAGTTAATCAAAAAATAATTTAGTATATATTTTTAAATATTTTTATATAATCATATAAAAGAAGTCAACGATTCTTTAATAATAAAAAGAAATAAAAGTTATGTCATATATTATTCTGGCTTATTAAGGTAAATAATAATAAAAAAAATGTATTACATTTAAAATGAAATTTACTAATGTTTTTTAAATATATTTTTTCTACCGATGATATTATACTGCTTATATGAAATTAATTTTAAAATAATTTTTTAACAATTGTATAAACATCATTTTAATTATAAACAAAAATATTATTAAGTTGGTAAAAATTACAACATATCTAAAATTATAATGCATTTATAAAGAGTTTTTACTCAATAATTAATTATGAAGCTATGAAAATTTGAATTTATTTATCATAATTAAAATCATACTATAATCAAATAGTTTATATTATGTAAACTAAAAAAATGTATTTTATAACAAAATATCTAAATATGTCTATTTATATTTATTATATAAATCCAAAATTAAAAATAAAAGTCTAATTTTTTTTTAAAAAAATTATTAAAAAAAATTAGAGTCAATTTATTAATTTTTAGTTTTTTAGTTTTAATTTTTTTATAATTAGTTATCACTTTTTTCCTTTCTAATTTTTACAATTATTTAGTTTAATATTATAAATCAAATATACACTACTATAAACATTATTGTTTTTTAGAATATTTTTTTTAATTTTATGTAATCACAGTATCTCTTCTATTCTATTTTAAGTTGTTTTACACTAAAGATTACTTTTATTATATATTTTGTAATTAATTAATTTGTACAATTTTTTTCTAAATACAAATACTCCAAATTTAAAGATACCATATTAAAATTATTTTAAAATATTTTTATTATTTAAATAAATTTATTAGTATTAACCACTATTTAAATATTTTATAATTTTTACTTGTTTACAAGCACAGGATTGTTGTGGAGAAGTCCATGCCAATAAAGATTTGTGGATAAATCTAATTTGTTAATAAAACACTTGAAAGTCCTTTTAAATATAGTTGAAGTTAAAATACTCAATGAAAAAAAAAAAACAAAAAAAATATGATTATTATTATTGCTCAAATAATATTTTAAGCTTATTGAAATAATGTAGGTTGGATCAATATGTTAAATGTGTACAAGCTGCAAGTACAACTTCCAATATATTTTTACTTGGAGCAAGAAGATTTTTTTTTTTTTTTTTTTTTTCTTTAAAAAAAGAAAAAAAACAAATAATTTTCTTCTTGTATACATTTAATATATTGAAAAAAAGAAAAGAAAAGAAAAGAAAAAGTCAAATTTGGTTTTAAAATACATTGAAGTTAAAGAAATTGTAACAATTCCACAATACTTGGCAAGAAGTTACATCACATGAATATCTCTACTTCCAATTTAAAGGCATACAAACAGAATTCACTATCAGATCAAGATTTCTCATTTAATGACATTTGGTCCTATCTTCATTCTAATAATAAGGCTATATTCATTTGTCTTGTATGGCACAAAAGTGTGACAATTAATAGTTAGGAGAAAAAATACCAACCCCCCTATTGATATCTATTGTACGTTGTGTCATCCTCAAAAGTTAGAGTTAATTCTCTACAAGTTGTAGAAATGCCATCAAGTGTAGAAAGCCTCCGATATATGGAATTGGATCACATCTCTTCAATATAAAGTAACATCAAATTCTTGGTCTTAAGAACCATAGAAACCTTCGACTTAGAAGCAAATTATTTTTGCTAATACTACAGCCTCTTAATTTAAATATCTTTGTAAGATTTAGTCTTTATGAAGGAGACTTTGTCTAGATTCAAAGAAACAAATTTGTATTTGAAAATAAAATAAGAATAGATTATATATTAGAAGTTTGATATAAAAAGGATTAATTAGATATTGACAAAATTGTTGACAGATTGTCATTAAAAATATGTCAAACATTCAATAAATATGACTATTATTTTCAAGAGATGGGATAAATCATGGATGACAAAACACATACAAGGTTCTATACTAGATAAAAGTATTAAATTAAATTTTAGAATATTTAAGTGTTTGATGATCTTACACAAAATTATATATGATTTAGCTCTAATAGTTATTTCTTCCTCTTAGTACTCTTATCTCGACCATTTGCATATAAAAAGATAAGTAGTTCAATATACTTTTACCACTAATTTCATAACATTAAATAAAACTCATTTTATATTAAAATAATTATAATCATGATTACATTATTTTAAAATATTTTAAAATATATATAGCTAAATATAAATAAATTTAGATGCATATGATAATTATATAAAAATATATTTTTTTAAAATATAAAAATGTAAACATTGAATATTTTTAAAAAATGTAAAATACTTTTTTAATAAAAATTCTAAATTTTAAAATATATAAAAATATATATATATTTTTAAAAATTATATATAATATAAAAATTATATATAATATAAAAATTTAAATATATATAATAATATATATATGTATATATATTAATTTTTAATTTATGTATTATAAATTTAATGTTGAAGATATTTTTTTATTTAATTATAAATTATGCTATAAATTATACTATAAAATTTAAAATATTAATATATAAAGATATTTATTTTAAAAATAAATAAAATTTAAAATTTATTAACTTTAAATATCATTGTAAAAATAATTAGTTGAATAATTTAGTTTAATAATTAATAAATGAAAGATAATTTCTTAAATATTAAGTATTAATATAGTTACATAGATGGGACAATTAGAAGAAATAAATTATATGTTAATAATAGCCTAATCTAATTTAACAATTTTATCCAATAAAAGTAATTGTCAGATAATCTTTGATTTCTAATTAATTTGAAACCAAAAAATCATTTTTTAAATTTATGTCTTAATTAAAAGCTCAATAAAGATTTTTTTTGATAACTTAATCTTACATAGAAACATTTATTGCTTAATAATGCTGTATACCATGTCAAATTTTTTTTAGCAAAAGCCTATTTGTACTTCCATTTTAATATTAATTATATGTACGTAGCCATTGATTATTCTTGAAGAAATAAAAAAATAGATATTATGATAGAAGGTTTTTATATTCATGGAAAAGAAACTTATTAAATATCTTTTTAAAATTTTAGGATTCTTTCCTCTCTAAAATTTAAAAAAGAAATGAAAAATAATTATGTGTTTTTTTTTTGTTTTTTTTAATATTGAAACCAAAAAATATGATTTTAATCTGAAATATTTTTAATGACTTAAAAGTTTTACATGGATTATTTTGTAACAATCTATCGAATTATTCTGTGATATAGACAATGAAATTGCACAAATATTAAAAATATTGATAAAAAAATATTCATAATTATCTTTCTTTATTAATAAATGAAATTTGTGTTACACTAAAATTTTACAAAGGATACCAATCATTATATTAATTATTTTTTCAAGTAAAATTTATTTAACTACAACGTTTTTAAACTATCTATTTTCTAATCAACAAGTGTTGATAACACTTAAAATAATGGCAATTACGTAGATGTTCTTACTTTCATTCTTCCAAATTTTGACGTAATTTTAATTATAGGCAGTAGTTCTAGTATAAATTATGTTCTTATGTTGGATTGTGTGGCTGAAAAAGACTTCTTTTAATCTTTTGCATAGATAGATAATAAGATGTTTCAGTATAATATTTGCTATACTGTGTAGGATAAAACTTTTTGGTGTTAATTTTTCTCTAATTTAAAAGCCAATAGCTTTTAATTGAATTGAGAAATAAAATGCAAGAGTTGTTAATAACATTTAATCTATCAAAATGTCATAAAATTGAACATTTTTAATGATATGTATGAATTCTCAAGAATTCTAAAAGTATAGGCAAATTTCTTGTATATATGAAAAAGCTTAGAAATTCACATAATATCTGCGGTAGTTATTATGATATTAGTTTTTTTATTATTTAAAATAAATTAAATCCTTAATATTAAAACATCTTTTAGATTATGTTTTTTTTTGTTCCAAAACTTCTACTTGTTAATAAGTATTTTCAATATTAGAAAATCATTAAAAAGAGACTCTTACAATTTTCATTTCTATATATATATATATATATATATATATTCAACAAAGATTTATTTAAAATTTAATTTTTAATATATCAAAAAAATATTTAAAAAATTATTCTTTATGATATATCTATTATGCAATAAAATCTTTTACAAAAAGAAAGAAATGTTTTTAAACATCATTTTTAAATTCAAAAAAGGAACTTAACATTGGTATAATATTTATTCAAATGACATGTGTATTGTGTTTAAATATAGTTCTCTTAATATTTCCTAATAGAAATACAACTACATTTTTTCGTTTGAAAAAAAAATAAAAAAAATAAAAAAAAAATCTTAAAGCCTTTATTATTTTAAAAAATAAAATTAGATATTTTATTTTATTTTATTTTAATAAAATTGATATTTTCTGTAACAATATTTAGAAACTTTAATCTTTAATATATGATTAAACGTAGGTTTTCAAACTATCTATGTTTACAGGGAAGATTGATTTCATAGAGTCAAAATTAATGATCAATCTAAATAAATAAAAAATCAAAAAACTAAAATAATATACAAGAATGAGAAAAAAGTAATAAAAATTAGTCTAATTCTTATCAATTTATTGAATTTGGCTAGAAATTATGTTAGACTCATGTATTTAGAGAAAAAACAATGATTATAGAAATAAAAATAATAATCAAGAGGTAAAGTTTAAAGATGTATGGATCAAGGTTTGAAAGGCACAACCATTTTTTTTTCACACCCATCCATCCAAATGTCTCATACCCTACTTTCATCCCATCTCAATGTCAACTCCCGCACCATTAGGCAAGCTCCAAGTGGGATTTGAAACCCTAACCCACACCCAAGATGTATAAAGAATAAAAGCAAAAGTAAAAAGCAAAAAGGCTGATAGTTGGGGTAAGAACGTGGTGAGCCCACCACCAAAGCATGGGGGGGGGGGGGTGGGGGGGTCATGGGATCCACAACCAGGACCGCCTATTTCTAAGCGAGTGGTTGGGCTTGATGGTAATATTTGGTGTGACCTCTTGATTACTGTGGTCCATAGACGCCCCTCAAAGTCACCCCCTGTACTGTCATCCATCCGATAGTTGGATGACTTCCATTCATCCACATCTCCCCCTCCATACACCTCTGGCACTGTACTCCTCCTTGCGGGTGGGGGGGGGGGATTCCATCTCTGGAGAACAATGTGTCCTGACTGGAGAACAGTTCCTGTCATGCAACATGGATAATTGTATTGTGACCTGTGGGGGAACACTTACCATGTCAAAGTCTATGGGTGAGGTTCAAAGGTCATTTTTAAAGGGGTGACTTGATGGATGGATGGATGGACAAATTGGGGATGAATTAGGGGGGGGATGAGTGATGTTAATAATAATGTGGGTATACATCTTGTCCCTTTCACAAGCAACTTGGCTACACTAACATCCAAATTCATCCTTTCAAAACTTATGTGATTTTTGGAGGAAAAATGATGAGTTCTGGAACATGAGGGAAACACCCACCTGTACTCACACAAAACACACTCACATATACCATTTTTGTTTTGTTTTGTTTTTACTTGTTTTTCTTTAATATGAAATACAAAGTCAATCTAATTATATTAGGATATCATAAGTACCTCAATAGGTTTAGTATTCCACAAATATCTTGCAAAAAAAAGTGTTGTTATTTAAACTCCTCACACTTTAATTTTAATGCAAATATTATATATATATATATATATATATATATATATATATAACCTTATATATCACAAAAAAATCTAAAATTCACTAACTTTAAACCTAACATAAATGTTGTTTTCTTTTATTCTTACAACATAAAATTATTCATTTTCTTTTTTGTTGATACTTACAAAAATTAAATAGAAATTGACATTTCAAGAGTTTTGTTTATCTACCACTCTTAAGCACTGTAAAATCTCTCTAGCAGATATCTACTCCACAAAATACCAAAATATTTATTTGAAAAAATGATTTTGCACCCGACATATTGCCTTTCCAATTCTTTGAACTTAAAATAAAAAATAAAAAATATAGACATATAAACATATGAGGCATAACCTTCTATCTTAACTTAACTTAATAGATGATAAGCTAAAAATATATATATTCATCTATGACACTGAGTTTAGATACAGTTTTGCTAAAAACAACTAGATAAACCTTGTTATTTTTACCAAAGTTATGAAGTCTCTTTAAAATATCATGAAGAGGTATATATATATATATATATATATAAACAGTTCTATTTTAAACATCGAATTTATTTATATATTTTTTGTTGAATCAAATGTTTATTTCATTTATTTAAATCAATAGTATAAGTTTAAATACATTACATTGTATTATTTCTTTGACTTTTATTAATATAAAGATTTTTATAGTATAAAATTAATAAGAAGACTTAAAATAAAAGTTGAATGTAAAACAAATAAATTCTTATTCTAGTTTATTGAATTCATAAAACTTAAAACTTAATATATTTATTTCTGTCTACATTAAAACATTAGAATATTTATAAACATATTATAAAATATCACATTATATGTTTTTATTTATTATTTCTAATAGGTTACAAAAAAACCAAAGCCTACTTAGTAACATAGTAGGCTATCTTTTAGAATAATTTAAAATTAAATTTACCTTTCAAAATCAAATACCAATATATATATATATATATATATATATATATAAATATATACTATAGTTTTTTGTGTTAGATAAATATGTAACATATTTTAATAATTCTTCATTTTTATTATTATCTTGTTACTAAATTGCATATATTTAATGATTTAAATAATTAATTTTACTCTCATGTTTTAAAATAAGTCTTTATTTTATATTATATATCTATATTCTTAAAAGCTTATATATATATACACAATATTACCAACATAATTATTTTTCTATTAAAAGTACATTTTAAAAAAAATTATGTGAATTTCAGAATTATTTTCTATGATTTTATATTGTAGAAATTCATTGCAATGAGTTGCATCTAGTTTATCAATCATCTACCAATTTAAAATAATTTAGTCTTTATTTAATTTTTTTTTAAATGTATAATACATAAAACCAATCATAGTAAAAGTATGTAATTTGTTTTAGACTCTAGTTTGATGTCAATAACTACAGCATTTTTTTGAAACCTTAAATATGCACTATCTTGAAATTTTCTATTATATATGAAATAAGTTATAAAGGCAATAGTTTATTTTATTTCATTTAATCATAGAAATATTATACATTATGTTCATATAACATGTAAAATATCATGCTACATTTGTAAGTAAAATTACATCATATAAACTTTAAATATATAATTATTAATAAGAAAATTGTAATATGTTCAAAGTAGAATATTTCATAATCCATAAAAAAAATATTTTATTAGATAGCATATTTCATATGAAACTAATAATTTAATAGCATTTAAAAAAAAAATGGTTAAACATAAAATCTACTAAAATTTGCACATTGTTTTGTTTTGCAATAAATAGATTATTTTATCTTGCTTTTATTTTTTTTATTAGAAGTAATGTTTTTATCAATCTAGATGATGTTTATCAAGAAAAAATAAATATTTTAGACCTTATTCTAAATAAAATTTATAACATCATTTAAAATATCAAAAAAAGCTAGAAATTTGCCTATCATGATATATATGTAATAATTGATTAACTCTTAATTATATTGTAAAAGATCAAAAACCTTGATATATATTTTAAAATTTTATTAACAATTTAAACCATCACTAATCACTAAATAAATAAAATATATATATAATCATAATAGCTTATGTGTATTTAAAATCTTTAAATATAAACATTCACGTAATTTATGATTTCAATAAATCAGATTCAATATTTTTTTTCTTAAATAATATCAACTCAAAGATGATTAAAAAATCATAAATATAAATATTCTTATCTAATAAAAATTGTAGAAAATTATGTAATAAAAGAATTTTTATATAAATTATAGTTTTTGGTAAGAAAGTATCCTGTATATTAGAAATAGAAATTGGCAGTACAATATATATAAGCTATCAAATTTTTATTGCTTAAATATAAATTCGAAAATATGAATATACATTTCAGAAGTACATATATTTATGTAATGATATGCAATATTGTAGGTTTATGTAAGTAAATTCAAATTTTTTAATCAAGGGAATGCTTTGAAGTAAGATGTAGATCCTAATTGCAAGATCTCTAACTGTAGAAACAATTGTAGATTTGTTTCTATTAAAAATTCAGCAGTGTTAACATAGTCATATATTTATTAAAATATCTAAAAATATTCATGATGGTTTTCAGATTTAAGTTTTCTTTTTCTTTTTTTTCTTTTTATACATATATATTTATATATATATATATATATATGTATCATTTAAAACAAACTACATAACAAACTATTCGCAACAAAGTGGAATTTATTTGTTCTATTAGATTTCATGTGTATTATAAATAATAAATTTAAAATAAAATATTATTTTTGTTTAGTACGGACAAAGTTTTTTAAATATTTTGTACAGATTTTTTTAAATATTTGACACTTTGTTTATTTAATTTACAATGATATTTATCACTTTGATTCTTTAATTTCTACTATTAATATAACAGTTTGAATACAATTGATTATTTTTGTTTTCATTGTTCTTATAATGTTAAAATTTGTTTATGGTACCTAAGAATAAATTAGGAGGCTCTAAAGTTTTTATTTCATCAACCATTTATTGCTTTGTTTTAAACTAAATGTATTTTTAATTTTAAAATTTATACTAATAGAATTGTATATTTTTATAATTTTATATGATTTTAAAAATCATATATGAAATAATATATATATATATATATATATATATATATTTAAAAATATCACAATTAGAATTAATTTAATTTTTTCTTATATAAATATTAATTCTTTTATATTGAAATTTAAATTGTAAACAAAAATAAGTCAAATCATTAATGTTTTTTATTTTATTCTATTTAACTGAATTTAAGCCAGTATATTGAATTAAAACATCATACATATTGACAATTTAAATGTGGATTAGTACTGAGAAATGTAAAGAAATAGTTATGTTACAAGAGCAATATTGATAATTAAGACAATGTAAGAACTTAGAAACTAAATATTTTAATAACTCCTTAATTTTTTTGATATATATCAATATTAGCAATGATTAATATGTAACTTATGCTTCTTTCTATAGCCATTTAAAATTTTATGATGTATTTGTTACAAATATTAGTTTGTACTATTCATAATAAAATCTATAATTTTTTCTTGATTTAAATTAATTTCATTTTTATAAAATTATAAAAACTTACAACTATTTTATTATACTAAAGTGTATTAGAAGAAATCATAAATCATTAGACAAAATAATATACAATATATAAAAGAGTCTTAAGGTAAACATGTCATATTATCACATTATTTGGAATGAAATATCTGACTAGTCTTTAGGTTCTAAAATTTATAAAATTTAATGTTTAAGTTCCGTTGTTACTTTTTAAATATTTTTATTCAAAGTATTAGATTTATAACATCAAAATCAAGACCTAACATTTTTTTTAGTCTAAATATTATAATTAGATTAAATATGATATTATAGTTGTTTTTTTTTTTTTTTTTTTTTTTTTTTTTTAATTTGCATTAGTATTAAAATATGTATTTTTATTTATAATCAATTTGATTGTAATACTAATGCAATTAAATTTTTTAAATCTTGAAATTCAATCAAGATGTTCCATAATATAAATTGAAGCATTGTTAAAAATATTTAAATTATATATATATATATATATATATATAAAACTTGGATATAAATCAAAGAGACAAAGGAGCCTTCTTATTGGCTGTGAAGAAGGGCATGCATGAACATAGGGCTTTCTAAGGCCCAATAATCTAGAAGAAACTACTTCTAGAAGCATTTATAGTTTTTTTGTATCCAACAACATGGATTTCTGCATATATATACATATAAATACAATATCTATACATACACATTAGATAAAATAATATATTCAAAATTTGTGTATATATATATATATATATATACACACACATCATTGGTTAGTTACGTAATGTTTTATTTATAAAATTAAATGAATTGTAGAATTTAATCTAAATATTGATAATTCCTTAAAAAGAGATTTGAAGTACAAAACTAAAAATCCTATATAGGTGGAAATGATTTTTTTTTTAATTTTCTTAATAAAGAATTTAAATTTTCAATTTTATATTAATTTTATTAATAATTTAACAACGGCCAGAATATTAATGGTAATTAAGTTATGATATACTATAAATCTTTTGTATTATTATTCATGTGTATGAAATTTTTATTGAAAATTAGAAATTAATTTTTGACATAGTTTTACACTAAAAAACTTAGTTAAAATCTTATCTAGATACATGTATATATATATATATATATATATATATACAAAGAAAAATTAAAATATTAATTTTTTGAATAAGATCTTATATATTTTTAAATATAAAAACTTTTTTTTCATAAATATATTTTAAAGTTATTAAAAAAAAATATACTATTTTTTTTAAATATAAATTTTTGATGTACATTATTCTTTTCTGATGAACATTTTTTAAAGTATTAGATTAGAAGGATGAGATTCAAGAAAAAAAATCAAATATCAATTTGTTTATAGGAACTAATAAAAGTCTATATATGATAAAACTACTAATAAATTTATTTTGTTTAAATCAAAATTTACATATTTTGCTAAAAATCATCTATATATATATCTCTCTCTCTATATATATATAGATATATATAGATATATATATGCATTAGCATTAAAATAAATAAATTAATTAAAAAAATAACTTGTTTAGATTAATTGATATTAATATTCAATTATAGGACGAAATCAAGGCTTTCTTTTTATTGATCATATTTTTTCTATAATTTAAGTATATTTTTACGAAATAATACTATCATATAAATAAAGATCAATAATAGTCAGACCAAGAGAACTAAGTTATAGAAACTAAGAAGTTTACGCCAAAATTTATATAAATCAAGATTGAAATTAATACTCTTAGTTAACATATTGAAGTCAAAATTTGAAGTTATTAGTATCAAAAAAAAAAAAGAAAAAAAACTTCTCTTTTCTTTATATTTTTATTTTGAAGATATTATATATATATATATATATATATATATATATTGATGCACATATATAAAGAAATATTTTCTGAATAAATTGAGAATTCAAATATGAACAGGCTATTATGGTCCAAGTTATAGCTTGCAATGTTGTACTTTTTTCTTTTCCTTTTTTTAGTTGAACATATAGTACAAAATCTTTGTTTGATGAAAACACATAAAATATTTTTAGAATATTCTAAAATAATTTAAAAGAAAAAAGAGCATTTCTTCCAAGAACTTGAGAACCATTTTTATAACAGTTAATCATAATATACTAAGGAGCTTTGAGACCTTCTTACTCTATATTAGCGGTACTATACAAGAACAAATAATAGAAAAAATATAATAAATATAACATTACTTAAAATGCATGAATAAGATACTTCTTTGGTCTAAAAATGTATCTAAGTCAATACCCAAGTACTCATACATAAGAAGTCAAATTATAATAACTTATAGTATTGTGTGGCAGACTTTAGGTATTTGTGATGCTTCTAATTTCTATAGAAATTACTTCCATTATTTGCATGAAAATTATTTACTTCTAAATGAAACATAAATAAATACTTTAAATTTTTATAATCTTAAATCATAATAAAAAGTTATTGTATTTCTTTTTACAAAGTTTAACGCTATATCATTGAATGTAGCAATTTGAACTTTTAAGGAATAAAAATAAAAATTCTCTTAGATTTCTACTTCTCTTATTTTGATCCAATTAACATTTTCTTTAATACGACCCATTTATTTATTATCAGTATTAAATTAGGTTAAAGATTATCATTTTTAAATTTTAGGTTAACATAAGAATTAAAGAGCTATTACTTGTACCAACTTCAATCATCATTCTATCTACAGATTCTTTTCTTTTAGGTCCATGATTGCTTTGGAAAATTCCTATGTTTATACTATGATACCAAAATTTATAATTAGCTCTATCAATAAAAAAAATTAGATTAAGATATTTTTTTCTTTTTTTTCTTTTTTCTTTTTTCTTTTTCCCTTAAATGGTCTTCAAATATAATTTAAATAATAAAAAGTAAAAAAGTAAAAAAACATTACATAGACTGAAACATGTTTTTTTAGAAAATCACATATCTAAATTTTAATATTTAAAACTAAAAATGAATATACAATCATTCAATTTAATTATCATGTGTACTTTAAAATGCTAAAAAATTTATGATTCACTTAGCTAAAAAATCTTAATATTATATATCAATAATATGTTGATTGTTGTATAATATATACTAAATATTAAATAAATATAAAAACGTCAAATATTATACGAAATGTAATAATACTATAACAAAACACTGATTTAGGATGTAAAGTTTTAAACATTAAGTCACGTTGATAAATATTAAATTTTAATTCATTCATGTCTTGATTCAATAAAACTACTCTAAATTACAATGCTGCTTACTTTATCTCAGTTTACTTTTCTTCATATTTTAATAAAAGCACTTGTACTCCATCTTTTATTCTTGTTTACAATGAAGTTGAAAACTACATGAAACTATTATTAGATTATAGCCTTCACATAAACCAAACGAACGAATCAAAATTTTAAAAACAAAAGACATCAAATACTGCATTTTAAATTTTCTACCATCCACAAATAAAACCTACCATGGAAAAATGCAGCTATTCAAACCACATCTTTCACATTCCAGAACTAACTTGACATGTAAATGTTCCTTAAAACAAGAGCACAATCTTTCCGAAACCTAAGCCAACTTGATATCCAATCATATGCAGAAACATCATTCTACTTGAATAAGGAGTTTCCAAGAGCCTACAGTGTGAGGCACAGACTGAAGCAGTTGGCTGTAGAATGTCTAAAACGAAGGGATGTTCTCGTACAGTTTAATTTCTAAGCCTAAAATGCTTGTGGGTTGTGCATAACCCAGTTTCTGAAAACACATGGAATCCGTTTAAAACAGATCATCACTTCACAGTCAGCTCAGTTCGCAATCTGCAGATGCTTCATCAACCAGAATCTGGACAATGAGATAATCTGATAAAGGAATTCCAAGCTGTGCGCTAACAAAAAACAATCCTTTCGATGGTGTAAATGTATAAGAGAACCATTGGATATGAGAAGAATCAGATGAGATGCGTACCAGGCTTCGACTCTTCGTAGCTCAGCGTTGTCTGCACAAGGGTGGCGGTCACTGACAGCATCACTGTTGACTGCCATGAACAATAATCTTCAGTCAATGGATCGATTGCATGCTTCTGAAGTGAGTTTCACGCAACCCTGCATGGGGAGTGTTGTGGTGATACGAAACACTCATGGAACCCGTAGTAGGCCATGGAACTGTAATGCATCGCTGATGTCGACACAACCCCCATGAAAAAAGCATTCTGAATCCTTTCTATTGACTAAAAGGGGGCAAAGGATTCACTCATTTGTTGGACATGTGGTGTGGTGCTTTTCCAGACAAGTTTGTCCATGCACGAGGGGCAAGTCACACATACTGATGAGAAAAAAAAAAAAAAAAAAACGAAAAAAACGAAAAAAACAAAAAACCATTTAAAATAATGCCTGACATGCAACGATTGTGAAGGGACTAATATGAGGAATGAGATTTGACATAAATACTTTATTCCTACCCCCTGATCATTGAAAGTACATTGATAGCATATAAACTAAACTCAGCCCCAGTGCAAAAAAATTGAACGATGAGTAGTTGATACCACTAGAAATGTATGGTAACTGCACCCAAAAGTATCATTAATGTAGATATGGCAGCAAAAATAAATTGCTAAAAAAATCAGCTATCTTCTGATGCTAAATCGGAAAGATTCCTGGCTTCAGAAAGATCCCATGGAACGATATCTTTTCGCAATGAAAGATTATGAATAATTCAGCAACAGGACAAGTTACTTGACTAGGTGTGGCAGTACAAATGCAAATAAACCATCGTTGCAATTTATGTCGCAGCATCTACATTCCAAATAAAGTTTTGTAGGATTACAAATTAGAAGAAAATAAATATATTTGTGGAGTAGGACTGAAGTTGACACGATTCGTCAGCTTCGTTCTGAATATTACTACTCCTAAGTCCAGTTTTTTTTTTTTTTTTTTTTTTTTTTTAATAGCTAACTGGACAGGTGACGATGCTCGCCTTAATTCAAGAAACTTTGAATAGAAAACACAATGGTCAGATAATCCTGAAGAAATACTGAAAGAATTCAGTGGTAGCCACAAGAATGAGCATAAATGATACAACCCGTGATTGAATTGTTCCAAGTGTCCAACTGAATCTGAGGAAGCTTAAAATGAGTACATGCTAGCCAAGTAAATGCAGCAAAGTTGAAACTTGCCTCGGATCTTACTTGCCATGTGACAAGGCTGATCACGTTGATGTTCACATGTTATCGACCATGCTTCATTACTGAATGAATCTCTTCAACCAGACTCCGATATTCAAAAAGCTCTCAAAATCCGACTGAGGTCTATCAATGGCGTGAACATCCTCGGGGAACACGATGACTTTGACTTCCTGTCCCCGCGCCCGCAACGCTTGTACGTACTGGAAGCCATTGGATACTGGCACTCTTCTGTCTTGAGCCCCAAGCAGAAACAATGTCGGCACCTTAACATTGGAGATATGGGCAATGGGAGAGATCTGGTATAGCACACTGAGGTCCTTAACCGAAGGAGCTTCAGAGTAGTTGGAAAGCCCATCTTTACCAAAAGCTTCCACGTAGCACCAATCTGGAATGTCAGTGATACCCACCATGGAGGAGACATTGCATACAGGGTTTCTAGCTATGCCGGTGGCAAACCGATCCGGTGCCTGGCCAATAAGATGTGTCGCCAGGAAGCCACCGTGTGATCCACCGAGGACAGCAACTCTCGCAGGATCTGCCATTCCATTTCCAATAACCAGATCCAATGCCGCAAGGACATCATCGACATCCTGGCGCCCCACATTGCCGAGTAGAGACTGTAGTGCTTCTTCTCCGAACCCTAATGAGCCCCTGTAATTAACATGGAGTAGATTAAATCCTAACATTGAGAGGAACGCTGCGTTCCTGGAGAAGCTGGTTTGGCTAACGGAATGAGGACCTCCGTGCAGCACCACCACCAGAGGGGGAATACTCTCTATCCTTGGCTCCTCTGTAAGAGGCCTGATGGAGCCCGTTGGGGAGACAAAGATAGCCTCAAATGGTTGCCCCGAGCCTACGGATAAGGACTTCAGAGGGTCCGCTTTCGGAGGAGAGACCTGGAGCAATTCATATTTCATGGATTGCATTACTGATTCTATCTTTGAAGCGAATTTAAGGGAGGGGACATTGATGGCTGACCACTTCCACTCCTTGCCACCTTTGAGCGGGCTGCCAACAGAAGCCGAGTGGCCTAGGTGTAAACTCGAGGGCTGAATTGGGGAGCTGACAGTGGCAACTATGCAACTATTTTGCAAACCGAGAAGATTCCAGGAAGCCAAGGAATCGGAAGAGCTAACCCTACTCACATTGCCACTTTCAACGTCAATGCTAAGAATGACCTGCTGACTGCGCCATGCTGAGGAGAGCAAGAGCGTAGAGCCGTCATCCAACCAAGGGTTTGCAACGAGATTGTAGCAATACAGACCAGGGAAAGCACCTTCTTCCGCATGTTGCACAACGTTGACGATGTCCTTAACCTGCGGTTTTTCACCGATCCTGATCAAGTCTGTTGGCCAATCAATAAGATGAAGGGAATTCGTGGCATTGTGCGCTCCACTTTTGACAGCTGCTTCAGCAGACAAAAACACCAGCTTCTTTCCATCTGGACTAAATCGAGGGGAAAATGCACTACTCACGCCTTCTGTAAGGTTGGTAGCCTCACGAGGTGCATCAGAAGGCTCCCTGTCAGGAACTGGGGCTTCAACGTGGTAAAGATGACAAGGCCTATTGAAGCAGTATTTCATGCCCAGCTTGCGTGGAGTGCTGAAATTTTCAGCGTAAGATGACCAGCCAACAAAAACGAGAGATTGTGGACCATCAGGTGATGCCGGTTGAGGAGCCCACACCACTTGCCCAGCACTGATATCTCGGGAAATGCCTTCAACAGCCTGCACTGCCCCGGTGCTGACATTCGCAACGAATAGGACGGGTCTTCGCTTTCCAGAGTAGGACTCGCCCCAATCTTCCACCCAATCCCCTTGGCCTTTCCAATTCCCTGCCTCCAAAGTAGCATTGCTGTTCTGACCTGGCGTCGATGCAGACTGGCCAAAAACGGGGCGAGAAACGACAGGTTCTTCGGCAACATACGCAATAGATTCTTCGTTCTGACTCCACGAAACACCCTCAAACCAACCGTCTCCATAGACTGATCCGTGTACTGATGATGCCACAAATATCTCCCGAAGAAGTTGCCCAGGACCCCAGATTTCAAGATTCGTTGGCGACGTCGAATCCTTAGGGTTGCGAATTATCAGCACTTTCGCACCCGAAGGTGAAGGGACGATCAGACTGGCCCCGCTGATCTCAAAAGGAAACGGTGACCAGTGGTAATCTGTGATCGTAGCACTCGATGTCTCTGGAATGTAGACCGTAGACAGAAACGTGCGCTTCGCGTTCGCAGGGAGATTAACCTGGCTCATCGCCACCACCACATCGAAACCCGCTCCACCTTGGCACGATGGAATCGCCCACGCTTTGTCTATACTTGGAATTGCGTACAGAGAATGCAACAATTCGGATTCTGCGTCTGAGGAAGGCTCCGTGTGGTCGTCAGCACTCGGCGACCTGGCTTTCCCCGACGTTACTTGATCCATGGCGACCACTAACAGGGACCTTTCCTTCTTCCCCTCTCTCAATTCAACACGCCGCTCAGGAAACAAGAACCGCGAAGCTGAGCTCCACTGACGCGCCAACTCAAAGCATCGCTTCCGCTGCTGCAAAGCCCATCTGCAACCCACCCGCAGATTGGTGAGGGGAAGCAATCTCGGGGCGCTAGCTGCCGCTAACGATGCCACTACTGCCGTGGCCATTTTTCTTACATTGCAAATATTCAAATTGGGAAGAGACAGTTGTGGCGTGAGTAACTTACTGTAGAATCGATATTCACCCTCTACAGTGCGGTGTTTTTTCGTTCGATCCGGTTGGTTGCTACCCTGATCTTCGCGCCTCGATTTGCGAGCTTCTTCGACGTGGTGCCCCGAAGCCCTAATTTTCAATGTATCTTATCTCCTCAGTTCCTCTGCAACGCAGTCTTAGTTCTTTTCTTCTGGGTCCTCGTGCCGAATGAGAGCAATATGGGGTCAATTATGGATGAATGAACTATGAGGATTATGGATGTCTAAGGATGAAATCCAGTTGATGAATGAGTATGCGTGGATGAATATCCAATGGGTGGAATATCTATGAGACAGTTAATCACATGCATGCATCCAACGTTGCCAATAACGATGAAGATATTTTAATGGTGTTTGGTTTATATTTATATTTTGGAATCACCCAATTAAGAATTAATCGTGTTTGGGGAAAAAATACTATTTTTTTTTCAGATATAGAATTTAATTGAGAATTATTTGAGATAGAAAGAAGAAATTGGTTTAAGAGCCAGAAGTTGTCTGCAGCAATATATAATATGCTACTCTTTGACCCCTTCCACAACCACGTTTTTTCATTCTCTGAGTTTTCTATTAGCTTAGTGAGTTTTCTTTCTATTCCATTTATTTATTTATTTATTTACTTTTATCTATTAGGTTTTATACATGAAAAAAAAGTTATCATTTTCAATATTGATGATTGTAATTAATGTAAGTTTTGTGTATATAATTTAGAAAATTAATTTAAATTATTTTTTTGAAGGAAACTAAAAAGAAGATTTGAGAGCATATGGTGGTGGTTTTCTCCAGGGAGACAAAAGTCAGGTTGGAATATTCAATATAGAAATACAATTATGTCTTCATCAACTACATATACAAGCTATCACCTAATTTAGCTAATTGGCTCAAAAAATGCAATATTTTTTACAATTTTTTTATTTGAATTGGATTCCAACAAAAGAAATAAAAAGCCGTATATTTGTAATCATTATTCTTAGTTTTCTGTGCAAAAACTTGTAATTAAATTGTAATTGAATTGAAATTGAATTGTATTGTAATTTTTTGAGTACACAAATATATTAACATAAGTTTTCATTAATTTTGAATAGTGTTGTTATTCAGTTATATAAAGATAAGTTATTTCATGTATTATAATTTATGGCTTCAAACCCTTAAAATAAATAAATTTTGTGCAAACAAATGACTTAAATTGAAATTGAAAAAGGAAAAGAAAAAAAATCGAATTAAATTAAATTACGTATAATAAATCATTTATATTTTTTTCAATGATTGATTTATGATTGATAACACACAATACATATCAGTTTTGGTGAATATTAGCAAATTTTTTCAAATGATTTTTTCTTCTTCCCCTTTAACTAACAAAATCTTCTTGATGTCATTCCTCTTTTCAAGTACCTCTATTATGTTTTATTTTCTTTTCCTTTAATTTTTTTTTCTTTATAAAAAATCAATGTATTTATTCTGAATAATTATGTAAACAATTCTAAATTTTAAAATTAAGTATGAATTTATTTATTAAAATAATTACAAAATTTATTATAGACTTTATTTAAAAATCTAAGATTAAAATATATCCACAATTTCAACTACAATAATAATTTTAAATCCTCATTTTTATTTTTATTTAATGCTTTGGAATATTTATCCAAAATTATATCTAATAAAAATTTAAAATAAATATTAAGAATTATTTATATTTTATAGCATAGTCATTTTTATTTTTATAAAATATAGAAGAAGTTTTGCACATGTAAGATAAAATTACAAGTTATATATATATATATATATATATATATAGATATGTATATAAACAACTTGGACATATAAAATAAAGAGATAAAAATGCATTTTGATTGACTATTGAAGAAAATTCTAAGAACTTTGAGAATGCAAAGAGAATTGGAGACATGAATATCTTCAAGAACAGAGTTGTTCAAAGAATGGAGTTGTTAAGAGCCAATAACAATTTATTCACATGCTACATTAATCCAAGTATTGGTGTTGGTATAGAATTTGAGGCAATTGAGTTTTTTGATGGATACTTATATACATTTATTCTAATTGATGAAGCAAGTGATTGTAGCAATAAACCATGTACTACTATTGCTCTACCACAATAAGAGAATTTCTCCATATGCATCTATGTCTTAACAAGCCACTTGTGCTGCTTTTCCAATCAATGATTTAACAAACAATCAAGGTAATTTTTGTGGCAATGAATGTTATTTCCATAGAAAAGAAGAGTAGTGATTCTACACCGATGTTAGATCAAAAGTAAGTTGTCATAGAAGAAGGGGTGATAAGCATTGGATTTTGGAAGATGTAAGTTTGATTCCAATTTTTGATTGTATTAATGTAAGCACAAATAGAAATGAGGCACGACTCAACATATAGATTAGTAATACAATAAAAGAAATGCACATCATGGTGGATAAAAGGCATATAAATGGAAATTGCAATGTATAATTTTTTTTCTCCCAACAATAGCACATAGTAACAATTTAGTAGTGTTGTGGAGGAGCTACATTTTGAAACATGGTAAAACCATAAATTTTAAAACCTATGATTGTTATAATTTATATTGTATGCAAAAGAGCTTTATATGCCACATCTATTTGTCACAAGTAAAATACCTTATTGCTTTGATTTTTAATTTTGAGGGATATAGATTATAGGATTATTTTACATAAATATGATGAATAACAAATTAAAGAATCAAATCAAGGCACCATCTTATGGAACTACCATCTTATGGAACTTCTTGACATAAAATTCATCACCAAGTCTAGACACACTTAAATGCTTTAGTGTTTTGTTATAAGAACATAATATACAATTATCACCAGGTCTCAACATACTTAAATATTTTACTATTTTGTTATATGAGCATAGAATATAATCATTATTAGGTCTTGTCACACTTAAATGTTTTAGTATTTTGTTGTGAGAGTATGGTATACAATCACTACATAACTTTGTGATGAAGTTGAAATAATTTGTGTAACTATATTATAAACAGTAGATCATTTACAAGAAAAAGAATTTTCTGTTTTAGTTTTTTTTAGTTTATATATATATATATATATATATATATATAGATTATATTCCATATATTCTACACTATTATAAATTTATGAATAGTTGAATGATCTTTTGGCATAACTAAGTACAAATAATGATAGAAGAGATGATAGAGAAGTAGCTAAAAGGAGAGTTGCTTATTAGTATATAGGCATATATATAGAATGAAATACATCTTTTATACAATAGATCAATTAAGACAGTACATATGATAGTTGACCATTTAAATTGTGCATATGAGGAAATTTTTAGTGACCTTTGATTTTCAATAATATATGTGTGGAAGAATTTGCAACTCATAGTTATTAATTGTATGTAATTTGCAAGTACTCCAACTTAAATTGTCACAAATATACATACTCATTCCATTAATTATCTATATGATTAGATAGAAGTAGGTAAAAATAAATAAAAGTAGATTAATTTCATAATATCTTCTAAAAAAACTTCTTAGAAGTTTTATAAACATAATTTTGACTTTATAAATTTTTATAATTGAATTTTAGATTAGAAACTTAGTCAATAAGTTGGCTACATGTCACACATGTGGGTAGCTTGTAAAACAAGCTAACTATGTGACACAAATATAAAAAATTTACCTTTTAAGTTAAGACATGTAGCTTGCAAAGTCCACACATGTTAGAGGTCCTATAGAATGTCGCTATGTAGCTCTTAGGTAGATAATATACATTGAGGCAAGAGTAAAGCCTTCTTCATTCTTCTCAATTATTTTCTTACCTTTGTCTAAATTCAAGAGTCTTTCATTTTTTTTTCTTTTGGCAACAACCATTCCATTTTTTTTTAAAATATGTATGTTTCCTTATTTCTATTTTATTATACTTATTTAAGAAAAGTTTCACTTTTTTTATTTACTTTCAACGGATTCTTATCTTTGATAGAATACTAAGTATATATTTATAATATATAAACTTTGCCTTTTCTTGATTAAGAGTGGATTATTTCTTTTTCTTGATAAGACATAAGTGTATTAGAAATTTTACATTACCATCTTCTAAACTCATATCGTCTTTAGTATTTTCTTTGTTCTCAAATCTTCTCTTCTTTTTGGCTTCAACAATATTATATATCTTCTCTTTTCTAAGTTTTATTATGGAAGAGCTTCTTGAAACAAAGAGTGCAATGGCACAAATGCAAGAAAAATTGAGGATGTTAATGCTTGCAATGCATCAATTTAATTTAATATCATAAAAAACAAAAAGAATGGCAAGAAGAGAAGATATAGAGATGATTAGAGTTGCTTCAACATGTGTACCAAATCATATACCTTCTCCTATAGTACAATATCCTTCCAATATTAGAGAACTAAAGATTATACCATTGAAAAAATTTGATGGCACAAGATCCAAGTTTTGAAGATTTATCAATCAAGTACAACTTCTGATTGAATTTCAATTCCAATGCTATCCAACTCCACGATTGTAAGTTAAAATCATTGATATACTTCTTTCATATTTAATATTATTATAAATTTTATTTTTTTTTGAATGCTATGATCTAATATTACATAATCTAGAGGTTTTTTTGGTAGAATTTGATCCATGTATAGAGATCATGATGCAATTTGTGTTACAACTAATAAGATCCATATTTTGCAATAAGACAATTTATCAATAACATTATGTGTTTTATAATTTTAACATCTTATAATTGATATCAAGTGAAATGATGTTGCATTTATTAGCCAATTCTTTTATGGATTATAATATAAGGTAAAAAAATTGATGCTCAACTTGTCTAATCTTTAAATATTGAGTCAAGCAATTCACTTTGTTGTGAAGTGTGATAGTCAAATTTTTGAATTTCAATTTAAGAGTCACATAAGTATGCATCAATATTACTATAATTCAATGGCAATACCAATGTCTCTTCAATATATACATTTAGGAGTAAAGGATATGAAAATTGATGTGATACATTTCAAACCTCTTGCTCAACAAAAAAAGACTTATTGTCATTAAGAAAGTTTGTGCTTGTATTATAGAAAACCTAAGCACACTGCTCAACATTATCTAAAGAAGTGACACAACCACAAAATGAGGAGTACAACTGTCAAAGAAGATAGTATGTCAGAAAACAAGTTTGTCTAATTATAATAGGAACCATATGATGTGAACTTTATATAACACCTAGTAAAGGTTCTATTCTCTGTTCATAATTTTTTTTAATAATAAGTATTATTTTAGGACCTAAACATCACAAAGCCTTTGTCTTATTAAATTCAAGAGCCTCAATGTGTTTCTTAGATGAAAAATTTGCTAAAAGACATAATATATCTTTAATAAAGAAAACTAAATTTATTCATGTAGAAGTCATAAATGGTCATCCATTATTTTCAAGAGATATTATTCATAAAATCCTTCTTATAGAAGTAACAATTAATGGTTATAATAGCTTTGTAATATTTAATATCATTAGATTTTTTTCTAATCCAATCATTTTAGGTTTATTATGGCTAAAAAATATAATCCTAAAATAGATTGGATTTCTTGTAGTCTTGATTTTTTTTTTAAAGTATAATTAAGAGTGTAGTTAATCAAGTAGAAAGTCATAAATTTAGTGGAAGTAAATCTATATTTATAAGTGTAAGAGCTTTCTTGCATGCTAAAAAAGAAGGATTACCTTGTATCATGGCACACCTATTTTAAATAATAGAAAGACTTTAAGTGGAATTTTAAGCCAATATTAAGATTTTAAAGATATATTTGATTAAAAGAATGTAAATATTCTTCTAAAATATCATCCCTAAGTTTACTTAATTGACCTTCAAGGAGTTCAACCACTATTTGGACAAATTTATAGTTTATCACAAAATGAATTAGATAAACTCAAAGAATATATTGAAGAAAATCTAGGCAAGAATTTCATATGCCATTCCAAATCTCTAGCAGGAGCTCTAGCTTTAGTTATGAAGAAAAAAATAGATCACTACATATGTATATCAATTATTGAAGATTTAACAAAATTACCATCAAATATAGTTACTTGTTATTTTTAATATCCAAACTTCTTGATTAATTGAATCAAGCTAAGATCTATATAAAAATAGATCTATACAGAGCATATAATCTGGTACATATCAAAGAAAGAAATAAATAGAAGACTATATTTTGAATTAAGTATGAATATTTTAAATACAACATCATGCCTTTTGGACTTACAAATGCACTAGTAACTTTTCAACATCTAATGAATAATATCTTTTGAGAGTTTTTAGAAGATTTAATTATTTATTATTTAGATAATATCTTAATTTATTCTAACAATATAGAAAAGTATGAACTTCATATTCATCATGTATCACAAAAACTAAAAGATAGAGGACTCTATGCTAAGATAAAAAAGTGTGTATTTCACTCTATTCAAGTTGAATTCTTATGATACATTATTTCAAATAATCGACTTATGATGGATCCTAAAAAAGTTTAAATTATTATGGATTGGAAGATTTTAAAAACGATAACAGATGTCCAATACTTTTTGAAATTTGTCAATAGTTATTGGATCTTCATTAAGAACTTTTCTCAAGTTACAACTCTACTTATACATTTGACTTGTTAAGACAAACTTCAATAGAATCAAGAAGTAGAAGTAACATTTGAAGCTTTAAAAACAACCTTTATTTTTTCACCAATCTTGTATTGTGTCAACTTTTTTAAGCCATTCTTTATGGAAAAATATACATCAAACTTTGATTTAGATGTCATATTATTACAAACAAAAATAAATGGTAAACTTCACCAAATAGCTTTTTATTCAAAATAACTTTTAATAGTCAAGATCAACTATAAGATTTATGTTAAAGAACTTCTTGCAATTGTGGATTTGTTTCAAGAATGATACCATTATCTAAAAGGTACTTCTAATCAAGTCATTGTTTATATAGACCACAAAAATCTAGAATATTTTATATCAACACATGTTTTGAATCATCGCCAAGTCCATTAGAGCATGTTTTTATCCAGATTTGATTTCAAGATTACTTATCGACCTAAAAAATAATAAGATAAGTTTTATTAAGTACCTTATTTAGATATTCTTATTTTATATAAAAAAAAATATATCTTTTAATAAAAAAAAAAAATCTCTTGAAGCCAGAGTATTTTTATCTTTGACCAATAAAATCAACATTGATTGTTGATTCAACATTTACCAAACAAATACAATCAAATTATTTCTCTAATTTTCTTGCTCATGATATCAAAAATCCTTCTTCTAAGTCTTATGATGCTTCTAAATTCAAGTTCAAGAATAATCTATTCTATATTAAAAGATGCCTATATATTCTAAAAAAAAAAAACTTGTTTATGTGTTCTTCAAGCATGCCATGACTTTCCAATGGCCAAACATTTTGGAAACAATAAGACTTTGGAGCTTATATCTAGAGATTTTTGGTGGAAGGTAGTAAAAGACTTTGTTGAATCATATGACATTTGTTCAAGGTCAAAAATTCCTTATCATTGATCCTATAGACTTTTTCAACCATTGCCTATATCGTAACAACCATGGTCTTTCATTTCTATGGCTTTTATTAGTGATCTCCTTATCTTAGGTTTATATGATTCTATATTTGTGACATTAGATTGTTTTACCAAAATGGTACATTTTGTACCATGTACAAATACTATCATAGGAGAAAAAATAGCTAAAATTTTTCTTAAAAATATCTATTACTATTGTGGATTATACAAAGATATTATGTTGGATAGGAGGACTTAAGTTGTATCAAGATTTTAAAGATTTTTTTTTTATGATTTTAAAGATAGATATAAGATTATCTTTGGCTTATTATCTTGAAACTAATAAGTAGACGGAGCATGTTAATCAAGTTTTGGAGTAGTATTTGAGGTATACCATCAACTACTAATAAAATAATTAAATGACTCTTTTGCCATTGGTAGAGTTTTTCTATAATAATATAGTACATTCTTCTACTCACCAAACACTTTCTTTTGCTAATTATGATTATCATCTATAATTTGATACTTTTGACATTTTAAAAATTAATAATCCTATGGCAAAAGATTTGAAAAATTATTTATCACAGCTACATGCAATATTGAAGGTGCAATTAAAAGAAACTCAAGAACAACAAAAGATTAATGCAGATGCCTATTGCAAGGAATAACTACAATTCAACATAGGTGATAAGGTATAGTTACTTTGTTATAATATCAAGACTACTCGCCTTTGTGATAAGTTGGACTATTGTAAGCTTGAACCTTTTTCTATTTGTGAACAAATTAATCTAGTTATTTATTACTTACACCTATTAGAATCAATGAAGATTCATCTAATATTCTTTTTATCTTTTCTTAAATTATATAAGACAATGAACATGCCAAGAAAAAAAGAGGTGCCACCTCCTCCTATAGAAGTGGAAAATAATAAAAAATTGAGGTAGAAGAAGTCTTAGATTCAAAGCAGTACTGAAATACTTTGAAATATCTTATTCATTGGTATAAGTATGATATTAGTGAAGACACATAAAAGCCAACAAAGAATCTTGCAAATAGAACAAAAAATATGGAGGCTTTTTATCAATGATATCTATCAAAATCTACATGAAGAATAACAAATCTTTGCTATAAAAGAAATAAGATCAAGAAAAGATAATATTCTATATTCTATCTTTATTTGTAACTTTTGTATATATTGTGGTGCTAAAAAAATGAAGAATCAACAACAAATATATTTAAATTAAGAATTATTTTTTGTTAACTTACAAAATGAGACATTGCAATTATCTCAACTTTTAAGATGAGATAATGAAGATGAAGAACCTTAAGAATGATATATTCTTCTTTGAATAGATAGAAAGTTATAAATATTTGATATCATGACTTTAGAAGAAACTTCTAATGTTTGGTGATTTTATTAGATATAGGAATAATTCCTAATAGTATTCCAATTGTTTTATTTGAAGGTAGTTATGCAAGCTTCTACAACAATTAAATAATAGGATGGTCTTCTAGCCTGAGTATGAAACATTATTGATGGCTGAAAGGACCTATCAACCATCTTTAAAGAGAACAAAGATCAATATATGTAATAAATAGAATTAGTTGTATCTTAAATTTCTTCAATATATCATGACTATGCCTTGTGGAACTTATTTCTAGAATGAGAGATAATATCACGAACATACATACTTATTCTAATAATTATCTATATGATTAAATAGAAGTAGGTAAAAATAAATAAAAGTAGATTAATTTCATAATATCTTCTAGAAAAGCTTCCTAAAAGCTTAATAGACATGATTTTGACTTCACACTTATTTATAATTAAATTTTAGATTATAAACTTGGTCAAAAATTTAGCCATATATCACATATGTAGGTAGCTTATAGAACAAGCTAACTATATGGCATACACATAAAAAACTTGTCTTTTAAGTTAAGACATGTGACTTACAAAGTCATCACATGTTGGAGGTTCTATATAACATTACTACGTAGCTCCTAGGTAGATAGTATATATAGAAGCAAGAGTAAAGCCTTCTTCACTCTTGTCAATTCTTTTCTTGTTTTAGTCCAAATTCAAGAATCTTTAGTTTTCTTGTCTTTTGGCAATAGCCATTTTAGTTTTTTTTTTAATATACATGTTTTTTTATTTCTATTTCATCATACTTCTTTGAAAAAATTCTCACTTGATTATTTACTTTTATGGGACTTTGAAAAAAATTGGTTGCAATCAAGGAATACATTAAAAAGAACTCATCTAAAAAAGTCATATGTCATTTTAAATCTCAAGTAGGAATTCATATCTTATTTGTAAAGAAGAAAGACAATTTATTGTCGATGTGTATAGACTATGAAAGACTTAATAAGATCACCATTAATAATAGATATCCTTTATCTTTGATTTTAAGACTCCTTAATCAATTCAATCAAACAAAGAATTATACAAAAATAGATCTATGAAGAGCATATAACTTGGTATACATCAAAGAAAGAGATGAATGGAAGACAACATTTTGAATTAGGTATAGGCATTTTAAATATAATGCCATACCTTTTGGACTCACAAATATGCTAATTATTTTTCAACATTCAATAAATAATATTTTTTGAAAATTTCTTCATGATTTTCTTGTTTGTTATCTAAAATACATCTTAATTTATTTTAAGAACAAAAAAAAGTATAAACTTTACGTTTGTTGTATATTATAAAAATTTAAAGATACAAGATTATACGCTAAGATGAAAAAGTATATATTTCACACTACTCAAGTTTATTTTTTAGGATATGTTATTTCAAATAATGATCTTATGATGGATCTTAAGAAAATCAAGACAATCATGGATTAGAAGATTTCAAAAATAATAAGAGATATATAATTATTTTCAAGATTTATTATATATTATTGAAACTACATCAAGAACTTCTTTCAACTTATAGCTCCACTTACACATTTGACTTATAAAGACAAACTTCAATAGAATAAAGAAGCTGAAGCATTGTTTAAAGCTTTAAATACATTATTTATTTTTGCACCATTCTTATATCATGTTGGCTTTTTCAAAGCATTTTTTTATAAAAATAAATACATGTGATGTTGCCTTGGAGGTAATATTTCTACAAATAGAAAGAGATAATAAATTCTATCTAATATCTTTTTATTTTAAGAAATTTTTAGTAGCAAAGGTCAATTATGAGATCTACAACAAAGAACTTCTTACAATTATAAATTCATTATCTAGAAGGCACTTTTAGTCTAATTACTATATATAAGAATCAAAAAAACTTCAAGTATTTCATTTCAATATATGTTTTGAATTGTTGCTAAGTCCATTAGAGAATATTATTATTAATAATTGATTTCAAGATCACTTATCAATTAAAAAAATAACAAATTTTTTTAATCATGATTTCTAACTTTTTTTTATCTTATACTAAAAAAAAATATAAATTTTAATTTTAAAAAAATATTCTTCTTAAAACCAAAGTAATTTTATCTTCAAGCAATGAAATCAATATTAACAATTGATTCAACCATTCTCAAAAAAATTCAATTGAATATATTCTTTAACCTTCTTGTTTTCATATTAAGACTAATTCTTCTAAGTCTCATAATACTTTTAAGTTTGAGTTCAAGAATAATCTATGCTATTTTGAGGGTTGTTTATATGTTCATAAAAATAAAACATGATTATTTGTTCTTCAAGCTTGTCACGACTTTTTAATAGTTGGATATTTTGGATATAATTAGACTTTGGAATTGATATATAAAGATTTTTGGTGGCTTCAAATGTGAAAGGCAATTAAAGACTTTGTACAATCATATAATATTTCTTCAAGATCAAAAACTCTTTGCCATTGATCTTATGGACTTCTTTAGCAATTATCTATTTTTGAATAATTATAGTTTTTTATTTCTAAAGAATTTATTACTAATTTTTAAGTCTCATATTCTTATAATTCTATATTTGTGATAATAAATTATTTCATCAAATTTTTATATTTTTTATCTTGTACAAAATCTATCAAAGATAAAAAAAAAGTAGCTAAGCTTTTCTTTGATAATATTTATTTTTATTATAAATTATTAAAAGATGTTATATTGGATAAGGAGATTCAATTTTTATCAATATTTTAGAGAATTATTTTCAAAATTTTAATAGTAGACATAAAACTATCTTTGGCTTTCTATCCTAAAATTAATAGACAAATAAAGTAGATGAATCAAATTTTAAAGTAGTAATTGAGGTGTTCTATCAACTACCAACTAAATGATTAAATAATTCTTTTTTATTAGAAAAAATTATCTACAATAATATGATATATTTTTCTAATCAATATATATATATATATATATATATATATATATTAATTATGGTTATTATCTATAATTTGATACTTTTGACTTTTCAAAAGTTAATAAGCTTGTAACAAAAGATTTGGAAAATTATTTATTAGAGCTATATGCAAAAATGAAGGCATAATTAATAAAAGCTCAAGAATAATAAAAAAATTAATGCATATGCTTATCATAAAGAACAACCTTAATTCCATATTAGCAACAAAGTATGATTATTTTGTCATAATATTAAGATTATTTGCCCTTATGATAAATTAGATTATCATAGACTTCGACCATTTCTTATTTGAAAATAAATCAATCTAATTATTCATTGATTATACCTACCAAAGTCTATGAAAATCCATCCCATATTCTATGTATCTCTTTTTGAGCCAAATAAGACAATAGATATACTAAGAAAAAGATAAATGCTACTTCTTCCTATAGAAGTGAATAATAATAAAGAATTTGAAATCAAATAAGTCTTTGACTCAAGATAGTACCAAAATAGATTGAAATATCTTATTCATTGATGCAAATATGATTTTAGTAAATGCACATGAGAGCCAGCTTAGAATCATGCAAATAAAAAAAAACAAAAATTGATATATTTTATTAAAAATATCCATTAAAATCAAGATGAAAGATAATAAATCTTTGTTATGAAAGAAGCAAAGAAATTATAAAAGCCTCAACATTGATCAAATTTTAAGTTAGTCTTTTTTACTTTAAAATGAGATATTATCAATAGTTAAAAAGACCTATTAACTATCTTCAAAGAGAACAAAGATCAGAGTATATAGAAAATATAATTTTTTTCATCTTAGAATTTATTAACACATGATCATTACTTTTCATAAAATTCATTCCTAAAAATAAAAAAATAAAAATAGTATCATTGATATATATATTTATTTCAATAATTACTTAAATAATATAAATAGGTAAAAATAAACTAAAGTAGATAAATTTGATAATATCTTATAGACAAGCTTTTTAAAAGCTTTATAGATGCAACTTTGACTTTACATGTATTTGGAGTTGATTAGTAGGCTAAAAACTTAGCCAATAAATTAACCAAGTATTGTATGTAGTCGTGATATAACATGATTAATTGGTGAAAGGAATAAAGAATCTAATATATTATAGAAGATCTTATTTCAAATATTATAGCAAATTATCTTAGAAAATAGATAATATTCTAAAAGAAATTCGAATTAAAGATTTAAATTCTACTTTTTTACAAAATAGGCTTCTATTTACTTTGTAAGGCCATAAATAAGGCAAAACAAGGTAGATTAGACAAATAAAAAATATAAGCATATATAAAGAGTAGTTAAAATTTTATTTAAATAAAAATTAACTCAAAAGAAAAAAATTTGATACTCAAAGAAAACTAGTTATCAATGTAGATTGAAATCAGACCCCAGGGCACAAAACTAGGCATAGATGTCAATTCAGGAGTTTTTTGGCAAATTGGAGAATAGAATTTGAAAGTAGACTTGATGGAATTTATTTAAGTATTGATTATGAAGGAATTGAGTATGTTATGACTTTGCAAGAGCTTTACAAAGTCACAATTGTTTTGGGTGACTTTGGAATTTATGAAATAATAAGAGTATTACATATTTGAAAATTTTTGTGAATTTGGTAGTAGATCTATAATTCAAAATTTGACGACTTATAAGAATAGTTTTTTAAAGTATATGCTATAAGTTTGAGCTTGATTGAATGGTTGAATGGAAGGCTATTGAATTTTAAGTAAGTTGAGGTCTCAGAAATTGGACTATGAAAGGCAATTAGGATTTCTAAGATCTTTAGCAATTTATTTATTGGATTAGAGTAAAGTTTATATTTGAAGATAATAGACTTGATTTCCTACACATATGTGAAATTTAAAGACAGTTAAATAGTTTAATAAGGAGATATTTGCACTAAGAATTCAACATTTAAATTGGAGTAGAAGGTTTGCCAACACTCGAGCAGATTTTAGGATTTCTTTTTCTATTTGATAAGTGCAGTTATCTTCAAATTTAATGTTCTTTTTTTTTAACTTAATTATTGAAAGGTGTATAAATTTTTAAGCAAGATCAATGGTTCAATTGATAGTTATTGAGGTTCTAAACTGTACTAGGATTAGTTTGAATAGGATTAGAATTTGGTTTAGGGTTTGATTTAGGATTTAGGATTTATTTAGAGTTTGGTTTAGGATCTAAAGTTTGATCTAAGGTTTAGTTTAGGATTTAGGATTTGATGTGGGATCTAGTATTTTATCTAAGATTTATATAGGATTTAGAATTTGGCTAAGATTTTGTTTAGGATTTAAGATTTGTCTAGGATTTAATTAAAGTCCATTAGAATTTCAACTAAGGTTAAATTAGAACTTAGTTGAGATTTATTTAAGATATATTTTTGATTATTCTAACATTTTTTAGGACTTCTTAAGGACTCTTTTAAAATTTATTGTGGATTTTTTTTCAATTTCTTTAAGATTTCTTAATGTTTCTTTTGTAATTTCTTTAAGGTTTCTTTTGAATTTGATTAAAGCTTATTTAGCATTTTTAAGGTTTAATTAGAGTTTATTTAGTATTCTAATAGAATTAGAATTTTTTTGTTGTAATTTCCATTCTATCTTCTATAGCCAAGTACTTGGTGCACTCTCAAGCAAGACTTCACATAATACAATAACGTGTTGGTAGCTTATAGTACAAGCTAATTATGTGGCTCATATATTGAAAACTTGCCTTGCAAGTTAAACACATGTTGAAGGTCTTATAAAATACTATGACGTAGTTCCTAGTGAGATATTATATATAGACAAAAGAGTGAATCCTTCTTTATTCTTATTAATACTTTTTTATTCCATAGTCTTGTTTTAAGACTTTTTAGTCTTCTTGTCTCTGATAATAGATATTTCTATTTCAATACTATATTAATTTTGAATGTGATATACTATATAAATGTAGTATTTGCAATGAATATTAACAAATTTTATGGATAATTGTTAAAGAATGTAGGAATAGATCTTAAAACCTCAATATTTGTCTATGGATAGTTGTATGTTATTCTTTCACAATGCACTTCTCCAAATATGATGAAGATCTTATATCATAAAAATAAAAAAGATAAAAATATTACCAAAAATATAGATTATTTAGAATTTTTCTTAACTTAGCTAATTTATTTTTATAATAAATAAAAATTATATTTACTAATTATAATAAAGAAATATAAATTATTCTATTTTTATACATATATATATATATATATATATATATATATAAATTGGTCAATATTTCTTTAGGAGTAATCAATTTAACTTTGAAATCACAAATTAAGTTTTTATTCTTTTTTTGTGGCCAACGGTATGGATTTCTACTATTATATATATATAGAGAGAGAGATTGATTATAAAAATTTATTTAATATTTCTTTTTGGATCTAAACATCTTTTGTGAAAATATCCCACAACTTTGACACTTATTCCATATATTTTATGGTCCTAAAGAAGCTTCTTATTGACATCCTAGATAACTAATATATATATATATATATATATATAGAAATAAGATCAAAACCAACTTCAGTGTTTTGAATATCTCATGTACATTCCACTCAAGATTCAAATTTAAGATTCTATTTTATCTTAATACTAATAATTTTATTTATTTGTTTATATTATTTCTGATTATTAATAGATTATTTTAATTTCATATATATATATATATATATATGTACAGAGAGGAAATAATAGAAAAATACATTCTTTTTATATTTAATCTTCAATATAAAATATATATATATACAATCATCTTCAAATATATTATTTTATATATATATATATATATATTTAGTTCAAACTATAAAATAAAATACTAAATTCAAATCAATTTAGCCAAAAAAATGTGGTGTGGTGCTTTTACAAGATAATCATTTTTTTATAAGGATATTTTTCTTGATGTGTATGTGATATGGCATTCATGATTGTTTTGCATATAATCTTTGAAGTAATAATTTTTATCTATAATTAGAAAAAAGAAATATTTATTATAAGACATATTGGGGAAAATTATATACAAAGAAAGAAAGAAACAAGAACAACAAAAATGATGACACATGATATTGCAACTTTTTCACATAATACAAAACTTACAATTTATTTTATTTAAAATACTGATTTTTTAATATTTCAAAAAAAGATCAATTAGTGTATTAATTTATTGTTATATGTTTTTCAAAAGTATAGTTACCTAACAATAGGTCTAGGTTACTTATGCTACATACTTTTTTTCAATAGATTTCACTTCAAGTGTCTGGTTGATAATTGAAGAACATTTCAATCATAATCTTAAAATGCATGTAATATAAAAAGAAATTCATGCTCAAAATCATCCATACACAATCAAAACTTTAAAAAAATGACAATGATAGACATAACCACATCAGACAATGATATTGTTATTACAAAACGAATTATAGGATACAATTAAATACTTTTCAATTATACTTTTCAATAACAAACTTCAACACAATCATAAAAATCAATTTTAATAATTTTATCCTTCATTAAACGCATTGCATTTCAGCCTAAAAGATTGAAAAATTGTTATTCAGACATTCTGAAAACAATCATGGAGCATTTTTGGGCACAAGTCGTGGTTTGCTTATTTATTTTCATGTAAAAATGACGTATATTGACTGTGTTCACTGTGGGTTTCAGCTTTGCTGGGCAGAAGGAGAAGGACCGCATATAGTTTTTGAAGACTCCAAGACTGGATTGCGGCTCGGGTTGATGCAGGCTCAGCATCATGGAGGAGTTAACCGTGTTGAACTACAGTTGTAATCCACTGAAACTGGCCTAATTTAACTTCTAAACAAGTTGAAGAATGCTACGAATCACGATAAGCTAGACGAAGTCTTTCACAACAGTTAGCAAATTGGAATTGTAAACTTCCCTTACCAAACTCCAACAATAGGCTTGTCCTCCCATTGAAGGGTAACGGCCACGACGTTCGACGGGCATGCATTTTGTTGCTTCAACTCTGGAGCATATCAATACTGGTTTGCTATGGAAAGAAGGCTGTTAGGCGACGAGTACACATTCTTCACGCTGACTGTTTGGTCTTATATTCTTCTTTTCTTTATTGAAGCCAAGGGGAATCCGTACGCACAACGCTGTCACGAGGAAAGCGTGGCAACACGAAGCAGATGCTTGAGGATTCTACAGAATGCAAGGGGGAAACCTAAGGAAGAGAAGCTGCAGTAAGAGCTCGGGCTAGAACTACATGGGTGATTATCAGTATGGTCGCTGCCCAACCCAGTTGCCGGGCGGGTAGTAGTTGCACGTCATGAATACGTTGCCATCGTTGCAGACAGATCTCGCGCATCCTACCCGCGTCGTCCCCCGCCACACAATCTGCGTGTAGTGCCCGCACTTGTTATTGTACGCGCACGAGTTGCTGTAGTAGCGGTACCACTGTCTCTCCCTCACCCACGCGTTGGCTGCTTCCACAGGCTGCCACAGCTTCCCCGCCCCCCAGAAGATGTTCTCCCCGTAAGGTCCCCCGGAATGCTGAAGTCTGCAGTCGCCGTAGTACTGCCGCTGCGTAGCCCACCACTGCGCGTAGTTAGCCAGTCGGCCGTCCCATTGTAAGGGTGGGAGGCCCAGCTGCGCTCTTGCGACGTTCTGAGGCCGCAGAAAACCGTCCACCTCTGCCCGGGAGAAGTCCGCCATCACAACCCTGCACATAGCAGCTGCCGTAACCAGTGACAGAAATATATGGAAAACATTCCAAATCTGCACCATGGTTGAAAGCTAACTTCAAACACTCCACACTCACAGCTAGCTACAATTTTTCCACCAACTAGCGGGAGCTCGGCTTATCAACGACCTTGAGCGGCACTCAACAGCAGGGATAGCGTTAAATGGCAACCTTGCATCATGGAAGAGAAGAGAGAAAATGGCGCTAACAAGCCGGACTATCAGCATCATCTCTGCTGACGGATCCTAAGCTCCGATAAGTTTATAAACAACTGGCGCCTGAAATGAAGAAGACCACCACCTCACGCTCAGGTCGCGTGAAGCGGCAGTGCAACCTGCAGCAGTGAATGCAGCTGGTCGTAGCATGCAGGAAGCCAAGGAGGGTGTGTCTGCCGGACTGGTGTGAGGTGGCCAAAATGTTTACAAACCTGAAATCAACCGCCAGTAGGTAACATGCACATCTGATTAGTTAGACAACGCAACGAGCTCCTCGACCTGATCGTGGCCACAACCTGCTGCACGCACCTCCTGTCTGTGTTGACAATTGATCACACCTCCTTCCCCCACATAATGACTTGTCATGAAACATATTAACACGACTGACACCCCAGTACAGATTACAGTCAAGTTTGAATTTGTCACCCAAATATACGAGGTAATCGTTAACCATTATCACAGCATCACATTCAAATACGTGAATATACACGTGGATAAACCCTAACAGTCTGACATTCACCCCACTATCAGCGGGAAAATTACATCTGCAGGAATTGGAATACCAGCTCAAATTCATAACTGGAAACTATGGGACTCATGGACAAGCTTCGTGGGTTTCAGTGTGAAGTTGTCTGACCAACTACTCGCAGAGCGACATCTGAAGTTCGTTGATTGTAGCAACGGAGGTGGAGATTACCGACCACGGCAGCACCATCGGTACGGTTCAAGTGAGACGAATTTATGAAGCATTGCCTGAACCACCGATCTTGCGAGTTAATGCGGTGCCGAGCAAAGTCGATGGGCATGTGAATCTCTGGCAGTTTGGATTTGTGTGGATTTGGGTGTTTGTCATGGCGTCCAATCTACACTAGACTAAGTTTACCACGTTACAAAATTAGAACACAACTTGACTATGTCCATTTGACATGGCCCACTGAAGATGCTCATACTGCTAATGAAGAATAGTTTAGTTTGCCAACATGATGATGGGATGCAAGGATAATGCTGTTCCAGGGATCCCATCATGATTCACCCAAAAAACAAACAAACAAACAAACAAACAAACAAACAAACAAAAAAAAAAAAAAAAAAAAAAAAAAACTAGATGTAGAAAGAAAACAAAATAAAATGGTGAAGTGGCATTAGGATATGAAAATATAAAAATTATTCATAATCTATGATGCAACTACCAGTAACATTGTAAAACCTGTCCCTTGCTCCCGAAGTGAAATGTCTACCACCCTTGGCTACCTTAAGCCAATCACCCAATTGCTCCTAGTTCTCATCATCCACTTATAAGCTTCAATATTAAGTTTTTAGTTGTGTAAATTAATAATGATTTAAGCATCTTGTTTCAAATCAAGAATATTAATTTCTTTTTCAGGTTTTTTGTTTTCTGAAGCTTTAATTATAGAATATTTACAAAATTAAAAAGTAATTATATTTGTAATTTTAAATATAAAGTCCAACATACCATTTTAATAGACAATAAAATAGAAAAAATAAATATGTAGCATCATATAAAGTCTGAGAAAATGATAAATTTTTAATCCATTAATCTAGTATTTATTCTATTCACTCTGTAAAAGACAAAAAATCAATAAAATAAAATTTAAATTCACAAGATTGCAAGACAACATTTTTTAGCAAAAGAAATGCCAAAAACAGAAAATAAGTATAATTAAAAAATGTTTTTCTTTTATTATTTGATCCAATGGTTTTTAATAAAACGATACTAATTACACTCATTTTATTCTGTTAAATTTATTATAGAATAATTTACTTTAACTTCAATCTTGTATGTCAAGTCAAACTCTTTAGTTTGTAAATATAAATAAAATGTTATTTTTATAATCTGTCTTTTTATTTAAGACTTTTACTTCAGTTCACAAGGATTAAGTTTTAAAAAAGTATCAACTTAAAATAATTTTAAAAATTAAAATTTTATATTTAAAAAAATATCTATAGTATATTGACTGTCAAAAAAATCTGGAACTTTTGAATGAAACATATGTATAACAGAGGTTAAGAGTTGATTTAAAAAAACGTCTACATAATATTGGAAATATTCATAAAATTGACGATAAAATTAGAAACATATATTTTGAAAATAAAAATAAAATAACTTCAAAAACTTCTAAAAATTCAAATTTGTTTTATAAAAATAGGGTTACTAAAAATTTATAGATATATATAGTCTGTTTTACTTTATATCTCTTTAATTTTAAATATTTTTATGAAAAGAGCTTCTAAAGAGACTTCATAAATGCAAATTCACTTGACAAGTATTTTTTCCAAATCTACCTTATTTTACTTTATTCAACTACATTTTATTATTATTATATATTTAAATTTATGTGTATATATACACACATAAATCTCCTTTCATATTTTTTAAATGCAACAATAAATATTTGATAAAATTTAATAGAACAAAATTTGTGAGTAAAAGTTTTAAATATTGCTACTTTGTGCAAATGATTTTAACAAACAGATCACACGACTTAATAAATTTATGTATGATTTATTAGAATTTTAATTTTTGATTTTTATATGTACATGATTTTATGTCTTTTAATATCAATAATTGTGTATATAAATTTTAATTCAAGTTTTTATTATTATTAAAAAATATTATATATCAGGTAATAAAAAAATTGTGTATATCTTCTAATAATGTAACTTATTAAAATTTAAAAAATTTAAAAACTATGAAATAATTTAATTTTTTAATTTTTTAATTTAATTTAAATTAATTTAATGATATATATATATATATATATATATATATATATATATATAAGAAAATGAAGCAAGAATAATAATTTTAATAGATGTAATTAGAAATTGGTAAAATTATGCTAAGTAGATAATATCTATTTTGAAAAACATCAATAAAACTTCTTGGATACATATTAGCTTTTTTATTCTTTCACGTAAGCCAAGTAGCTGTAAAAATATTTTAAAGAATTTCACTATTTTTAGAAAGATTTTTATAAACAATCTATAACTTAGACATTATTGTACTATGCCAATTTTATTTTGGAAGTGCACTAAGCATCTAACTATAGAAGATAATTATGTATGTTCTTTAATCATTTTATAAACTAAAAATTATATGTTGAAAACATCATTCTTTAATAAAATAAAATATTTTAATATTTTAATCCAAAAAATCCTAAACTCTATACCAATCAATTCTAAATCCTATATCTTATTAAATTCTAAATGCTAAATTCTAAAAATACTAAGGAAATGATACTAAATTCTAAAATAATTCAAACAAATCCTAAATGTCATTGAATTTTTTAAAAAAATTTAAACTAACTCATTTCCTTAAATTCTAAAAAAATGTCAATGAGTTAATCATAATAAGTCAGAATCTCTAATTAGTTTTTTTTTGTTACCTTTACAATTTTTAATTTGACATTTTTAGTCTCTTATCTACTAAAATACTTATAAAATATTTAACTTGAAAAATGATATTTTAAAAAATAAATTTCTCATTACTAGTTCTTGGATTTTTAATCTTAATTTATTAAAGAATTTCAATAATCAATTCTTTCTTTATAACCATTGATTTTTTATGAAAATTATTAGACTTTTTCTTTGTGACATATCTTATGAGTTCTTCAAATCTTTCTTTTTTCCAAACAATATGTTCCTAGATATTTAAGAAAATTTAATTAAACTTAAATTCCTTAATCTTTACCTTCTAATATAAATTGTTAATTTTTTCATCACATTATTATTATTTTTTTAAAACTTTATTTTTTTACTCATGTATATAATTAGATAAATCCAATTTTAGATTATGTCCAAAAATAAAGAAAAAAATCCAAACTTCATACTAATTTTTATTTCCAACAAAACCTTAATTTTAATTATTTTATAGAAGATTGTTTTTAAGTCATAATCTTTTAGACCTTATACTTCTAAAATGGTTTTAAGACTAGCTAACTTATCATAACTTTTGACTTTCAAAATAAAATATATATTTAATAAAGAGTTTTGATTTTATTCTCTTAAATTAAATTTTGACCTTTTCTTCTAAATGATTATTTCTTAGGTATTAATAATAATATTTAAATAAATTTTAATAATAAATTTAATATAAAATTTGTCTTAAAAGTAAATATATATTTTTTATGTTTAATTTTCTTTATCTTAATTTATTTACGATCCAATATTATTGATAAAAGCCTTTTTAATACAAATGACTACATAAAATATATACTATATTAAAGAAAGTTGATTTAGCTACTAATAAGGCATAAAATAATATCTACTAAATTTGAATTGAATTCTTTATATATAACTTAGATCTTTATTGATTTTAGTTTTTTAATAGCAATGTTTCAATATAAAAATTTTCCTTTGAATATGAACATTATTTAGTATCCTCAAAATAGACCAAGCATTCTTGTTGGCATTAAACTATTTTTTTACAACCTATATAAAAACATGTCACACACATAGCAATACTAGTAAAGATAAGAGTAGTTAAAAAGAAATAACTATAAATAAGTAAATTTGTTAATGTCTTGTAGAGAAGCTTCATAGATGCAGATTTGACTTTTAAAGTATTTGTAGGTGATTGGAAGGTTGAAAAATTAGCCACATATTGCATATATTGACCACATATTGTACATATTGACCACTTGTAGCACAAATTGGCCATGTGGCATACATATTAGAAACTTGCCTTGCAAGTTAGATACATGTCAAATGACTTCAAAAATATCACAATATAGCTCTTTAATTAGATAGTATTTATAGAGGTAAAAGTCAAGCCTTCATCACTCTTGTTGATGTATTACTTGCATTCTTATCTTAGCTCAAGAATCTCTAGTCTTTATATATTTGGCAACAGCCATTTTAATTTCTATCTTTTATCTATCTTTAATTTGTCTAATTTTTTATTCTTTTAATTTTTTTTCACAAGATTGTATTACTTCTTTAGATTTATGTTATAAATCATTTCTTTCATAAACTCTTCTTTATAAATTTTAGTACCTAATTTATCATTGTCATTTTATTTTAAATGATTGAAGTCTTTACTAAATCTTCTATACTAAGTTTTATATATATATATATATATTTTTAAAATATCTTTGTTTATTTTTAAACTATTAGTATTTTTAATCTTATAATATCTTATTTTTTAATAAATATATTTTATTATTATAATTATTTATTATAATATATTTTCTAAACTAACTTTTAAAATATTTTACAAAATATCAAACAAATTATTTAAACTATAGTTATAAATCAAGACCTAAGAATCTTCTTTAATTATTTTAGATTTTAATTAAAGTTATTTATCAAATCAATTCTAGTTTTTTTAATCTTATCCTTTGCAATCTTTTTAAGACAATGTCTATATATTTTGGTGTTTCACTTTATTTGCCAAATCTTAATGACTATTATTTCTTTCTTATCAATCCATCGTTTTAGAACATTATACTTCAAATTAGTATAATTTCTTCAATATGTTTAACATGTATTTGACTTGTCAAAATATTTTCTAAGAAATATTATATAATTAAGTTATATTTTTTTTGATGAATTTATATCACAAATAAAAAATAATTGAGGCCATACTATTTCTTTTCTATTATGAATCTTAATCAAAGAATTTATAATTAATAAACAACTAAGTTCACTTTTGCATGTCTTTTTGAATTTTCAGATGAAATCAAAGATGATTTTATTCTACACCATACAAAGAATCTATATGCTTCTTATATATTTAATCCTCTATATTTATTAATTAGTATAACTTATAATTGAGCTCCAACTTCTTAGTTATGTAACTCTAAAATTTCATGTTAGATTTACAATATATATATATATATATATATATATATATATATTTGAATTTTTTTTTATCAAAATAAGTAATTGAGATTAGATATTATATAACCTAATTTTATTTTTATGATTATTTATCTATTAATAGAAAATATGATGCAATTTTTTAATATTTTTTTAATAAAACGATATTAATTATAATAGATGCATGATTATATATGTAAATGGAAAAAAATAAAAATAAGTAAAAACATGTCAGTTAGATAATGAATTTCTTTAAAAGATTCGAGGAATATTCATAGATATAAATTAGATCTTTATATTCATAAAGATATGCTATGTAATTATTCTATAATTTTTTATTTTTAGAAAGATGTATTAATAGGAATCTATATCTTATTGCTTACACCACAAGACTTGTGTTTCTTAGTAAACTTCTACAATTTTTTTTTTTTAATATCTAGTATGTATGGAGGTAAGAGTAAGGCTACTTTAAATCTTTTTAATCTCTTTCTTATATTCTAGTGTTGATTTAAGATTCACTAGTCTCATTGTATTTGGTAATAGCCATTCTAAATCTTTTCTTTCATACATCTATTTCTTTCTTTTGTTTTGTTTTGTTTTGTTTTTTGTTTTTTTGTTAAATTATTCAAGAATGTACTATCTTTCCAACGTATTATCTTTATTTATGTCTTTGACATTAGTTCTTATTTGTGTATGTATTATAATATTAACAACTATTACTTACATTTAAGTAGAATGATATTACATTTATCAACAAAAAAAATATTTTTATAATAACAAGATTATTAAAAAATAATTCAAATATATATTTTTTCAAATTTAATAATAAAATTAGTTGTTATTATTATTTATAAAATACCACTTAAAATGCTTTTACAATTTTTATACTACATACCTGTGCCAAATAGTGTTTATAAAAAAACCATAGACTACATGAAAATTGATATAAATTTCAAATATTTTAGAACTTTAAAAAACTTAATATTGAAAAAAAATAACTAAATAAAAAAATTATACACATACTATAAAAAATCAAAGCATCTTAATGAATGTATTACCTAAAATAATAAATTATGTAATAAATAGCATATATATATATATATATAATATTATTTTTTAGCTTTATTAATAAATATCTAATTAGATTTTTGAACGTAATTATTTAGTAAAGGTTATGTATTATCTCATAATTTATCAACTTTTTCAATGTTAATTTATTTGGTTTATAAATTTCTTTAGTTTTTATTTTTGTCTTCTTGGATCTTTGTGGAATTTTTTGTTTTGTTAACAAAGCTATTGATATGTATTCAAAATATTTTTAATATAGAAAATCAATTATATATATATATATATATATATATATATATATATATATAAATCATAGATGATTAAATTTATCTTCTAAGTATTTTATCCTTAAAATTCTACTTATAGAAGTAAGTATGAAACAAAACAAAATCTTGTAGTTTTAAATATTATGAATTTTTCATTTATTCTATAAATTTAGATTTATTATAGTTATAATGATGTATTTTAAAAATAGATTAAAAATCTAATAATCTTAAGTTGTTTCTTGATTTATTTTTAAAGAGTAATAAAGAATTAGGACAAAGATATTTTTTACAAGTGAAAAAATAAGAAGGAATAACTTTTTCATGTATGCAAAATCAAGTCTTTATTCAAATAAAAGTTAAAATAAAATCTTGAAGTAATATAAGATACAAAGGTATATTATCTCAAATAATATTCTTTAAATTTATTCTACTAAATTATGGAATATTATATAATTTAAAACTCTAATAAATACTTGTGATTTTTAATTTATTTTTAGAACTAATATTACATCTTTAGGAAAAATTATATATAGCATATTGTTTTGTTGAATAAGCTTTCAAAACAAAAATTTAATAGTATAAAGATAGAAAATATATATTAAAATATATAATAATAATTTCGTTTTTAAATTAAATTTTATGTCATTAATTTTTTTCTAATATTTATTTTAGAAAAATATTTATAATATTTTACTAAATAAAGATTTACAAAAAATAAATAGAGGTAGTAAACTTTATTCTACTGGTTTTAAGTTAACAAATTTCTCTACAACCAAGACAAATGACGAAATCTACAACAAAGAATTTCTCGCAATCATAAATTTATTTTAAAAATATCATTATTATCTGGAAGAAAATTCAATCTAATTAAATATAATAAAATTATAAAAATATTAATATTAAATATCAATATTTATTTTAGATTATTGCCAAACTCATTAAAACACTTCTTTGTCATAAAATAATATTCAATATCATATATTATGCCAAAACAAGAAAAAAAGAAATAGATTCCTTGCTTAGATATTTGTATTTCATATTAAAATTATGTTTATATTAAATATATTATTTAATATGGTAATATTTTGAAACTAAAGAAGTTTTGTCTTTGAATTATAAAAGCAATAATTCTACTTAATATTACATTTTTGATAAAGTTTGTTCAAATACATCAGCAGGTATTCTAGATGTTAAATATAATTCTTGTGATTGTTTTAATAATTTTGATTAAAGGCAAACTTTTTTTATGAAAAAGAAAGTTATATCTTTTAAAAGATCAAACATACTTGACTCTAGGTAAAATATAATAAATGGTCATAGATTCTTCTAAAATGCTTAAACAATATAAAACTTAATTCAATCAAACTAATTTTTATGATAAAACTTTATGAATTTAAAATAAAACAATAAAAAAATAGAAACGGGTTTTATTTTTATCAGGAAATATCAAATATTAATTAGAAGTAAAACTTTCAGTAAAATAAAAAAATAATTTAATCAATAGTAAATTATTATTAAACTTGATAAAATATAACATGATATTTTTTTTTCTAAGAAATTGAAACCTTAAGCAATTAAAAACCAACGATTTTATTCAAAATATCACAAAAATAAAATCAACCAAATTTCTTTAAAAAATAACATCATGTATCTTAATGTAAGCCATATACTTAGATTATTTTTTAAACTTCTTTTTTCCTCTTATTTATGAAAATTTTCTAATAGTCCAAAAATATTATTTTATTAGAATAAAATTCTATAAATTATTTTTCAATATTTTTCTTGAATTTTTTAAAATATTATGATAAAGTTCATTAGAATTATTTTTTAGAGAAATATATATATATATATATATATATATATATATATATATATATATATTTTTTTTACTCTTAATTAAAAAAACACATTTTATAGATTTTTTTTTTATAAATGTGACAATAATATTACTATAATCAATTCTTTTCTACTCAATAATGTTTTTCAATAAGTTTTTCTACTAACTTCATATTTATTCTTAATTATAAGTAAAATTTTAATTCTTATCTTTTAATAGAACTCTAAAAGTAATTCTTTAGAAAATTAGAATAAAACTTTATATCTTTATATGAAAAATATTTTTTTAAAAAATATAATAGAAGAGATTATTGTGTTTAAAAGGTTGATTTACTTTACTAATTTGATATGGCTTTAGACTTCAAAATTAAGTAGTCCAAATTTCCAACATATTAGCAATTTAAGAGAATAATTAGACTTTAATATATGGGCATGAGCTAATGTTGGTGATATCACACAATTATAAGATATTATTCTTGCTCTATCATTTCAAATCCAAAATTTTAATCAAATTTAGCTATTAGAGCCATTAGTGTAATTAGTGCTAATAGTGTTACTTTCTTTATATATAATAAAGAAGCTATTATTGAATAACTTAAATATTTAAACATTCTTGATACGTAGACTTGTGCATAAGGCTATAGAAAATAGTGACCTAATTAATTTAAGCTATAAATAAAAATAAGATATATACTTTAAAAAAAAGATAATAGACTAAGATTATATCTTAGTTTCATACTAATTCTTCAAGATTATTTTTAAAGTCTTCAATTTTTTTTTTGTTGAAGGATTCTACTTCTCATTTAAATATAGATATATTTAATATAAAAAATAACTAAGATTCATAAAAATAAGATATAAAGAGTTTAAGATATTTTTAATCTATAAATATATTAATAAATAATTTAAAGGAAGATTATGATTAATTTTTTTATAAAATTGATAATTATCAATTTTGGAATAATTTTTATATTATTATTGAAAATATTAGCACACTTGATTTAATAAAGGTATACTATCTCTTCAAATTAAAGATTGGATTAAACTATATGTTAAAAAAGATGACTTCTTTCCAAAATTTATCTTCCAAATGCATGGTCTTAGTATAGAAAAAGTTAATATCTATGATTCAACATTACATTATCAACCAAAATAAGAATTTATACAATTACAAATAATCCTAAGTTCTTTATAATAATTTTAAAAGCATAAAACTTTTAGTCTCTCAAAATATAAAAAATTGTGGCATCTAATTAAAAAATAGTCTTGAAATTATCAGAAAAATCATCCTAAATAATAAATAAATGAATAATAATAAGTCAAAATAATTATATTATAATTAAATTTATAATTTTTTATTTTCTTACAAATTATTAAATTCTACCTCAATGTATGTCCTTCAAAATTTAAATTATTTAAAATAATAATATTTATAATTTATTTTGATAAAAATATATGCACAATATTTTAAGAGCTATGAATAATCAAATAAAATTAGGAAGTATAAGGTTCCATTAATTAACAAAAAATAAATTTGGTCTATAATTCTTGAAAAAAATTAGATGATGTAAAACTTATTAACTACAAAGTATTTATATTTAGATAGAATAGATTATAGATGATCTAAATAATATTTTGAGTACTAACAGGTACAAATAAAATTAGGAAATATAAAGTTCCATTAATTAAACTAGTGGTCTATGATTTCAAGACATCTAAAAAAATACTAATATCTACATAGTAAATAACTTCATATGATTTGGTGCATGCCTATATTTTGATGCATTTTTAAAATTTAGATTTTGCTCAGATAATCTAATTAAAGAAATTAAAATATATATTATGATTATAAATATTCAAATAACCAAAAATTAAATAATTCAAATTAGTTTCAATACCAAATTAGTTTTGATTTCAAAAATAATTTTTAGAAGAAAAAGTTTAAGGATTTTTAATTAAAAAATTTGAGATTACTTTATATGTAATTTTTTATAAAAAAAGAAATTAAATTAGATTAATAAATTTTTAATTATGTATAAATTTTTTAAATTATGTTTTTAAAATTTTATAAAAGTGTTTTATTTTATCTTTAAAGTTATATAAAAAATTTAAATTCAAATTTAAATTAAATAACTAATATAATTTTTTTATTTTATTAGGATCTTAGAAGGAAATAAAAATTATTTGTTGGTTTTTAATTTGATTATGATTATTGATTTTATTTCATATGATATCTATAATTTTAAAAAAATTTATGTTTCTTAAATTCTAAATTTTATTGAAATTTGTTGTAGAAATAAAATTTAATAATTTAATATATAGTTAATTTAAAATTTTAATTTATGAAAATATTTGAATCACATTTATATAATACCTATTATAATTTTTCTACAAATATAAATTAAAATTTAAGAGGAGATCTTAACAATATCTATAAAATAGTTTTATAAATTGCTAGGTAGATACTTATTTTATTGTATAGATACATCCTTTTTATTGTATGGTCATTTCTTATGAATTTAATAATATGCTATTGTTACAAATGTTTGAATATATTTGACATTATTGAGACCAAAAGATATAAAAATTCCAACAACCCACATTACATATACATCAATAATCCCAAAACTAAACAAAAAAAAATAAATAAAGAAGTGGAGTTTGTAGATCAAGTTGGCTAGGTAGATATGAGCATAATTAATAGAGCATTGAGTGATTTAGTTTTAAAGCTTATTTTTTATTATCTTTTTTTAGTTATACTATTTTTATCTAAATATAATATAAATAATATCATAAATAAGTTTTTAAAAAATTAGAATTAATCTTAAAATAACTATAAAATAATTAAGAAGTAATTTAATTTCAATCCAAATTGTTATACTTCTATTCTTTATAAATGTTATAGTTTATTATGGATTAAAGCATTTGAGTAGTCAATCTTTAAAAAAATACATTCTAAATACAATGTTGAAGTTGATTAGGCTAAAAAAGTAAGATATTTGGCTACCACTTTTAGGTCTTCAAACAATAGTATAAGAGGACTTAAAGGTTTATATGGTTGGGATCCTCTTCTTTTTTATTAGTGGACAAGGCAATGCCAAATTTTTTCTATACTTTATAAATGGCTTTGATCTTTGTTAGTTTATTTATTTATTTATTTATTTTTACTTTTATTTTATAATTAGATTTTTAGTATTTATTTAAAGATATGGTTTTTTGTTGCACTCTATAAAAAAAATAACATCCAATTTAATGAAGGATAGTATACTACTTTCATAGTTTGGTGGCTTTATTTTAAAAAGCTATTATTTATTGCTCACAAATTAAAAAAAAAAGATTTAAAAAAATAATAATAAAAAAAATAATGAATTTTAGTTTCCAAAGAGCTAAAAATCAATAATATCTGACCATATATGTGGTAGAAGTGATAATTTTTGTAGCAAAGGATCCATTGCCTCCAAATTCAAGCAACTTATAGAAGATATAACTTTGGGGAAAAATTAAGAAAATTAAGATAGTCCAAATGATCATATTTATTTAGAAAAAGCTTGATTCAAAGTAAATATTTTAATAATCTTAATCTTACTAAAGGAAAAACAAGCAAAATGATGTAACATTGAGTTTTATAGAAAAGAGTTTGTTACCTTGCTAAATTATAATATCAACTTCAAAGAACAATATTAGAAATGTCCAAATAAATATGACGTTGAATTTAAAAGATGGATGCATCTTTAAGTCTTCTTTCTAACAAGACTTGTTAGACTCAATTTAGAGCTTAGTAGCAAATATAGTATGTTATTTTATGAAAAAAGAAGAAGAGAGGTGGGAGGGAGGTTGCAACAATAGATTTAGAGATGCTAGATCTCCTTGATTCTTTACTTAGAAAATTTTGTAAATCTATTAATTAATTGGTATAGATAAATTTTAGATGGAAGGTTAAAGAAGATATAGATGTTTAATTGGATAAATAATTAAAACAATAGATAGATTTTTAGACAAATATAACAATTGGATGAAATTATTGATTTGAATGTGATATATTTTTGTAGATGAAAAATTGAAATGACATCTATTGTATGGATTATGATGAATATTAGTTGGATAGATTTATGAAACTTAAATAATTAATGAAGTAATAACTTAAGTTAGACTATAAATGATAAAATATTAATTCAAGTTAATTAGTTATTATTTATTCAAGTGTAGAGTTTCAAGACATCTACCTAGATGTATTTGATTCCTTTCATAATGGCCAATTTATTTTTTATTTTTTATTATGTTTTATTTTTTTAATTAACTTTTGTGTTGCTAATGTTTATATGTTGTAGGTTGTTGTTTTTTGTTGATGTTTTAATATCTTTCTGCCTTATCACTGTCAAGCTCTTTATAAACTTATAGTAGTAGTGTATTGTTTGTATGGTACAAGATGATATTTATATAATAAAAAGAAGGTATCAATATAGTGATTCTCTAAATATTTAATTTAAAAAAATCTTAATTATTAAAATTTGTAATAATTTTATATAAATTCCAAGTTAAGATATTTTTACTTTATTAAAAAAACTCTTATACATGATCATATTTGATTGCATCCTTATTTACTACAACTTATGTTTTAAACAATATTACTTATTATACATATTTATATTTATATATCATAATTTGATATTTTTTAGATGATTAAATTTTAAGTTTTAAAATTATCAAGTAACTAAATATATTAAATCTATCAATATATATATATATATATATATATATATATATATATATATATATATATAGATATATATATATAGATATGGATATGGATTTTACAATTGATATACATGATATATTTAATTTTAATAACATGTTATGTGTGTGTGTATATATATATATATATATATATATGTGTGTGTGTGTGTGTGTAAAATTTAAATCTATATTATTTTATTAATAAATATATAAAAATTACAAAAGATATGAAATTATTTAAATATATATAATTTAAATTCTAAATTTTATAATAATACACATGTATATTTGTTTCCACTAAAGTTATGATTTTTGTATTAAAAAGTTAATACAAATTATGTGGCAATTATTCAAACTTTTCTTTTGCAACAATAAGCTAAATGATATATATATATATATATATATATATATATATATATATATATATAAGATAAATAAAGAGAATTGTTAACACTACATCTTCAATTGATATTGCTTCACTCTACATAACTTGTGCACAACTTAAACTGACTAAAGATCACACTTCTATGCTAAAGGTATGTTTGGTAGTCTAATATTAATTCCAATATTAATCCAAAAATAGAATAAAAAGAATTTTTATTTTTATATTTTTGGTAGCCAAATAAAAAATAAAACTTTAAAATTAATAGTCTTTGAGGAAAATATTTTATTAAAAAGAAAGCAGCTTGTGATTTGTCTTTTTATAAAATATTCACTGTCTCTCTCTCAACAACCACCCTTTCTTAAAGCAAAAAGAAAAAGAAAAATATAAGCAAAAGAAAGAGGCATAATATTAGCTAGTTGTCTACAAGGAAGTTAAGTCTATAAGGATGTAGCAATATCAATTGGGGATGTAGCATCAATAATTCTCTAAATAAATTATTTAATTAAAAAAAGATTAAATAATATGTCTTTTGAAAATAAAAATAAAACTCTTAGAGTCTATTATTTGGTTTTTCTAACTTGATTTTTTTAACTTGATGTTATGCATTGATCTTATACCATAAAATGTAGTATTATATATATATATATATATATATATATATATATCAAACAAATGAACAAAATATATATATTTTTATTTATTTGTTCTTCTGATCGTTATAAAGGCAAGGTGAACTCCCAGTTTAACCAACACTACTTCAATGCGAGACGAGGTTGTAGATTCTCACACCTGAGGAGTCTCGGAATCGCCCACTTGTGGTTATTCTAGTTAAGAAATCGAAGAGACCACTAAAACCCTCCGAAAGCTGGACACAAGAACGTCTGGCGGTCCGCGTGGTCCACAAACCATTCGAACTTTAGAAACCGTTACACTGCGAGCACCATAAGCAAAAATCCTAATCTATATAATAATCTCACACAGCATGGCTTATGTCGAGCAGAACCAGTTGTCGAAAGAGCAGGACCAACATCATTCGAAAATTCCATGGGCTGATTCCATGCACAGGTAAAGCACCCAGTTCAGCGTCGTGATTGAGCCACCACTCGGCACATGAGAAACAGCAAGCTTCTACACCAACATAACTTATTTACAAGCAATCTCAGAAACCAGTTTGTTTCTTTTTGGCTCAGCACACCGGAAGGAAGAGAGAGAGAGATGGCGTCGAGACGGAGTAGGAAGACGAAACTGAGATGTGTCGAGAAGCGCGGAGAAAAGGTTTGTGCTGAACCTCCGCTTGCTTGGCGAAAAGAAAAAAAAACAAGGTGAGGCCACTCGCGAACCTCTCCGACGGAGGTGGCACGAGCGCGGGAGCTCGTCGGCACCCGGGAAACGCTTGCCGAGCCCTGGACTCGGTCGTTTCCAGGATTTCGGCATGGCCTCAGTGACGAGGGGTGCTCGTGTGTGAGCGTGCGCGAATACGCGTGAGTTCCGCTTCTGCGTAGTCAAAGTTAGGATCAGAAGGAAGATCTGGTAGGATGTTCACTGCATCTTGTCTGCGTCGTCCAGTCGTCCGTGGAACATCCTCCAAACACCGGTTAATGGGTTCCATTTTTCTAGCATTAGCTCGCCCTTGCAATTTCCAGGTGATGAAAAGGATGATTGCTATCATGGAAAGGAGGATTGCTATGGCTCCGACCACAACAGCTACCTTCAGCTCGACGGATCTGGTGCCTGTTGCGGTTGCGGGTTCGATGATACATTCTTCCTTCATCACGGGAAATAAAAGTGATGATATTTCTAGCAAGAGCTTGGGATTTGTCAGCTCCAGACGGAGTTCCCTCAAGCACCACCGCTGCTACGTTGTGGAGAGGATGTGCACCAATTGCTGGCTGGATGACCTTCAAACTTGGAAGTGCTTCTTAATATCTCTTCTTTATAGGAAATATTAATGAGACTGGTGTGGAGAAAGATTGACGAAGAATTGAGAAGTCAGTAAAAAATATTAAATGTACAAATCACTTAGGAATGTAACTTTTTATAATAGGAGGAGATGGAACATAACTTTAGGAGAATATTATTTAAAAGCATGTAGGATGAATACTGAAGAAAATCATTTAAATTTAATAGACGAATTAATTGGAGATGCCATGAATTTGTGTTCAGTGTTGGTCCATGTGAATTTTTTATAATATCTTCTCCATAACATTCTACTGCTTTGACACCAACAATTAATTCTAATATACAGAGGATCAGGATTAATTCCACTAATACACACCCTGTGCTTTTCTGATACATAGAGGGTCAGGTTTGTTCCACTAATAACACCATATCCCTTGTGTCATATCATCTACAGGGATTTTTCTTGTTGGGGAAGAGATCTCCAATGGGGTAGATGCAGGGCACCGGATGGGTGTCGGGGCAGAAGATCGGAGGTCCTATGCGTGGGAGTGAAGTTGTGGCTGCCCCTACCAACCCACTCCGAGAAATTTCCATCCAAGCGATGACGGCATAATGTTAAGAGCCACCAGATCGAAGTTACTTACCGATTGTCGAAACCTCGTGGTCGCTTGCAGTCGCTCGAGGCTATTATAAAGATGAAAGAGCATAATATATGCAACGTTGACAGCTTTATGCCCTCCCTCCTTGTTGCTCGCTGTCCAGACTAATGCAGCAGTGAAAGCTCCTGCGCACAACACTGTAATGTTAACAAACGTTGCCCAGCAATCACCCGATGCATCTAGTCTCTTGCTTGATTGTGACTCCGTCCTGTCGAGCCATCTCTCCTACTCTGAATCGCAACTGAGATTATAAACAGCAAATGTCCGCTCTTTCTCCATTTCGGCACCGGATTTCACTAACCAGATTAGACAAAAACAAATTCATCACGGCTGCGTAATACTGAACTTAACCATGCTACATCGGTCTTTTCTCAGAGGCATCTGAAAATAATAAGACTCACAACTGCTTATTGTCGTCACACCGCTTCTGAGTGCAAAATGAGCCGGAGTAGAATAAGAAAATCAAGAAACATTATAAGAAAAAAAAGTAAACATCCTCACGCCCAAGCAAGTATTCGAGTCTAACAGCTGCAGACATTGATTTTACACCATTGATATATCCTGGTTGTCTGCATTGTTTGACGATTTGTTAGCAATTTGTTAGCAATTTGTTTGCACTTTGTTGATCAAGCATGCGCCACAAAAACCTGACACGTTTCCTGGTAATGAAGGTTTTTTGACTATGGATGTATGCCTATTTTGGCAAAAGTGGAGATTCATTTTGGTGCGCCGACCACATGTGTGTTCACTGGAAGACGTGAATTTCACTAAAACGGACTAGAAACTTTCGCTGCTGACTAGACATGATCCATTGTATGCATCACATACAAGTAACTATACTTTAACAAGCGTCGAGTATGTAGATTTTATTTTATTTTCCTTTGACTGACCAGGGGTAAATTCTGTACAAGGTTATCTAAGTCATAGTTGTGATATCATCATTGGGATTTGAATCGCCAATCATATTCGTGCTATTTTGTCATCCATCGGTAGTATAGGATCATCCCAGACTATAAAATTGCAGAATGAATTGTACAAAAATGTGAAAAATACAGTGAAATACAGAAGGTCCATTGGAGGAGTCCAACTTTTGGCTTTTCCATTTTAAGAATTCTTTTAGTTCCAGTAGGAGACTTGACCGAGGATCCAATCCATAAGAGGGCAATTCGATCACATGCATTTGTCAGAAGAGTATAAAAAAGGTTAAAATCATCTTCTAGCAATTCATGATCTAGTCTGATCTTAAAAATTTGAAAACAGCTCTATTTTGCGCTAACGATAGCATTCAAAAGAAACCAATATCTGAACAAATTCATGAACGTTTGGCTAGCAAAGAACAGAAGCTTCGACAAAACTGGAGCAGAGTCACAAAATAAAGGAAACATCATCAGATGAAGGAAACATCATCACATCAATCACCAAACATCCATCTTCCTGAAACTCCACGAAACATACAAAGACATCGAAACAAATTATAACAATCCATGACCACTCAAGTAGATGCTGAAGTGAACTCTTATTCATTTTTCCTTGCAAACAAGTGACTCACCATAATAGAACATATTTTCCTCTTCTACTTCTTCTGCTTCAAGCCTTTCCACAAGAATCTCCTACAATTCCTACGAATGTACAATATTAATTTTAACGTCAATGTGACGCACGAAGCTGAATCGAAGAATCATGACAAAATTGGGAGATAAAGCAGTGTCAACTAGCAAGAGGTGCGAGCGGGGAAGGGCCCTGGTGTGCCGGTCCAGCCTTGAACGCATTCCAACAAAGGAGTCACCAATTGGCCCGCAGAAATGGCATTAAACACCTTCTCAATCTCTTGCCCCGGAGACACCGTCCTCTGCCCAGACAGGAGCTGCGTCTTCAAGTCTCCCCGCACTAGCTTGTACAATGGATACGTCCTACAGTCTTGAATCCTGTTGGGAACCGAGGATAGTCCCTTTGTGTCATATGCTTCTCGCACCGCGGGCACCACACGGCTCAGCTGCAGCTTCAGCTCTGCCTCAAACACTGGAATCTGCCTAAACACTGCGTTGGAGGTCTCCTTGTCGGCACTCTTCAAGGCACGGCTCACCAGCACCCCTCGCAGTTTCTCCATCAGCGGGTATGAATCACTGGTGGAATCGTCGATGTAGCTGAACACCGGCTGACGATCCACTACCATCAATAGTTCCTTCTCGCAGAAGCGTGATGGCAGCAGTGATCCGTCGCTGCCCATGAAGAGCGTCTTCTTGGCCACCTGTGCCACTACTTGCTTCACGGCCGACTGCATGGTCTCTTCGACATGACGCAGGTCGATAGCCTGGCACAAGCCTACCAAGAAGGTGGCGCTCATGAGCTTGAGAATCTCCATGGCTTCCTCCGTCTTGCGGGCTGACACCAATCCCAGTGAGTTCACATCTTGGTTGTGTTGCTCCGCGCTTTGGACATGGGTGGTGACCGGGTTGGCTAGGTAGTTAATCTCAGATAAGTACGAAGCCATGGCGATCTCTGCCCCTTTCATGCCGTAATCCAGGCTGGGGTTGGGTCCCCCGCTCAAATTGGACGGTAATCCGTTGTTGTAGTAGTCGTTCACAAGTTCGGAGAATTGTGCGAACATGAGCTTAGCGATGGCGGCCAGAGCCAGGCGCATGTTGTCCATGGACACACCGATGGGCGTACCCTGGAAGTTGCCGCCGTGCAGGGCGGTGCCCCTGGCAGCGTCGATGATGGGATTGTCGTTCACAGAGTTGATCTCCCGCTCGATGGCGTGGGTGGCGTTGCGGATGACCTCCACCTGAGGGCCCAGCCACTGCGGGGAAGTTCGCAGCGCGTATCTGTCCTGCTTCGGCTTGCGCAGGGGGTCGGTCTCGTTGAACTTGGCGGCAGCCTTCATGAAGGAACTCCCATCCAGCACCCACTCCATGACAGCCGCAGCTTCCATCTGTCCGGGATGGTGCTTCAGCTTGTGAGTCAGGGGGTCGGCAAATTCAGGCTTGCCCTGCATTACCTCGCAAAAGAGCGCGGACAGAACCTCGGCGAGCAACACCATGATGCTGGCGTCGTAGCACACGGTGGAAGCGAGGGCGGAACCGACTGCGGTGCCGTTGACAAGGGCGAGCCCTTCCTTGGGCGCCAGCTCGAAGGGCTTCGCCACGCCTGCGATGCGCAAGGCCTCCAGCGCGGAAACCTCTCGTCCGTCCTCGGTGATGGCTTTGGAATTGGGGCGACCGGTAAGCAGGCCGGCGATGTACGACAAGGGGACGAGGTCGCCGGATGCCGTGATGGTACCCCGCAAGGGCAACTTGGGGGTCACGTGCGCGTTGAGTAGCTTCTCCATAGCTTGGAGGATCTCCCAGCGGATGCCAGAATAGCCCTGCATCAGCGTGTTGGTACGCACTAGCATCGCCGCTCGGGCAGTCTCGGATGGCAGGGTGTTACTCTTGCTGAGGACTCCCGCATTCAGGAAGCGGATGAGTTCGCGCTGGAGCTCCACTCCTTGCTGCGTGCGACGATGAGAGGTCGCTCCGAACCCGGTGGTAACGCCGTAGATGTCACCTCCGCCCATGATCCTGTCGAGCACCCAGTTGGAGCTCTCGTCCACTCTACTCTTGGCATTGGCAGCATCGAGCACGACATGCACGTCAGGTCTGCGAGCAATGGCTGCTACCTGAGGTACAGTGAGGGTGGCTCCCTCGATCATCACCTCGGTGGCATTTTGGTAGGTGTCGACCATCCGCTTGATTTCTTCGAGGTGGCTGCATTCCATGGCCTTGGCGGACTTGGCCCAGTTGAGAGGATCCTCACCATGAACTAGTCCATTACCGAATGGGCCAATGCAGTACTGAGATGTGCTATCATCAAGCATCATGTCTGAAGATACCGCATTAATTTGCTCACCTGATCCGACGACATTAAGCTCCCCAGCTCGTGGTGCCATTGTTGATATTGAGGGCCTGCAATTACACTATCTGTCGAGATCTACTGGGTGCGCGGAGCTAAGCAAGACTGTGATGTACTGAGAGTTCGAAGTCGTGCCTGAACGCCTACTTCAGGAAACAATCTCAACCAAGCAGCAGTAGCAAACTTTGCTGATCTTTCAAGAGATGGGAGGTGAACCAATTGCCGAAGGGTGGGATGCAGGCATTGTCCGGCATGCGCTGCTTGAATGGGCTTCAGGGAGAAATGAAGATTGATGAGATTCGGGGAATGCTCTTTATGCAACTAATGCCTCTGGCTAGAGCGCGGTGTTCACCGTCGAAAGGTATTCTAACGGCTGACCCTAGTCCATAAAGGTGGGTATATTGCGGTGAAAACAGTCCGAGGTGGCGTTGAAATGTTGAAAGTGGTGCCCTTCCTGGACTTATGAGCCTCCTGGTGCCACATGAAGGATGAGAGCCCTCCAGATTGATTTATGATACAGGGTTGTTGAAATTTAGTTCGTCCGTCGTTTACTTCAACACTATATCAAACTACAATTCCCCTCATGTTCTTGTCAGTGGGTCTTGGGTAGGTTTGAAAGTACCTCCCTGGGGTGGACCCGCTTTCTATTGGAGTAAAGTTGGACGCGTGGTCTTGTTTGGAAAGAGGAAGGCGCTGCGATCTTCGTGGTCTTCAGCCTGACTCTCAGAGTCTTTCAGTTATACTGGTCTCCTGGACTGGATCGTTTCGCTAATGTCAATTTAAGATTTCAAAGGGAGACCAGTATAACTGAAAGACTGACCAAAATTTAAGATTTCAAAGGGCCAAGTCAAGACCATGAGTTTTGTCGTCCAATTGCGAAATTCAAAAATTGTCGTGCAACTGTGAAATTCGAAATTCGCCTCTAGACGGCACATGGAGTCGCAAAGTGGTGGGGTGAAAGCAGAAAAAAGGTCAACAGCTTTCAACAGCAATGACTCCACAGAAAGAGCACACGATTCAATGCAGTAAACGTATTTCTTTATTTCTGCAGACATAAAGTCGCGGTCAAAATGAAACATACCCTGGTCAAGGACATCTCGATCCTGATGAAAGTGTCAACATGGCGATGCTCTTAAAGGGCACACGCTGTGCATGAAATAGCAGGGTCGATACAAGCTTCAAAACGGAAGTCGCCACCCAACTACATCGTCTATCAATTCTCTGGCAATCTCTCCGATCGTTGTACTCAAGTTACGAAAATAGACTAGCTCGTGGCGAACTAAGAGAGTGGGGTGTCTCCGCAGATCCCAACTGGTAGCGTAACGGAATCGGTGCGTAGAACAACCTCTCTTGTTGCAGAATTAGCAAAGAGACAAAGTCGGAATACGTTTGGCAGCACAGATTGAGAACTAGAGTGAAGAAATCGACCGGGGTTGTCAAATGGCTTCTGCTGGGGATGTTACAAGGGTCGCGCTCCCCAGGGGTCAGCCCCGCGCTGAAGGGCCAGCCTGCGTGCTAGGCATCGGCACTGCGGTGCCTCCCGCGGAGTTTCTGCAGAGTGAGTACCCCGACTTCTTCTTCAACATCACCAACTGCGGCGAGAAGGAAGCCCTCAAGGCCAAATTCAAGCGCATCTGTGACAAGTCGGGCATCCGGAAGCGCCACATGTTTCTCACGGAGGAGGTGCTCAAGGCCAACCCAGGCATCTGCACGTACATGGAGCCCTCCCTGAACGTCCGCCATGACATCGTGGTCGTCCAGGTCCCCAAGCTCGCCGCCGAGGCCGCCCAGAAGGCCATCAAGGAATGGGGCGGCCGCAAGTCCGACATTACCCACATCGTCTTCGCCACCACCTCGGGTGTCAACATGCCCGGAGCCGATCACGCCCTGGCCAAGCTGCTCGGCCTGAAGCCCACTGTGAAGCGTGTCATGATGTACCAAACCGGGTGTTTCGGCGGTGCATCCGTGCTCAGAGTGGCCAAGGATCTAGCCGAAAACAACAAGGGCGCCCGAGTGCTGGCAGTCGCGAGCGAGGTGACCGCAGTCACATACCGAGCCCCGAGCGAGAACCACTTGGACGGGCTTGTGGGCTCAGCTCTGTTCGGCGATGGCGCCGGCGTGTACGTGGTTGGATCCGACCCCAAGCCTGAGGTAGAGAAGCCATTGTTCGAAGTGCACTGGGCTGGAGAGACCATCTTACCAGAGAGTGACGGCGCCATCGATGGACATCTCACCGAAGCAGGGCTCATCTTCCACCTCATGAAGGATGTACCCGGGCTCATCTCCAAGAACATCGAGAAGTTTTTGAACGAGGCCAGGAAGCCAGTGGGATCACCGGCATGGAACGAGATGTTCTGGGCGGTGCATCCCGGAGGTCCAGCCATTCTCGATCAGGTGGAGGCGAAGCTGAAGCTGACCAAGGACAAGATGCAAGGGAGCAGGGACATATTGTCCGAGTTTGGCAACATGTCTAGCGCGTCTGTGTTGTTTGTGTTGGATCAGATTCGGCACAGGTCTGTGAAGATGGGTGCGTCCACTTTGGGCGAGGGCAGCGAGTTCGGATTCTTCATTGGCTTCGGACCAGGACTGACACTAGAAGTGCTTGTGCTCCGTGCCGCTCCCAACTCCGCTTAGATTCCACCCCACCTCTCCTTTTTACTCCCCATTCTCACCAATTTGTATCATATCAAATTATTGCATAGCATAGCATAGAAGTGTGCAATTCAATTTCAATGTATTCCTGAACTTGAGGTTGCGCTTAATTTCAAAAGAGAAATCAGGTTATCGAATCAACCTATGTTCTTTCTTCAGCAAGCTCTTTACACACTCTAAAATCTAGGGTTCCATTGATTCGTATCCAGAACCTGAACGATCTGGCGTCTGTGGATATATTTCTCTTGCTGTGCTAAATTAGCAGTGCATCTACTCTAGCATTGTTGTTGTTGACTCAATTCATTTCTGGAAGACAAGAGTTTGGCAATGTACAGTCACAATGCAATCAGAGGTGTGAAGTACAGTTTTATTTAGAAAATTTAGGTTGGAAGAAGATGAAGTGGGAGTGTCCAGTGCATACTGTGTACTAAGTTAGGTCTAGCCTTAAGGATTCAAAGTGTGGTATGGGTACAGATTTTGGCAAACATGAGAGTGCTTCGTGACAAAGTGTGGTATGGGTACAGATTTTGGCAAACATGAGAGTGCTTCGTGATGTAGAATAAGTGTGTACAATAATACATGCTTCGTCGCTCCAGAAGCCATCCTTGTTTTCCCTTAGAGCCAGCAAATGTTGTTTTCTGTAGCACTCATAGGTGCGTAGCATTGGAAGGAAATACAACCTTGAATTACGTGGTTTATTTGAGGAGCAATCCTACATGGAATTGGTTTCTACAAATTTGAAATATGTGTCTTGAGGTTTGAGTATCTGTGACTTCAGGCATTTTACATCAACCTAGTCACAGTTTCTTGAAAAGCATCTTGATTAGACAGGAAGGACGTGAAGATAGCAATATTTGGTGCAAATCTTGTACTGAATAAACTTGTTACTAAGAAGTTTTTGGCCAAACATGCTTTAATAAATAAATTTAGTATTAAAATTTATTACTATATATATAATATAATAATGATGAGATAAGTGTTTTAATTTATTATTGTTAAAATAATTTTTTAAATGTCTTATTTTTAAAGAAAAAATAGTGTTTTAGTAAAACCATCATAAACTTTAAGAAAACTTTAAATTCATATCCAATAAATACATATACATACATACATACATACATACATACATACTGAATGTGAAAAGAAAAGAAAAGAAAAAAACAGCCAACGTAAATAAATCCCTCATCAAATTATGTTTATCAAATGTAAAATCTACAAATCAAAGAATTATTGGTGTGGTTTAAGAATACTGCTTTCTACTATAATACTAGAAATATGTTTTTACCCATTCTCTGAGAAAAATACCTCTTGTAATCAAACCATAATCAGATATTTATTTGAATATTTTTCAAAAAATATATAAATTGTAACAGTATTATACAAGGAATTAATGTATACAAAGGTATTTGAAAATCTAACCTAAATTTATAATTATAAAAAAAAGAAACAAATACAGTTACACTATAAAATTTCTTAATTACAACTGCACGTCATAAATCATTATTTTAAATATTTGAACCATCAGTTATATTTGGTTATTAAAATGATGTTTTTTTTATTTTATTTGTCTTGTAATGATTTTTAACTACAGGATCAATAAAAACATATTAAATTTATTCTAAACACATATTACATATATTGTGATTTTAAAGTTCTAAAAAATCATCTATTTTATATATATATATATATATATATATAGGGAGTTTTTAAAGCCACATCCCACATTACTATCTCATGATCAATTTTGTCCATACCTATATCCCTTGTTCCATGCCCCATGTCCTCCATTCCCAACCCTTCTATCTTGTTCCCTAATCCAATCTTTCATTCCCTATCCTCCAAAATTAATCATCACATAGTTTGGAAGATGTGGTTGTAATAACATTGGGATGTGGCTTTAATAACTCCCTATATATAATATATATATATATATATATATATATACAATGAATTGATGATGTTTGTTCAAGTATTATAGATATGCCAAATGTGTTATATATACATATATATATATATATATATATATTGATTTTTGTTGAATCAAAAGTTAGTATTCAATTATCTTGTATATAGTAGAAAAAATTATTTAAATCATAAATTTATTATTTTAGTTGTATTCCATATTTTTATGAATATCCTTTAGAATTTACTTTTCTATTTTTTACAAATCATTTTTGTTTCTTTATGAGATATGTTTTGATAAAAAATCATTTGTAATACAAGACACATGCATTCAATAAAAAATATGTGTATATATATATATAATACAATCAAATATGTTATATTTTTATATAATCTAATAAAAAAAATGAATAGAAGTACTAGGTCGACACCTTTTTTTTAGTGCATAGTTACTTGTTGTACTATGCTTCTGCTCATACATACTTTCACAAAAAATAACTAGTTTTGATTTTAAATATATTTATTATTTATTATTCATTTGACATTGATAACTAATAGTCAATCCATTGTCAACCTCCCCCCCTCCCTCTCCCCCCTCTCTTTCTCTTTTTGACCTATAAGGTGGATTATTTTCAATAGGCTGACGAACCATTGTTGACCAATTTTGATATTTTGTGGTCAAAAATAGGTTTGGAGCCTAGAAAAAATAATATTTAATTGTGAGCAATATATAAAATTCCACGTATTTGGAATCAACATGTGTAAACTATCAAAGATCAATTTTTGCATTAGTAGAGTTGCACGTACATGGCAACTGATTATGCATGAATGAATCAAAGAGTTGTTGAAGAGGGATCAAAAGATGGACAATGTATAAGATATTATTTGGAGATGAGCGGAAACAAGGAAGAATGATGGCAAAAATCTAATTCAAATATAGTGGAATATTTACAACCAAATTTTAGAATTTTTGTTGCTTCATCCACTTATTTATATTTATAAGTAGTATGGAAATAGTTAAAGTTTGATAGCATAATTAGGTGTCACACATCATGGTTTTGTAAAAGTTGGATTCTTGGTTTTGTAACCCTCCATCCCTCAGAATTAGGTTGGCTTACATATGAGAAATAAGTCAAAGAGAATCTTTAGAAAATATGATTGTGTACATTATACATATTTACACATCCATGGTTTCAAAAATTTATTCAGCAAAACATGCATGGATCTAAATAAAAGAGACAATTGATGTGTTCTAATAATCATCAACTACCATGATGACATCACTAACTATCATACTAACATTTGTGAATATGAGCTTTTACCTTCATGGTATGAAGTGTTCATTGTTACCAATCATTAATTAGTAAGAAAGTATTAAGCATTCAAGTAATGCACCATTTTCATCATTGAATTGAAAAAATTGTCCATTAATTATAATATCTACCTTGTTCATATACTTGCTTCTACATTTCAATTGATCTACAATCAAGTAGTTGGTATAGAAATTCAAAACTTAACTAGATTCCATCAAGGTTGTGGTAAATTAAGTCTAAGTGTTTAAGATTGCATACTAGACACAAAGCTCAAGCTATTGACAGTTAAGTGTATGAAGCAAGTGTAATTCAAACCAAGATTTTTAATATAGGATTTTGCTAGACTGATAAGAGCCTCCTTCCACACATGAACAATATGCAAATGTAAAGCTAAAATACAAAACCCTCCCCTGTTTTTTGAAACATCGCCACTTTTTAATTTTGGGGTCTGCAGCTTGTAAACCAACTTTCAGGAGTGGAAAAAGTGGATGGAGATCATTAGGTCCTTTCATTGGTGGACTTTTGAATTGCAATAGGAGGCCATTAGGTCTTTTATGGCCTATGAGAAGTCGTAAAGTGCTTCACTCCTTTCCACGTAGAAGTACAAATTTTGAAATTGGGTGGACATTTCAAACCAGGAATTTCAGTAAAGGATATTGCCAGACCCACAAGAAGGAAATTGTTTATTTATTTCAGTTCATCACCCTTGTCCAGAATGTGCACAATTTCTAGGAATTTGTTAGGTTCTGAGCCCACCACTTGACTTGTTTTAAGAAACAGTAAGAAGACCTTGAAGAGACAAATATCTACAGGGTCTAAGTTGTGAATTGACAGCACATGTCTGGATCTGATTGAAACATGGCCATGCAGAAAAACCCGATGCTGAGTTATCCACTGCTCAGGGTCCCTGCCTGTCTGCATGCTGTATTCTATTTTTTGGCATCTTATAAAACATGCTAAAAAATCCCAAACTCTTAATATTCTCTAATTGTTCATAAATAATTTTCAGTTAATTTTAGAAATCCCAAATTTTCAACCACGCACTCCTACCAATATTATTAGGGACTTCTAACAATTGGTTTCCTATCACCAAGGTGCTCACTAAATTTGAAGTAGCTATTCAACATCCATCTCTGTAGATATTAATGGATGACAGAAAAATGGTCAAAATGCAGATTGGATACCTATTCTACAAAATTAAAGAAAGAGAACTTAGACTGCTTTTTCATGAGCTTTTTTATTATCCATCCAAAAAGAATGTGGGTTGGTGCCCTGATACTTCCAAAAGTATAAATTGTAAATAATTTATAACAAAGGTAATAAATTTCTAAAATAAGTATTTACAGAATTAATACAATCATTCAAATTTACTATATGTTTAATTGTAAGCCGAATTGTAAATTTTAAAGGTATTTAATATTTTATAATTCTTACGTAAATATGAACTGAGAGCGCCGTTGTCGACTTACTTTGCCGCGTCACTCAAATTCCAAGACATATCTTAATTCGGGTCCCCAAATTTGAAGACCGTCAGTGGGTGCTGGCTGGGACCTCACAGATGAAGTCTCAAAGATCCTTTTTGTATTCTCATCTATTTTATATTTCGTAGTTTTATTTTTCAACGATTGGGAAAATTTTGGCAAGTCTTCATGAATTTATTTAATGATTACTTTTTCACGTGGGCTCAATAGAAATTCTAGGGAATAACACTTATCATACTTTTTTTCCAAAGAAAAAAGTGAAATCCTCATCATCTTTTCCTCCTATAACTTTTGAATTTTTGGGTTGCTTTTTCTAAATACAAATCCAACTAAATAGGGCTTATCGATTTCAACACATCAAAGGATTTCACAGTTGAAACTTCTCACCTTTTCCCCTTAATACAGAAACTCCTTTACGAATTTTACAACAAGACAATAAAAGTAACTTTGATAAGATTACACATACATTCAGAATCAATGCAGGTCCCCCGTAGTAGATTTCAAGAAGCTGAACAAGATACCTTATCAGTACCCTTCAGAATCCTTCCTTTGGTTATTTAAAGTCACTTTACATCTTCCCTGAAAGTAGGATGTAAAGTAAAAGCTAGACACGTCACGCCGCGGATCTCAAGTAACGAGCCCGGTTAAGCGATAAGTTTATGTGTGTTCCGCTTCTTCGCGGTTTAGAAATTTAGCGATGGTGGAATATCGTTTTCGTCTTCTCTCCGTCGCCCAGTCGTAGAAGGAACATCCTCCAAACAACGGTCGATGTGTTGCATTTCTAGGGCTCGAGCTCGAGCTTTCAATTTCGAGACGACGATGAAATAGACGATTGCAATGGCTCCGGCCACAACAGCCACCACCACCACGACGTAACCCGTGTGACTTGTGGTTGTCGGCACGATGACAACCCCTTCCGCCTTAACGGGGAGTATGAGTGATGACATCACCAGCGGAAGGCCGGTTTTAGTCCACAGCGATGACTTTGTCCTCGCTGCCCCGTAGTCCACGGCGTCCTCATTCCATCCCGTGTCATGCAACCCGGGAAAACCGTTCACCTCGGCCCGATTTCCACGTTGCGCGGCTGCGGCTCCTAGGGTGGATGTACAGCCGTCAATTGCCGTGCAAGTGTCTGAGCCATTTCCTGGGATGCACTTCACCATCTTTCCCATCATGAAATCTTCGACGCTGGCAATCTTTGATGCAAATTCCAAATCGGAAGAAACCCCGAGAAGCACAACCTGATGAGTGCGTCCGGATACCCCAGGATTCTTTCTTCCCTCGCCCTCCCCTCGCAAAATGCCGACTTCTGTGGGGCTTCTGGTCAAAACCGACTCTAGCCCGCAGTGGAGTGAGGAAATATTGCCGTTGGCAGTGAGTCTGACAAGGCTCACAACATACTCTTCTGACAAATGCGTCCCGCTTGTTTTACTACGTGTTGTGCTTTCCGCGGCCTCGTAAGCAGCCGGGTGGAGGACCCAAGAACCATTCGTCATCATGTTGTGTGAGGACAACCCCATTGAGAGCGTATTTGCAAGGGGGGTTTCCGGACGCACCGCCTCAGCCAACAACGTTGGCACAGGAGTGGAGAAGATATGAATGAAGGCGTCGATGGCATTCGCAGTGGGGATCAAGGAAATGGAATCGGTTAAATGCTGAGAAATGGCATTGAAGAGCTGGGGAAAGATCTTTGAAAGCGGCGGACCATTCCTGTTCGATCTCACGTCGCAGACTCTTGAATCCACATATGTCACCAGAGTGGCGACTATCGACTCCCTGCAAAGAAATTGAAAACTCTGAAATTCTATCGCGTTGGTTCCTCCATTTGATCAAGGCTAAATAACGACAGCAGATGAAACAGCGAAAGGCTTTGAGTAGAATGTACCTTCCACAACCCACAGTGACTTCATTCAGATCGCAGCAACTCGCCATCGCCACTAAGAGAGGTCACAGAGATGGTTGTCAGAGAAATCCGTTCGAAACTTGACTGCTCTGTAAGTCTGCTGAACTCAGTCACACCTTGACTAACCTCACAAGGCCACCGAAATCGCTAGTGTATAGCTGGATGCCAATCGTTGCACTAAATATGGTCGGAATTTGAGTTTGAACCTACGAATTGAAGGGTCTGAGGGTTTGATCCTGCAAGCGTTGTGTAGAAGAAATATATGAGAAAGTATGAGAAGCCTCTGGAAGAAAGGAGACTCTGAGTTCAAAAAATAAATATAAATTATCTGCCGACCATAGCTCGCACGCATTTCGCATTACTCCCTCCACACGGCAACACAGGCAGACTAGAAGTTTAGCGGGCCCCTGCCCGACTGACATCATCAACCAGCCCTGACACGCGTAGCATGCGGCCGGGGTTTAAGGTTTTTAACGTCAGACTACCTTAAACCAACAAAAGGTTTTTCAGCTATCTCGGAGGGGTTTTCCAAGTGGACTTGGAATAGACTTGGAATCTTTCTACATGAAGAATGGTTGGTTTTGGATTTGTGCAAGGGCGGCTTCTGACAAGGTATATAAGTTGGTTCTAGGGCATGACACAGTGTTAAGGACTTTCAATGTTAAAAGCAAGCCAAAGTTCTTGAAAATGTTAGCAATCTTATCATGAGGGAGCATTGAATTTTATCTGATACTGAATGTGAAGATCTAAACATTTATTATTATGATTTTTCAACTTGAATGTAAATTTTAAACATTTTTTGAATACAATGAAATTATCTACAATCATAGACATAAATATAAAATTGCAGCTTTTTGAATTGATGCAATAAAATTTCAATTAGTTAATTTATTTACAGTAATAAAATATAAATTAAAAACTATTCATAAATAATCTAGAATTAGGAATACCATTATATGAGCTTATCATGAACAAAATAAACTAATTCCAATGTATGAAATAAGTAGGAATTAGAATTGTTGTATGAATGATACATTGAGCTATATGATGACATTATTCTCACTTTTTGCCAATTTATATGAACTCACTTAACACTATCTTTGTTTGAAAATAATAAAATTTATTCATAATGTGAAATTCCTACTTGGTTTAAGTCAACCAATAGAAGTCAGGTTACAAAAGAATTAGGATTTATACTAGAATTTTTAATCAATTTTTTATAAATCTAGGATTAAATTGAGAATATACATGGAAAATATGCAAAATATATTTAACTCAATGACAAAGTTCTTTTGCATAGTTCATAAATATATATAGAGAATTATAAATAATAATCATATAAATACATGTATTATTTATTTATTTATTTATTTTTTGGTGTAAAAAAAAACCTTATAAGAAGTAGTAATATCTTTTTTTAAAAGAATTTTTACTTTACAAATATGTTTATTTTATTTTAAAATAAAAACTAAAAAATAAAAAATATCAAAGTTGAAATAAAGATAGATTAATAAACATAATATTTTTTAATATATACATAAAAAATTCATTGAAAGATGAACATTTTTTTATGGCTTGATATAAAGTTTATTTATTAAATTAAAATTAAATAATATAAAATAAATAATAATATTAATATATATATATATATATATATATAGAAAGAGAGAAAAAAAAAGAAGAATGAATGATATAGCAATCCAAATTATATTAAAACAATCTATCTATTATCACAAATTAGCACATGCATTGTATAAATCTTCTTCATCATTAAAACTATCATCTGCACTTGAGTAAACAAAATCATGATTTTGAATATGATTTTCAAAAATTCTCAATAGTTTCCAATAGCTAATGTTAATATTTATTAGTATTTGTCTTGTTATGTTTTATTTGTAAGTATTCATATACTCAATCTTTTTTTTGTTAATCTTATACTTGAATTTGTTCTTTTGCACATTGTGTGTAGTGTATAGAAGAGAAGAGATTCTATATTCTATAATTCTTTGTATTTTGCAATGGAAAGTGAGGCATATATGTTTGCACCAATAAAAAAATATTTTGAAAGTAAAGAAATAAAAGATAATATAGATGCATTTGCATATAATCAAGGATATGTCATTTATAAATGATGCTCTAACAAAGATCGTATTGACTTTAAGTGTGATAGAAGACAAGTTTATTATGACTGAAATTGTCTTACTCATCAATGAAATAGTGTAAGTCATTTGAGCAAGTATCCATTTGCATTGCATACATTTTGCCAAAAATTATTGTCATTTGTTTACGAGAGAATGCTTCTAATAGCAAAGTTATTGCTTAGACTATTTACAATGAGCAACAAAAGTTACATCACATTGCACTTTCTAGACATTCACCTATTGTTTGCATTATGAAAACTTTACATGCTTCTAATTATTATTTTACTTATCAATGTAATAAAAAAGATAAGGTTATTTCTTTATTTTTTGAACATTTTGAGTATGCTTGAATTACAAAAAGGTACATTTTTTCCATTGTTATAGTTTTTACATACAAAATAAATAGATTAATAATGTCCATGTTGCATATTATAGAAATTATAAGTTTTAATATCTCTTTTATCATTGGTTTTACTTTTTTCAAAGAAAAAACAAAACCTTTCTTTTTTTGGAAATTAATCTAGTTTTTTTTAATTATATGGAGAAATTTGATCTATATGCATTAGTGTTGATAAGGATTTAATATTAATAAATGCTATTGAACTTATATTTTCTATTTTATATGTATTATTCTATATTTGGTATATTCAAAAAAAATATGTTAGTAAATTATAAAAAATATTTTTCAAACAATGTAGAATTATGATGGTCTTCATTTCTTGCAAATTGAACCACTATGATTAATGCACCTTTTGAAGAGTTTTTTGATCTAGAATAGAGTAATCTTTACAACAACTATATTTTTATTGTTATTTATATATTTTTTGTGTATTTACAATATACTTGGATATTATAAAAGAAAAGATTTATTTAATCTTGAATAAATAATTTACTTCATCTTAGAAGTGTTATTACATCATGAATAGATAGTCAATATTTAGCATTGAAATCATATTTAAAAGTATCTACCAAAGATGTTAGGAAAGTATAAATTTCTCTTTTTTACTTTTTTGAAAATACAACAAGAGAGTTCAAAGCTAAATAGAGTTCAAAACAAATCCGTATTTTTTATAAACACAACGTTAATTTCTTTATCTATATTATGCAATGTATCTTTTTATTTGCTTTTAATCTTATATTTGAACGATATAAATATGTAAGAGCAAAAATTAATGATTACAATTTATCCTACATAAGAATAATGACAAATACATTAGGGCTTCCACATAAGCATTATATTTGAAGTTTACTAAGGATTGAAGGTGTTTTAGCAATTACTGATTTTCATCATCAATATCATTTAGTAAATAATTTTAAACAGTTTGTTAGAATACCACTAGAGGTTGAAGTCTCTTTTCACATTCTCCACCCTCTTTATGATATTATTAATCATACATTTGATATTTTATCTCTTCACCAACAAGATAAAGTACATAAACAATTGATAGAACTTTTAATAGTGATTGTACAACAAAAAAAATATATGAGTGAATTATTCAAAGAGAAGACCTCAAGGAACAAGGAATAGATCAAGAAGTGATATGCATATAGAGACATTTATACAACATTAGGCTTTACAATTTAAAACTATAGAAGTAAAAATAAAAAGATATTTTTGCAATAATTCCAAATGTATAGGATATAATGTCCGTACATGTCCTATAAGAGAGTTTTTTTTTCTCATAATTGTTTACAAGTGATTCACAAAGAGTTTGATACTTAGCAATATTCTAACAAATATATTTTGTATAAAATTAAAAGTACATATAATATTTAAGTAATTTTAATTATTTATTTATTAAAATTATATTATCAACTAATAAAGTATATATTAATTGAAATCATATAATGCATATTTCCATATAATTTGCTTTGTAAAAACCTATTATCACAAAATATTTTTTCATTTTGTGATATTCAAAATTTGTTCAAGATTGAGCTACTAGAATAAAATGAACTATAATTAAAGTGTATTTAGCATACTTAAAAGGTTATCTTTTTAAGTATGAGAATTAAAAATGAGATATAATTTAATATAATATAATTTTTTTCAACTCAAAGTTTTAAGGATTTGTGTACAATACCTCTAAATTAGATAAGTAATAAAATCCTTGAATAGAAAAAATATATTTTTTATTATTCAAAAATAATCTAAGAAGAATTAATTTTAAATAAATAAATATATATTATATAATATTAATATGTTGAATGAGAATTTTTTAACATACAAATATTTTAGCAAAGTAGTAAAAAAAGAAAAAGAAAATATGAATTCAACTAGTGATTGCTCTAGGTGTCAAACATTATGAGTTACACCTACAATAATATTCAAAAGTGAATCTTTGAAGTAAGTAGGAAAGCTAGAGATTCTTGCACCTAATAACGATGACCATTCTACTACATCTATTTCCAAAAAAGCCTTTATTAGTGATCATGGCTTTTTATTACTATTGTTAGTAGTCCTTTATGGTCTAATGATATATCTACTATGGAAAATCTAGTTAGGATGCTTTTGAATTAACATATTTGTGTAAAGCATCTTGAGAAGCTCAATGAAATAGGATCAGTCTACCTCAAGTGTCAAAGACTTTTTTAATCCATAGCAACATAAAATCTCATTACAAGGTAGGACAAACTGGATTAGAACAAAATTGAATAGAATTAAATAAAATGAGACACAAAAGATAAAACTAAACAACCAGAATTAGAAAAAAATAGAACAAAATAAGAAGATACAAAATCCAATTGTATTAAGAAAAAGGGTCCAAATCCATATCTGACTAGATGCCTCTAAAGAACTTTGGTCAGTCCTATTTATACTTTATTCTACCACCTTGGACTTTCTAAAATTTTCTTAGATAATGGATTCCATTTAGATAACTGCCTTAAATTCCTTCTAGAAGGTTTAGTGGTGGCCTCACCTAGATGATGGACCCTATTTAAATAACTACTCTTAATTCTTTATAGAATATTCTATAATGGATCCTACCTACTCTACTAATCTATTTTAATTCTAGAAACTTCCATAGTTCTAACTATTTATTCCTATGTATCAATAATACAAATATCTTATCTATACCTTCTTATAATTAATTTCCTTTCACTAATGTGAAATATCTTTGTTTTGATCTCGATAGTATCTCCAAATTATTTCTTGGCAATGAATGAGGTTTTGTGTAGGTTCTCTCTTTGTATTGTAAATGGAATAATCTATCTAAAGAATTTTGTACTAAAATTGTAGATATTCACTGCCATAGCAAAGATAAAAATGCTCCAAAATGCTATATACTTTATATTCTTATTGATTATCAACTACAACTAGTGGTGGTGGTGATTGGTGTTGATCTAAAAAAAAAACTTGGCTTGGTATAAAATTCCTTTGGTTGTAAAATATGAAAGACTAGATGGACCCAAATATGTGGTAGAAGCTCAAGGCAATATGTGATATTAGAAATCACTACAAAAATGCGAAAAGGTTCAAGCCATTGAGGTGTTAGTTTATGGATTTGGGTTGATGTAGCAAGTAATAAGTCATCATTGGAGAGTATTACTTAATCACCTTTCTGGAAGATCTTCTATTGCTCGTGGTTATCTGCATATTTCTTCTATCAACTCTATGTGATAAAGAAGCAGTATTGTTTCTCTTCTAAGGCAATTGTGAGCCGTTGTATAAATTCCTTCATTGTCGGGTTGTCGGTGTCAATGAAATGATAGAAAGTTTCTAGCATAATTAAATATTGATCAATATTAAAAAAAAATGGTGAATTGCTAATAGTTGCTTGAATACTATAATTGTAAGTAAATTCTAAGGGAGTCAAGTATTCATTCCAATTATTATGATGAACCACCACAAATGCTTGTAGCATATCCTCTAAGTTTTAATTTGTACGCTGTCGTAATACGTGAAGTCTTGCTTGAGAATGCTCCGGGCACCTGGCTGTGGAAGATAGAATATAAATTGCAACAACAAAATCCTAATTCTAATAGAACACTAACAATGCTAAATAAGATTTAATCAAATTCATAGAAACTTCAAAGGAATTCCAAAGAAACATTAAAAAATCTTAAAAAAATATTAAAATGATTACAAACATGTCTCAAATATATCTCAATTTAATCTTAATTTAATCTTCGTTGAAATCTTATTGGACTTCATTCAAATTTTAGGCCAAAAACTAACTAAATCTTAAATTCTAAATACACTCAAATAAAATCCTAAATCCTAAATCAAATCCTGATCAAATCCTAACCAAACCTTAAATCCTAAATCAAACTCTAAACCTTAAACCAAATCCTAAATTCTAAATCAAATCCTAACCAAATCCTAATCTTAAATCAAATCTTAACCAAATCCTACTAATTTCTATAATAGAATTAAACCTCAATAACCAATGAATGAACCGTTGATCTTAACTCAATTTTTTCACACTTCTTAAAAATTAAGTTAGAAACAAGTAAAAAAGTTTTGAAAAGGATCGAAATTACCAAATAGATGGTAACCTCAAAAATGTGCTCAGGTATTGGCTGGCCTCATTCTCCAACCTTGATGCCAATCTTTCAAAGCCAATATCTCTCCTTTTCACCATTTGATCGATTTCAAAATTCTCATACACATAAAAAAACAAGTCTAATATCCTCTCACATAAATTTCACTCTAATTCAACTAGTAGATTGCAAGAAATCTTAAAAACACTCATTAGACCTAAAATTCTACTTTCTAAGACCTTGATTCATTTAAACCTCAATAACCCTCAATTCAAGTATTAGATCAAGTTCAAATTTACAATACATATTGAACACAAATATAACCATTAATTCACAAAATTTCATTCATAAATCTATTACAAAACTCTTGAAATCATCTAAAACGTAAATCCTATTTTATTTCACAAAATCTAAGTCATCCAAATCAAACCTTGATTTTGCAAAGCTCTTATAAAGTCAATATAGATTCAAATCACCTAAGACTAATGCTCATTGAAACCCTATTAAGTCTGTTCTCTAATTCCATTCTTTAATCTATAAAAGAGTCCTTGAGTTGTTGTAGGCAGTCAGTTTTGTGCCTTAAGACCTGATTTCAATCCAGGTTGATAATTGGCCCTCTTTGGGTATCAATATCTAGTTTTTCTAGGCAAATTTTGCTAGAATTTACTCTTAACTTCCTCCTAAAGATGTCTATATTATTCATTTTTCCAATCTATCTTATTTTGCCTTATTTTTGGTCCTACAAAATAAGTAGAAGCTATTTTTTCTAAAAGGGCAGCATTACTACTAAAAGTTTTATTACATTCTTATCTTTTATCCATATTTTTCTACTTTTTCTTTTAACTTGGTTCTTCTATAATAAGATCCATATTATTATCTTTCACCATATGGTCATGTTATAATATGACAATGCTCTGTTTGTCCATGTATTTGGGAATGGAAGGGTGTAGACAAAGCAAGTTATGTATCTAATAGCTTAAACAAGACTTGCCAAAAACTTCATGTAAAGGATGGATCTCCATCTAAAATAATAATATGAGGTAATTTATGGTGATAAAAGACAGTATCAAAAAAAACTCATGCAAGCGCTAGGGCATCAATATCTAAGTACATCGAAGCCAAGTGAAGTTGCTTTGAGGGTCAATCTACAAAGATGATAGCTTCAATATGATTATGATGCATCTGCAGCAAATGCGTAATGAAATCCATAGTCATCTACTCTCAATGTGCCATAAGTAGCAAAATTGAGTGTAATAGTCTAGGAGACATTGCATTGCATGCTTTATTACATTGATATGATTCGTAGGAGTATACAAAATCATATTCTTATGATCCATTCTAAAGGCTTTTCTCACCACAAATATCCAAATATTGGGATGTCATATCCCTCTTGAAATATGCACGTCTATAATATAGTATTGTTGGATACATAAATTTACTTCTTAAAATAGAGTAAGCCATCACTAAATCTAGAATTTTGATATTGTATATTGTCTACCTTCAACCGATTACTAATCATCTTGAAATAAGCATCCTATTACATAGCTTTCTTTCATTCTACCTCTTTGGTTAAATTTGAAATGATCCTATTAATAGTAGAAATTTTTGCCTTATCTCTCGATTTATCCTTCAAGTCTAGTTTCCGCAATAAACTATCTGGCATAGTATGTTATTGTCCTTGCTTGTATTCAAGTTGAATATCAAAAAGTTGCAACTATTCTTCCAAACAATGATGTTGTGATTTCATATTTTTTAAATACAAATTGTATGATAAGGATCAATGGTCAGTGCAAACAACTACTGGTTTTTCCAATAAATAATGCCTCCACATCTTTGTCATGTGTACATTCGCTAATTACTCTCAATCTCATATGGAGTAATTACAATCTGCCCTTTTGAGCTTGTATGATTCATATGCCAGACGTTGAAGGCCCCTACTAAAGTCTTATTGAAGGACCACTCCAATAGCAAAGTCGGAAGCATCAATGTCAAGCATATAGGGAAGGTTGAGATCATACGGTTGTAATATTGGAGCAATAATGAGTGTCTCTTTCAACCTATCAAAGGGACTTTGTTGCTCCAATTTCCATTTAAATGGAGTATCTTTCTTCAGTAGGTTTGTCAATGAGGTAGTAATGTGTGCAAATTGTTGAACAAAATGGCGATAATATCTAGCAAGGTCTAAAAATAAGTGAGCTTCAAAAGAATCTTTGGAGGTTGACCAATCTTCCACCACTTTTACTTTATCTTCTTCCATACACATGCCTTTGGAGGACAATACATATCCCAAAAAGATGACTTTTGACTTCCAAAGTTTACATTTTGATTGCTTGTAACAAAGGCGATTATTTTGTAGCTGACGCAACACTTCTTGTAAATGTTGTTCATTCTCTTTAAGAAATTTACTATATACAAGGATATCATCAATAAAAATAACTACATACTTCTCCAAAACGTTCCAAAATAATATATTCATATGACCCATGAAAGAGGCTGGAGCATTGGTGTGGCCAAAAGGTAAAACTAGCCACTTAAAATATCCATAGTGCATACAAAATATCATCTTTTTTACATCCTCACTTGCAATAGGTATTTGCTAATAGTCGCTCTGAAGATCCAATTTACTAAAGATGGTTACATCTCAAAGTTAATCAAAAAGGTCATCTACGCATAGAAGTGGATATGCATTCTTAATAGCCTGCTTATTAAGGCCTTGATAGTCAATGCAAAGGAAAAGTCTACTATCCTTCTTAGATGAAAAGAATACATGTACTTTTCATGGTGATATACTTTCTTGAATGACGTCTTTCTCTAAGAATTTATCAAATGTCTTTTACAGCTCTTCAAATTCTTTTGGTGTTAAATAATAAATTAGTCAACTTTTAGGTTTGGTTCCATGCAATAGTTCTATTTGAATAGAGGCATCTCAATCAGGAGGCACGCTGTCATATTACGTGCTTTCCTGCTCAAGAACGCGCCAGACGTCTGGCTGTAGAAGGTAGTATGGAGATTCGCCAATAGTCAAGCAGTCTATCAATTTTTGACTAATGGAATATAAACAACTGCAAGAATACATCGTAAATCTATACGGATGCCCTTCGACTGCTCGCCAAAGTCCTTTTTGCCCCAGCCAGTAGGTCTCTAGAAGTTACAGAGAACCCCGAATAACCCAATCTGCTAATCTCCGATATCGCTTTATACTCATGATCTTGTATCCATTGACTGTCTTGTTAGATTAACCCAATAAATTTCATTCACTCCGCATACTCAATCCTATAGACACCCTTTTAATTCTTCAATCACAGACGTAATTCGATTTCACAAAACAGTCAAGAGTAATCAAACCCACTTCATTAAAAATCCGGATTCACCATTACAACACTGACTTCAACAACGATTGCCTCAGTCTTCCCAAAACCCTATGAAGAAAAAAAACCCAATTCTCTGTCTTTTTTCCCCTTCCCAAAGCATGAAGCTAGCTCTCCGATCCTTCAAAACCCCATAAAAACTTCCTCTCTCCCCTCTCATTTCTTAACCTTAATTTTGAATTTCTTCAATCTTCCGTCTTGGATCCGAAATTGGCTCCTGCCGTCAGAGCTTAGATCCGAAACTAGCTCTCACTGTCAGAGCTTTCTCCTCCGTTTTTACCTTTAAGAAATCCTTTTATCGAAAGGACGTTCCCGGAACGGCACAAAGGACGGAACAGCTTGAAACGGAATCGGAGCCCCATAATCGGGACCACATTGAGTCGCCCGACTAATTCAGATCTCATATTGGATAAGAGTCCAGTAGTAAGATCCGGATGTTTCTGTAATTGGATCAAATTGGTCCTTCGCGTCAGATTGACTGAGGTCCGTAGTAAGACCTGGATTTTCCCGTAATTAGACTACATTGCGTTGCCCGACCAATTCAGGTCTCATATTGGGTAAGAGGATCCGGATTGGATGTCTTGAAATTGGATCCAATTGGCTCTTCGAACCAAGCTCACCCGTCGTTGAATTGGTCCTTTTCCTTTTTGCTGACTCCCGTTATTGGAATCGAACGGAGCATTTCAGTATGCCCCGGCTGACTGTAACGGAGTGACTAACCCTGGCCTCCCAGTATTTGCACTGAAATTGGTCGTTGCTTCCAATATTCGAGGTAACCGAATATTAATAAAAGTCCTCTTTTTTTATATTTTTACAGTATACTCATGTTACAACACGACAATGCCACCAAGTAAGTCAGTTAAAAAGACATCGTGATATTTCCGTACGAATTGATTTGCCCATTCTACTCCTTTGGCTATCTTTCCTATTACTAATGCAAGATTTGGAACCACCATATATATTGATTGCTTATGCTATATTTTCTTCTTCATAAAGATTATCCCTACGAATAAGTCTTTCATTGCAAATTGTCTTTCTTCTTCACTTGATGTGGAGGTACAAAGAATTATCTTGTGTCCACCATCTTTAAAGGAGATTGTGCTTGCTAATCAATCAACTTGCTTATTTCTCATTTCTAGCTATGACATACCAAGGATAACATCATATCTTAGCTTTGTCATCTTAAACCTCTCTCTTAAGATATAGGTGTCAGTCAACCTCAAGGTTTCTTCTTCACATATCTCATTTAATATATTTTTTCAATCATTTGTAAGATATATACTTCTTCCATTGATTACTTTAGTTTTAATTTTAAGTCGGTTGATAATTTCAATTGATATGCAATTTTTTATAGAGCGACAATCTATAAGTACTCAACATGGTTGTCATTTTAGTAGTCCAGTTAGATGCACCAATTGACTTTTTTTTATAGTAGTCCAAGGCCATGCCATTTGTTTCTAAGAGATAGTAGCTATCTCTAATATTGACTTTTGGCACCTTTACTAAAGAGCCTTGTTTTTTTTGCTTTGTCTCATTATCAACTTGGTGAATTTCAAGACTGTGAATCTACTTTATTTTGCTGATGCTTGAATTTTGACATTTTGAGCAATCTCTGATCTGATAGTTTGGCTCTGATAATAGAAACACAATCTCTTTTGCACCAATATTTGTTGTCTTTGTAGTGTCAATAATCCTTGTACGACATCAATCTTCATTTACCTTGGTTGTTGTGCCATTGTATTAGATAGCGGCATAGGACTTTGTATTATAGATTGTGCTCTATAAGTTTTGAAATCTATAGCATCAATCCTCTCTGCAATCCAAATTGCCTCTCCAAATGTTTGTGGATCCCTTAATTCTACTTCTTCTTAGATGTTAGGTTTCAAATCTCATAGAAATCAATCCATCATCTCTGCCTATGAAACATTGCCAATTTGGAGACATATAAATTTGAATCGGTAGACATAATCTTACACCAACCTAGATTGTGTAAGATTTGCCAACTGATTGTATGCTATCTTTTCTGCATTGATGGGCCAAAATTGATTCCTAAACTTAGTCTCAAACTCCTCTCAATTATAAAATCCACCTTGAGCTTCATAACTTTGCTCTCAAATGATTGTCGCATCTCTCAAATAGCTGGCTGTATACATAATTTCTTTAGTAGTATATACTCATGTATAGTTGGAAGTATTGTTGCATATTGAAGAGCCATTGACATACATCTTCTTATCTTAAAGTTTCAGAGCATGTAGTAGGCTTGCTAAATTTCAACCTAACAAATGTCGACTTCTTTGTCCTCAAGGCTTCTATTTGTCCTTGCAAAAAAGCTTTCTGGCCTAAGAGGTACTATATCTAAGCCTCCATTTAGGATTGCTCCCCGATATCTCCCATACAGTAATTTCTCTACTGGATTCCATTATTATAATGCCTTCTCACCTCTCAATTGACTTTTTAAGAGTAGCTCGAGGTAGCCTCAATATAATAGTGAGTGTGACAACAATAATTGACCTTGGACTAGGTGATGACTGTTGACATACTACCAAAAGAAAACAATCTAACACTTGCTTTGATACTAATGAAATATGACTGGTTTATTTCAAGTGTCCATGATCCTTCTAATCTACAACAACATAAAACCTTATCACAAGGTAGGGCAAACTAGACCACAACAAAATTGAATGGAACTAAACAATATAGAACATAAAAGAGAAACTTATTGACTAGAATTAGAACAAAATAAAATAAAACAGGAAGATACAAAATCCAATTGTATTAAGAGAAAGGGTCCAAAGCCATACTTGACTAGATGCTTCCAAAAGGCTCTAGCCAATTTTATTTTTACTTTGTTCTATGACCCTAAACTTTCTAAAATATTCTTAGATAATGGATTCTACTTAGATAACTACCTTAAATTCCTTCTAGATGGTTTTGTGGTGGCTCCACCTAGATAACTATCTTAAGTCTTTTTTAAAAGGTTCTATAGTAGATCCTATCTAAATAACCATCTTTAATTCTTTCTAGAATGTTCCATGATAGATTCTACGTGGTCTATTAATCTAACTCCAATTCTAGAAAATTCTATGGTTCTAACTATTTATTCATATGTGTTAATAATACAAATATCTCATCTGTATCTTCTTACACTAAAGGTACATATATATTCTTTCTGTAGTCAAACAAAAAGAAAATTTAAGAAATTAATTCAATATTTACTTAATTATTTATAATAAATAAAAATCAATTTGAAATAAAAAAATATCAACAATAACTTATTATGGATATATTATAGAATATAACCAGCTTATAAAGGATACTTATGAATTTATCTTTAGACTACAAATGGTTACTCAAACCGCATATATGTTCTAAAGTTATGTTTGTTCGACCATTCATAATATATACCAATTTCTTTTCGTTTCTAATATCAAACCAAGGATAGATCTTTGGCTTGTGAAAATCTATTATTTATGAATGTGAATTCAAATTAAAAAAATACTAAGTTAAAAAAATTATAGATCAAAGCAACAACTTAATTGTAGAAAATAACAACAAATTATAAACATATATGTCATGTTGTATAGTGAAGTATAGCTACATATAGAATGATAGTTCCTACATTAATTGATGTCTTACAAATTAATTTCAATAATATAATATTTGAATCTCCATACACACAAATAAGAAAAGTGCTAAAATACAACCAACACATAAAAAGAATTATGGGCCGTGTTGGTAAGAAAGATGCATGTTTTCAAGCAATATATGACTTCACTAGAATGCCAACACATACACAAATAAAAACCTCATTAGACCAAGTATCTAGATTTTTTCTTATTCTTTGAAATTAAAAATATCAAATGCTTGCCATGATCATACAAAGGCTACTTATGATTGACAACAAGTTGTATTGTCCATATTATTAGATTCTAAATACAAACGCTACTAAAATCTGCTTGTTCTATAATAACTAATGCATACCAATTGTTTAAATGTAGATAACAAGAAAAATCAAAGAAATCAGCCATAATATGTTTGAAAGTAAAAATTAGTGGTAATTTATATCCATCAAACCTATGACAATATTATTTATTATATCTTCCATCAAAATACTTTACAAAATAAATGATCAATAATAAAATATTAGTTTCTAATAAAGACATTCAACTTTTGAATGAAGATAATATCTATGCCACCATTTGCTCTTGCTTTGGCCTAATTTAAGTAGCTAAAGTTGGTATAAAACAAACCACCTGAAATAATTGATGAAAGATAACATAATACTGGTTTACAAATGTATTTCCTTTATGCACCTCACACAAAATGTATGCCATATTTAATTCATAAATGTTGATATTTTAGACACCTATTGTTGTAAATTACCACTACAAGCCAAGGTTAACAAAAAATTAGTCTGAAATTGGTAGAAAAGAAATGGAGAATGGTCAAATTTCATGGCCAAAGTCTATACATTATTGCATGGCATAGCAGTTATCTTTGCGACTACTCACAAGTGCAACTACTTTAATCTTGACTACGTTTTTTGATGCTGGTATCTACATTGTTCACATAAAAATCATGTGAAGGAATTCAAGATTCAAAATTAGATTTTACAACCAAGAGCTAATATTTACAAAACTCAACAAATTTAAAAACTTAATTTTTAAGTATCAACAAGCTATAAGCATTATTTATTTGAGACATAATGCAAAAAAATTTAAACTAGTGAGTATACTATTCCTACCAATAATGGCATGGCTACACCAACTAAATCTACTATGAGCTTCAATAACTCTTTGAAGACACAAACAATATCTATAGTTGTTTTTCATCTTCAACCACACTCTAAAACTAGAGCATTTGATAATCCCTCTTTTTTTCTCTATTATACACATACATATTTTAATAAATGTAACTTATTACAATGAATACAATATATTCACAATTAAACTATTGAAGCACTTTCATACACACACAAGCTATATACTTGATTCTTCATCAACTAACTTCTAATATACACGAATAAAATTTTAGCAAATTAGCAGAGCTAAAGTGATCAAATACATCAGAAGTAGTAGATTTGATTACCATGGACGTGAAGTAGTCTATTGTTGGTAATGATATTACCAAAATAGTAGTGTTGCTTATATTAATGAGTAGTTGATAACAATAAGGATCAGCAAATCTAAGTGGATGTGAGTTACAAAGTGAGAGTGGAGCAGTGAGATTGCTCGAAGATTAATTTCTTACTCCCTTTTAAATAAATAACTAGATGAACTTGTGTTGTTGTCACAAAAAGTATGACTCAAATGAAGTATTTTTTTGAAATGTATATTTGTGAGCTAATGAATATTTTTATTTTTTTTTTAAAAAAAGAAATAAATAAAATTCATAATAGAGCTTTTAGATATGAAGTAGGAAAGCTTAACTTGTGCTATTATCATGGATAATATGCAAAAAAAAATAATTAATTTTATTCAATGAAATACTTGTGAAAATACTAAAAAGAACATTAAATTATATTAAAAAATCATAAAAATATCTTAAGACATTTGAAGATGTATTAAAGTTAAATTTAAAAGATATGAAGTAATTTATTATAATTTCTTTAATAAATCACTTCATTGCATAAATTCAATCTATAAATAAAAATTTATAAAATTATAAATATAAAAATATAAAGATAAAAACTATAAAATTTTATAAATATTTGATAAAACTATAGTATTATTAAAATATAAACTATAAAACTATAAAGATTATAATATATATATATATATATATATATATATATATATACATTGAAAGTCTTTTTATCTATAAAATCCACCTTAGTAATAAGCAATTAAGATTTTATGGTTCTCAAAGAATAATTTACAATAGTTTGGAAACATGTGAGAGTTTGGAAATTAGTATGCATTTATGAAAGTAATATTTAGATGGTATGAATGTTTTCTTTTCATATAAACTTGATTGAGTTCAAGTCAAACAACACTTGCTTCACTACAATTCCTTAATATAATTTCAGATAATTCTTTATTACATTGCTTCTTATAATGTTATTATCAAAGGTTATAAAAGTGTCTTCAAAATTGAATGAGTTGCATGATGTTTCTTGCATTGGCCCACTCTTAACGAAGTTAATCACCTCACTTCTAAATAACAGCATGTTGCTTAAAATAGCAAGACAATGAAGTTCTTTAGCTTATAATTAAATATACAAGGATGATACAAAAATTGAAGTGAAAAAAAAAAAAAAAAAAAAAAAAAAAGAAAAAAAAAAAGAAAAAAAAAAAGGCTCAAGCTCTGTTCTTTAATTATTAAGTCCTTTCCACTCCAAATATTGAAAAATTATAAGTTTTCAATGATAAAACTCATTATTATCACTTTTATACACAATGTTTTAAAGAGCTTCTAAACTTGCACTTCTTGTATAAGTCAAATGATATAAAAAAATATACAACTTGAAGCTACTTAAATACCTCAAATATAAGATCTTAAATTAAAAAATCAAATAATTTTTAAACTCTATAATTTTTTAATAATATATAATATCATAATAACTCTCAACAATTAGCTTTCACTTGATTGCTTATATGATGATTTTAAATTTAAATAGTAAATTACTAAAATAATAGAGCATTTAACACTCAAATCATTTCACCTTAATACACTCACTCTAAAGTTTTTAGAAATACATTCTTTCTGTAATATAAAACACAATGAAATTTTTGTGTATTTTAAAAATTATATAAATTTTTTTATTGTATAATTTTTTATGTAATATTTTGCAATGCAAAGAAAAATAAATTTTTTAAAATGCAATGCAATGCAAATACATATAAATTTTTGAATCTTTTGAAATATCTAAAAATACACTCACTTTGCAATGCAAAGCTTGATGACACAATTTAAAAAGAATAGAGAGTATGGTTTTTAAAATCTTTGAAGTTTTGTCAAGATTTTTTCCTAAGTTAGATCATAAACTTATCCTTATTCTATACTTTCACTTACAAATTCTTTGACAGAAGGTTAAACACAATGTATAAATACATGGAATATAAAAAATAAAAACTTTTGGCAAATGCCTACTGCATTTGCAAAGTGCAACTTCAAGAAAGCACAAAAAAATTGCAATTATACTTTCATCTCTATCAAGGACCAAACTTCATCTTCAATTGCATTGCGTGCATGCAATAAATAATGCATTTCTAAACCTATCTACATTCAGTTAAACTCCAATATTTCATGTTTGATTAAACTTCAGCAATGATGGATTTGTATAGTAAATAAAAATCACTATTTGTCTTGGCTATTTATCTTGAGTTTGTATTGCACAATGTTACTTGTATTGTGAGCCTTGAGACTAAAATGATTGGATACTTGATAGATCCATTTGTTGTTGAATTTTTTTGTTTGGATAATATTTGGAGAGATTCAATAGCCATGTGAATGAAAAATCATAGTTTCTTGTGACTTAGAGCATCTTTCAAAGCTCTGAGTCTTTCTTAAGAAATGCCTTGACCAATTGTAAAATATCCTATAGAATGCCTTGATTATTTGTAAAACGTCCTATGGAACACCCTATGAACTTCAAAGAAGGCACACTTTTTTGATAAAAACAAAGATCCAACCATACAACCATCAAGAACCAATACTTGAATCCTATAGAAATTCCTAATCAATTGCAAAATTCAATAATGAACTATAAAATGTATTATGAACTCTACAAAACATGAATCTTTTTGATGAAAACAAAGACCAATCTATGCAGTGAATGAAAGCCACCACTTATCTTCTGAAACGATCTTAATATATATGTAATATGTACATATATATATATATATTATAAACATAATATTATAGATTTATGTTATCTATATATATGAATAAATATATATATATATAATTATTATATAAATATATATATAATTATTATATAAATATATATATATAATTATTATATAAAAATATATATATATAATTATTATATAAATATATATATATATAATTATTATATAAATATATATATATATATAATTATTATATAAATATATATATATATATAATTATTATATAAATATATATATATATATAATTATTATATAAATATATATATATATATATATAATTATTATATAAATATATATATATATATAATTATTATATAAATATATATATATATATATATAATTATTATATAAATATATATATATATATATATAATTATTATATAAATATATATATATATATATAATTATTATATAAATATATATATATATATATAATTATTATATAAATATATATATATATATAATTATATAATTATTATATAAATATATATATAGTTAATTATTATATAAAAATATATATATATATAATTATTATTATATAAATATATTATATAAATATTATTATAATACTATATACTAGATGAATCCATATTGTTGTTACAAACAGTCTGATGTAAATGAAGATTTTTTTGAGCCAAAGAATATTTTTTAAATATAAATACAATATAATACAAATAAAAGAAAATAAAATACACAATAGAGCTTTCAACTATGAAATAGGTTAGATAAATTTGTATTGTTGTCATGGATAATATGAAAAAAATAGTTAATTTTATTCAAGAAATTACTAATTAAAAAATAAAAAATAAAAAATAAAAATAAAATTACATTAAAACATCTTAAAAGTATATTAAGATATTCAAAGGTGTTCTAAAGTTAATAAATAAATTAATTAAAAAATACAAAATACAAAAAATTAGTAATTAATATTTATCTAATTAAAAATTATAAAAAAATAATATTTAGTATAGAATTTAAATTCTTATTCTGAAGAAGAAGAATCTTGATAGAATAAGAGAAAGTGCACCAAAAAAGTGCCTCTTAAAGTTGACCATGGAAAAAAATAAATTGTCATAGATCCAAATCAACATGCTTCTTTGATTGTCTTTAGGATTTGTTTAATTTTATTTCAAATGCAAGGCAAATTAAAAATTGCTTTCTATTTAGAATGAATAGAAGTTCTTTTTTTTTTTATTGTGGAAGTTAATATACGTAATCCATAGAATAAACATCAGGTTTTTAGAAAATTTTCCTTTAAGAATTCTTGCTTCAAGAACTCAATCCATTAGTGTTAGGGACATAGTCCTTAGACCTTTCTAGAGACAAGTTTCTAGAACCTTCTAGAAAGAAGTCTCTAGAAACTTCCAGAAGATTCCTTGAATATTCTCTTAGAATATTCTTCAAAGATTCCCCAAAGATTCTTTGAAGATTCCCTAAAGATTCCCTTAGAAGGCTCTAGAAGATTCTTAGAATATTCTAGTAGATTCTAGGAAGTTACTTGAGAAGCTTCCTAGCTCTTAGGTAGTTGCTCAAGAAGCTTCATAGTTCTAGGGAAGCTTCTTGATGCACTTCCTTAGAACCATAGGCCAGTAGTATATATAGGAGTCGAGGCTGAAGAGTTCTTTAGTCTCGACAACACATCTCTTGGAGTTCTAGCTCACCTTTCTGGTGTTGTTCTTGTACTCATCTGTTTAATCTAGTTCTGCCACTTCTTCTTGAACTTCTTGTTAGATTTCAAGTCTGTATTTTGTGTCCGTGACAGTTTGTCGAGACTACCTTTATCTTAATATCAGAGCTGAATCCTTCTTGTTTGAGAGCGGATTACCCCTCTTCTTGAAGGTATTCTAGCGCTTTAGGGGTTGCGGATTACCTTCCTCTAAACTGATATTTTCTCAATCACAATATCAGAGCTTAGTTCTTTGAGGCAGAGAGTGGACTACCCCTTTCTTTGGAGATACTTGAGCGTTCTAAGGGTTGCAGATTACCCTCTCTTGGACTGATATTAATTCCTTCTTTTTGTTTAGCATAGCTAGTAGAAAAGACTGTTAACATCGATTTTAGAGCTTTGCCTTCTTGATAGAGTGCGGATTACCCCTCTTCTCGAAAGCATTGAGGCATTTTTAGAGGTTGCGGATTACCCTCTTCTAAAACTGAAATCGTTTAGTGTTTTTTTTTTTTTCCTTTTCTTCGAGTAGGTTTTAGTGACAGGTAGTGCTACAATTTTCTCCAAGAGACTTAGCAATTTCTTCTTCTCTCAAAATTTTAATCCATCTATTCTCTAAATATGGAAGTAGACCAGGTCATAGACAGTGCATCTCCACAAGTAGACAATAGAGTGGCAACTCTTGCAGATCTTCAAGCTCTTATGAATAGTATACGAAAGGAGATTACATTTCTTCGCAATCCAAGTAAAGAACCTCAAATTGATCTAGTGACCAAAGAAGCTAGACGCGAAATTCATAGCCTACAACAAGAGATTATTCGACTGAGAGAAGCAAGACATGTGTCACATACGACCCCTATAGATACTTCAAGGATTAGTACGAAAGAACCAAAAGCGAGTATGCCAGACAAGTTTGACGGAAGAAGAGCCAACTTCCGAGGTTTTGTGCAACAAGTACGGCTTTACCTACGCCTATACCCTTCTCGTTATCCGAATGGATTTACCCAGGTTGCTTTCATAGGTACTCTTCTATCAGGAAATGCTCGCTCTTGGTTTGCTCTAGTATTGGAGAAGGATTCTCCAATATTGTACGACCTAGAGGCTTTCATAGAGAGACTTACTGCTGCGTTTGGAGATAGCGAACGAGAAAGAGGGGCTGAAAGAAAGATACAAAATCTGCGACAAGGATCACGTTCTGCTGCAATCTATGCTGCAGAATTTCAACAGTTTACATGTGATCTTGATTGGAATGATAAGGCGTTCATGACACGATTTCGATATGAACTGAGAGATGATGTCAAGAACTTATTGATCACCATGCCTAAGGCGGATACTTTAGAAGAACTTATATCTCAGGCAATTATTTGTGACAACTGCCTCTTTGAATTACGACAAGAAAGAAGATCAGGCTGGAGAAATGATGGAGCATTTGCTACATTTTCAAAAGGTCCAGAGAATCACTCCACAGATCCTGAACCCATGCAAATTGATGCGGTACGTTTCAAACCCCTCACAGCTGAGGAAAGGAAGCGACGGTTTGAACAAAACTTGTGTTTATATTGCGGAGAAGCGGGCCATAAAGCTGTAGATTGTCGGAAGAAACAGAAGCCTCAAACAACAAGACTCAGGAGTACAAGCATGCAGGAAAACAAGGACGCCCAGCCACAATAGGGACCGTGCGGCTGGACATCTCAACATCCAAAATTAATCAAGGTCCCTTTCTCTCAGCTCAACCTTCAGATTGTTTTATGGTACCTTTACATCTGGGTATTCAAGAACTACAAGTCGATGCTTTATTAGACTTGGGTGCATCTGCTTGCTTTATAGATGAAGAGTTTGCCAAGCTTCACAATATTTCTCTTGTAAAGAAACTTAAGCCTGTCCATGTAGAAGTCATAGACGGACGACCATTGTCTTCGGGCAATGTTATCCATGAAACTAAACCATTGAAGGTACGTCTTGAAAACCATGAGAGCAATATTGTGTTTAATGTTATCAAGACCCCTTCATGTCCTATCATTTTGGGATTATCTTGGCTTGATAGATATAATCCATTGATAGATTGGAAGTTGCGAAAAGTAACATTTCCAACAAATTCTTTGAAGGTGGAATCTGCCAAGACAATGTCTAGAAACAAATCCTTGTTTATAGGTGCAAGGGCTTTCATGAAGGAAGCCAAGCAAAATACACCTCTTGTCATCTTCGCAACTCCGACTCGAGAAGATGCAACTCCGACTTTGGTTATTCCAAAGCAGTATGAAGAATTCAAAGATGTCTTTGAAAAGAAGAATGCTGATATGCTGCCAAAGCATCGACCCTATGACTGTGCCATTGAATTGCAAGAAGGAGCACAACCACCTTTTGGACCAATCTACAATTTGTCGCAGACGGAGTTGACTGAGTTGCGGAAGTACATTGACGAGAATCTAGTCAAGAACTTCATCCGTCATTCGAAGTCACCAGCTGGGGCACCAATCTTATTTGTGAAGAAGAAAGATGGCTCACTACGGATGTGCGTGGACTATCGAGGTCTCAACAAGGTGACAAAAAAGAATCGCTACCCACTGCCTTTGATCTCTAGTCTTCTAGAACAACTTGGGCGTGCAAGGATCTTTACAAAGATTGACCTAAGGGGAGCTTACAACCTTGTGCGAATCAAGGAAGGAGATGAATGGAAGACAGCTTTTCGAACAAGGTATGGCCATTTTGAATACAATGTTATGCCATTTGGTCTTACTAATGCTCCAGCGGTCTTTCAACACATGATGAATGACATCTTTCGAGAGCATCTAGATGATTTTGTTGTCATCTATCTAGATGATATTTTGATATTTTCTAAGAACGAGGAAGAACATGAGAAGCACGTTCGTCTGGTATTCAAAAAACTACGGGAGCGAGGACTCTATGCCAAATTGGAGAAGTGCTTATTTCACCAAACTGAGATGGAGTTTTTGGGATTCATCGCGACTACGGAAGGATTGAAGATGGATCCAAAGAAGGTGGAAGCAATCATGTCTTGGGAAGTTCCGAAGACGGTTAGGGACGTACAATGTTTTGTTGGATTTGCTAACTACTATCAGATCTTCATCAAGAATTATTCTCAAGTTGTTGCCCCCCTCACTCGGTTAACGTGCAAGGACAAGCTCGAATGGGGACCTATCGCAGAAAAAGCATTCCAAGATTTGAAGATGGTATTTACTACAGCTCCAATCTTGGTACATCCGAACTTTACAAAGGCCTTTTATTTGGAGACAGATGCTTCGGATTTTACTTTGGGAGCTGTACTTTCACAGATGGGCGTAGATGAGAAGCTCCATCCAGTTACGTTCTATTCTCGAAAATTCTCTGCTGCTGAGATCAACTATGAGATCCACGATAAGGAACTCCTTGCTATAGTAGATTCTTTCCAAGAGTGGCGCCACTTTCTCGAAGGAACTGCACATCCAGTGACCGTATATATGGATCACAAGAATTTGGAGTATTTTATGTCGGCTCGGGTTTTGAATCGGCGTCAAGCTCGGTGGAGTATGTCGCTATTCAAGTTCGACTTTTTTATTACTTATCGGCCTGGGAAGCAACAAGGGTTGTCCGATGCATTATCAAGGAGATCATATCTTGCGCCAAAGGCTGGAGATGCAGCATTTGATCAATAGTGCATGACATTGTTGAAGTCAGAGAAATTTCGGCTCAACGCAGCTATTGTACCAATTGATGCTGACTTCCTCGAACAGGTACGGGCTGCAACCATTGAAGATTCTCTAGCCCTTGATATCAAGCAACATGCTAGTGATGATAAATTCAAGATGGAAGGAGATCTAGTATATTTCGAAGAGCAGTTGTATATCCCAAAAGGGCCAACACGACTCCGAGTTCTTCAATCTCGTCATGACTTTCCAGCTGCGGGACATTTTGGATTCAATAAGACCTTGGAACTTATTTCCCGTGATTTCTGGTGGCCTCAAATGTGGAAGGATGTGAAAGATTTTGTTGTATCTTGTGACATTTGTTCAAGATCCAAAAACCCTCGACATCGGCCTTATGGACTTCTACAGCCATTGCCTATTCTGCGCCGACCATGGTCTTCGGTTTCCATGGACTTTATTACGGATCTACCACCATCAAATTCATTTGACAGAATTTTTGTTGTCGTAGATCGGCTTACAAAGATGGCACATTTTGTCCCTTGCAAGAAGACATCGTCAAGCGAAGACACAGCAAGACTCTTTCTTGATAATGTGTATCGATATCATGGTCTACCAGATGATATCGTATCGGATTGAGGAACCCAATTTGTGTCAAAGTTTTGGAAATCTCTTTTTGAGATATTGAAGGTGGATATCAAGCTTTCTTCGGCATTTCATCCTCAAACGGACGGCCAAACAGAACGGGTGAATCAAGTTTTAGAGCAATATTTACGTTGCACCATCAACTATCAACAAGATAATTGGGTCGCATATCTACCGCTAGCCAAGTTCGCATATAACAACACCTTTCATGCGTCAACTCAACAAACGCCATTCTTTTCCAATTATGGATACCATCCGAAGCTTGACTTATGGAGTTCGTCAACGATTAACAATTCGGCAGCTGAAGGATTGGTGAAGGAGCTTTCGCAGCTTCAAACTACATTGAAGCTTCAATTGCAAACTGCCCAAGAATCTTACAAGGCGTCCGCGGACAAATTTTGGAATCACGCACCTAAATTCACGATTGGAGACAAAGTTTGGCTGCTTCGACAAAATATTAAGACCAAGCGGCTATGTGATAAATTGGACTATCGGAGATTGGGACCATTTGTTATCCAGAAGCAGATCAATCCTGTAGCGTATCGTGTGGAGTTACCAGCTACTATGAAGGTACATCCTGTCTTTCATGTTTCTTTGTTGGAGCCTTATCGAGAATCGTCTTTTCCTGGAAGAGTACAATGTCCACCACCTAGCATAGAAATAGAGAACCACGAAGAATACGAGGTGGAAAAGGTCCTGGATTCACGACAAAGACGGGGTAAATTAGAATACTTTGTGCATTGGAGCGGTTACGATATTAATGAACGAACATGGGAGCCGGCCGAAAATCTCGCGAATGCGCCGCAAAAGGTACAGGAGTTTCATCGACGATATCCTGAGAAACCCAAGCCGGTTCGATGATAGCTTCTTACTGAAGCTTGCTCATCCAGAAAACAGAAAAGAGGAGAGAGCACCACCAAAATCCATAGTTGATGTAGTCATTCTCTCCAAGATAGCGTAGAACTTTATTAGTAGCCCAAGTTTGTTCTTATTGTTTTAGCCTTTGAATATGGATAGCCAAGATACTACACTTGTCATGTCATCTCAAGCAACTAGCTCACGAAGACGACCGCGAGATGAAAAACCGCCTGCACCACGACGACGTCGAAGGATTCCGAGCAACAGATCGCTGGTGATTGTATTTGAGGTCGAGCCTGCCTACAATGGTCAGCCAGAAGGAGTGTTTGCAGGACAATTTCACAATGAAGACATGGAGGTTCATGCTTGGTCAGAAGTTGAAGGCGTGGGCCACTACCGTTGGCTTCAAGGACCATTGAATCACTTGCCTCGTGAACAACAATTGGAGTTCATAGCAGAGGTTATGCGACAGATCTTCATTTTCTTGCGTTGGTATTGACTGACGATAACATTGCTTCTCGGAGACCTCGAAGCTAAAGGAGGAGGTGATGTTAGGGACATAGTCCTTAGACCTTTCTAGAGACAAGTTTCTAGAACCTTCTAGAAAGAAGTCTCTAGAAACTTCCAGAAGATTCCTTGAATATTCTCTTAGAATATTCTTCAAAGATTCCCCAAAGATTCCCCAAAGATTCCCTAAAGATTCCCTTAGAAGGCTCTAGAAGATTCTTAGAATATTCTAGTAGATTCTAGGAAGTTACTTGAGAAGCTTCCTAGCTCTTAGGTAGTTGCTCAAGAAGCTTCATAGTTCTAGGGAAGCTTCTTGATGCACTTCCTTAGAACCATAGGCCAGTAGTATATATAGGAGTCGAGGCTGAAGAGTTCTTTAGTCTCGACAACACATCTCTTGGAGTTCTAGCTCACCTTTCTGGTGTTGTTCTTGTACTCATCTGTTTAATCTAGTTCTGCCACTTCTTCTTGAACTTCTTGTTAGATTTCAAGTCTGTATTTTGTGTCCGTGACAATTAGTCATATAATTATCAATTGGATTCCATTGCAAAGTCTTTGGCAAGGAGCAATATTTCTTAGTAGGCATTAGCAAAGTCTTAATCTTAAGATCTAGCCTTGATCTGACCATTCTAGATGGATTAATCAACTTAATGAATTTGAATGGATAAACATTATTATTGTTGATACTATCTTTGACAACAATTTTATTGCTGCTTAGACATTTTTGTTCTTTAAAAAATATGGCCATAATCTTCTTATTAATATCCTCTACATCATCATTCCATATAGATAAAATGATTCTATCTCTTAAGTAGGCATCATTTTTTACACCATCTTCTATCAATCTTAGATAAACAAAATTAAGTAAAGACATTAGTTGTTGATGAACAATCATGTAATCAAGTTTTTACACCATCTTCTATCAATCATGTGAAACTATATTATTAGACAATAAGTTTGTATTCTTTCCAATCTAACAAGTGACAAATAGAAATATTAATTAATAATAATGTAACCATAAAGAATTCAAATGCACCTCCAATATCTTGAATGTCTTTAAAGAAAGATCAATTATCTCAGAACAATAACAATGTATTTAATAGAAACCCATGTCGTTGGTCATGTTTTTATCCCATGTATTTGTTCCCTTGAGTTATCTAGTATAAGAAATTTATATAAGATAAATAATATCATATGTAATTCCATGGTTGGCTACAAAAAAGTTATAAAAATTTAATAATTTAACTAATGATAAAAAATTGAATTATCTAATTATATTAATTAAATATTAATAATATTAATATTAATATATATATATATATATATATATATATAAAATACCATAATTTATTCACTCCTAAAGTAGAACTTCATGTATACAATAACTTCATGAAAATTCTTCCTAAAGTAGAACTTTATGTATTTGTTACTCCATAAGTCTTGATAGTTGTAGATTAAGTTACTCAAAAAAAAGATTTTGCAGATTTCAATTAATTTCAGATTTCAGAATAACCACATGGTTAATCTTTTATATTCATCTGTTCAATTTACTATTCATTAAGACAAAGTCAATCCACTGTTGATTACAAAACGTTATGAGATACAAAATTCAAAATATAAAATGGAAAATAAATAAAGAAATAATTTGTAAATAAAAATTCTATAAGTCCGAGTTATATTGGATATATAATTCCAATTCAAATTTTATATTCCCATAGAGAGGTTTCAACAAAATTCAAAAATTAATAAGAATGCACAATGGAAGAACATTCAATTTACATTTAAGCATATATATATGGCAGGATGTAGCACATGACTTAGAAGAATAAGCATACATTATTCAGCAACCAATTCACTGGGAATTCACTAATAACTTCTATATGACATATAGAAATTATTGAAATGCATGATTCTGGAAAAATAAGTCAAATAAAAGAGGCACAGTAGACAATGAATGAGAGAATAATCAAATACTTTCTAATATTTTTCATCAATATTTGGCACCAACACAGGAAGCCCTCTCCCAAGCCCTAATTTTGTTCTTTTTTTATTGTCAATTAGCTTCTATAACTTCTAACTCCATTTGCTTGATTGATGCTCCTTTAAATTCTTTTGTCACAATCTGCATTGACAAAGAGAATCTACCTTTTGCTTCAATATTTAAATGCAATGAGAAAAGTATACTTGTAATAATTAATAGAAGTAGAATCATATAGACAAAAAATTGACTTATGGCATCACAACTATTTGCGACCAACTACATTCCTCGTGTAGATTAGAATTTCAAAAAAATAAATAAAGGAATGAAATATTTTCATTAAAAAATATTACAAAAAGGTACAACGTACTAATCTTGTTCTAACTGATTTTTCCACAAAGCTATACCATTTGTCCACTATTAGTGCTCCTTGCGTAAAACAATTTTTTACAAAGAGAGACTTCTGACAAATGCTCTTTACTATAGTTCTTGAAGGTTAAGTCTTCATTCATTGAAAAAAAAATCAAATTCTCTCTTACAAACTAATAGACAATCCATGCAATTTCAAAGGATGTTGTTATATCCATTTTAATTGCAATGTCTCTACTTGAACCAACAACCAAGTTATTTGATGTATACACATTCTTCCTTATATTATATTTTCACCTCAAGCACGCTACATATGCTTTAAATCAAACAAAACCTTGGCCAATTTAGTTGATTGAAAGCAAAAATCTTCCACAATCTCATCATGACTTCTAATTCTAAAAAAAAAATCTATTTTAAATTTTTCTTAGAAATAGTCTTTACTCGACATTATACTACAAGTATCACAAAAATTTCACATTCATAGAACCATGAGATATTACAGATGAATTGGATTATTTTGATGAATGATAAAAGTATAAAGAAAGTATTCTCAAAGTGCTCAATTAGAGACAACGTAATAGCTGAGGTAAACAATTTCCAATACTACATATTACAATGTGGCATAGCATAAATATAATGCAATATTTGAGTTTCTTATTAAATGCATCCATTTAAACTTTGATATTATTGCAAACTATTTCTTTGCCAAACTCTAAAAGAAATTTCATGTTTTTTTAAGATCCGTACATCACAACAAAGAAAAATGCATGCACCCATTAAGATTGCTATTTTATCCATACAAGACATTGTTAAATCCATTCATGTTCAATTAAATTTCTTTTTAAACCTTAGATGACGTTAAGTTTTTTGATAAAAACTAAGAGGTATGCAGGTCATGAATGAGAGCTACTACTTGTCTCTTTGAGCAATCTTAATATATAAATTATATATTAATATAATATGACATAAAAATGTTATTAATATTATAATATAACATGATATTATTATATGATATATTTTGATATTATCATGTCATAATTTCAAGATATCAAAATATAATATGAAGATATTAAAATAACATTCTATATTATATATTTGGCTCAATTATATATTAGATTTTAGATTATAATATTATGATATTATTTTGATATCATAATAAATTTATAACGTGTCATTATAAACACAAGTTCACCTAGATGAGCCTTGTGAATTCCATGTGAACTCCACTTAAGTCCACTCAATCACAGAATTGCAAGAAAAAAAAAAAAAAAAAAAAAAAAAAAAATGAGCTTTCTGAATTTTCTATAAACTCATTGTGAACTCCTCTTGAATTTTGATCAATCTTTTGCTTCCTTTCAAATTCCACATAATCTTAAGTTTTTTGATGAAAACCAAGAAGAATACATGCAATGAATGAGAGCCACTACTTGTCTCCTTGAGCAATCTTAATATATAGATTAAGATTCTATTATGAAGGGCTACAATACATAGAGGCAATTATCATTGTTAAATCATGATTATTTTATCCATACAAGACATTTTTAAATCATGATTGTAGATGAATATGCTTGGTTTTAATTGATTGCAAATATAATAGCTGAGAAATGAATCTAGATATAATTGTTTCATGATTGTGATGATAGATGGATTTTTATAGTAAAAATTTGAGTTGCTTTGATATTCAATTATAATATATATATATATATATATATATATATGTTATTTTTATAATTTATTTTAGGATGTAAAGCTTATAATTATAATATTATTACATAATTTATTAGTCTCATTTCTGAAGATCATCTATGTGAGCATAAAAAATTACATATTTTAATTGACTTTTTCGATTAATGTTTGGATTCATAATATAAGTATTGTTTTATAAAATATAATTTTTTTGCTTAAAATTTGGTTTATTATATAATTTGATTTATGGCTCAAATTTTATAATTTAAATCATATTTATAATAAATAAGTTTAAAATTATATTATATATTTTTTAATCTTAAATTAAACAATAAAATTTAAAAAAAATCTTAAGATGTACAAATATATATAAAGAAATAAAATATTATCTATAATATTTTATAGAAAATTAATAATTTATTATATTTATCAAACTATAATTCTATATTTTATTAGTTAATATTAATTTATGTCAAAATAAATTATTGTTTATATAATTATGAATTTTAATTTATATTATATATTCTTAATTATATTATATTATAATTGAAATTTGAATATTTATATACTTCTTTTTAGTTGATAAAAACCAATATATATATATATATATATATATATGTAAATTAAAATAAAAATTCTCATATCAAATATAAAGCATAAATATATATATATATATATATATATACTTTAAAATTCTATTTTTATAGATTTAACTTTATTTTTATTTTTAAAATTAAAATATTCAAAATTATTTATTTATTTTTAATTATATTAAATTTTAAAGTATGGTATTAAAACCAAGTATATATATGTTTTAAATTAAATCTTTAATAAATTCTAATAAAATTTTTAGAATTTCTAATAAATCTTAAGTCAATTATAGTTAATTCTAATAAAATCCTAATCAAATTTTATCATTTTTTTTAAAAAAATCTAAAATAATTTTAATTATATACTATCAAATATTTATAAAATAACTTTAGTAGCAAATAACTTTAAATCTCTATGAATTTTTAATTCTTTTAAAAATTTGCATGCCTTTTAATTTTCTAGTTGGCAAGGATTTTTAGAATTTTAAATAGAATCAATCTTAAAATTTTAGATAAAAGACAAGAAAATTGCATATGTATTAAGTCACCTATTTCTCCAACTTTGATGTTAAACTCCTAGCAACATGATCTCTCTCTATTGTTGATTGGCATTCAAAATTAGAATGAGTCTATCACTTCATTTAAGCTATTAGTCTACAAATATCTAGTTCAATCCATTTGAAAAATCTTTGCACATTAATAATATCCTTATTGACCTTCTAATTACCAACTATTGGTACACTTGAATTTAAATAACCTTAAATCCAACCAACAAATTGAGTTAATATTAAAAGCACTCATTGAAAACTAGTACTTTTACAAATCTACAAATATCTAATTGAGGACCTTTTATCATTTAAAAAAATTAAAGAGAAACTCTATTAGAACAAATAATCAAGGCAATTTTGGAATAAATAGAGAATAAAGAAGTCTATAATATAAATAATATGAATTCTTTTCTTGAGAACAAATGTGAAAGTTATAATAAAAGCTTTAATAACTATTTATATTTGAAAACACAAAAATCTATTAAAATAGTTTTAAAATTTTGTTGTATTTAAAATGTTATGCTATTAGAAATTTATGTTATATTTCAAGTATATGTAATATTATATAAGCATATCGAATATATAAATAAATTTTATTGTAGAAAATATTGTATTTTACTTTTAATTTATTAAATCCATTATAAATATAAAAAATATATATATCTAAAATAAAAAAATAATTAACGTATTTGTAAAAATTATTGATTTTAAAAAACAATCGCCTGTTTTTGTGGAAGATTTGAGTCTTTTTTTAAACAAGGCATTAAACAATCTATGACATTTTTGAAAGCAATATATAATAATAAATACTAATTGTGACAAGGATATATATATATATATATATATATCAATACTTTTCAGAATTTTTTTAAATATTTTTTGTTATAAATTATTTAAGGATCTAATAATAAATATTAACTTTGATTAAATTAAAAGCATCTTCTAGGTATTGGTTCTATTCCCAAAATAAATCTGCAATAATAAAAAGTTTTTTGATATAGATTTTTTAATTAATTTTAGATACTAAAAAATTTATTGGATAAAAAAACCACGAGAATATAATTTATTATTTTCAATCAATTCAAATTTTAATGCATTTTTTGGTAAAGGATTGTAAAAATTCTTAGAAAACATAAAATATAATTTTTTTAGGGAACATTAACTAATTTGGAAACAACCCAACAGAGACATCATAGCTGACACTGGTCTTGCAAGACTAATATTCTTGAATTCTCAAAAAATACTGTGCAACGGAATCCTCGCGGCTTATTCTCATTTTCTAATTTATTACAGCACTTACACATTACTCATCAATAAAATAAAAATAAAAACCGACACGAAGAGAGAGTGGATATCTTCAACCTCCTTCCGAGCTCCTTCTGCAATAAAAACCCAGAGAACTTAGCAGTGCAAGACCGTTCAAGAAACTCCACGAAATTCTGCCTCAAAGTTCCTTGAATGTTATCCGCGGCAGCCTTGAACTCGGGGTTCCGAACGAAATGAGTCTGGTTGTAATCGGCCTTGAACACGGTGAGCGAGGACACAAATTCAGCCTCATTCAGATTCTGGTTAATCTCCACATTGAACAGCTTCTCCATCTCATCAAAGTCGGTAGTGTAGAACCGCGGAGTGAGAAGCGTTTCCTCGATCTCCTTCTTCTGCTGGTTATCTCTCTACTATTCCATAAATGTAGTATGTTTAAGAATTATTGAATATTATTTATTTTTAGTACCTTTATAATATTATATTAAATTATTTATTTAGAATTGGGTGTGTGTAGATATATATATATATATATATATTTATATATATTTATTTTAAATTATAAGATTGAATGATTTTGTAAATATGATTTTTCTTTGAATTAAAATTAGTACTTTAAATATGTTTTGAAACAATTAACAAATAGCTGAATCACCATGTATGAATTTATCTAAGTGAAATTTCCCAATAATTGAGAATATATATATATATATATATATATATATATATACTTTGGAGAAATGGTGAATTCTTAAGAAATCAAGAATTACTATTTTAAAAAAATATTAGAAGTATCATTTCAAAATAGATATATACATATATATTTTTTATTCTACCAAGGTATTTCAAATAATATATACATATATGTATATATACATATATGTATATATAGATGGAATTGAGATGCTATGCTTGAAAAAATAGCTTCTTATACTTGCTTTCTTTTTCTAACATAAAGCATAAAGTATCTACAAAATATCTATATAAACATCCTTAACATAAAGGATTTATTGCAATTTAATAGAAAATAAAATTAGCTTTTAAAGAAAGATAAGAAAAAAAATAGTAGATATTTTAGATTTTTTTATTAATATAATTTATAAAAAAAATTATTATGATCTTTTAAAAACTTAATATTATTTTAAATTTCTATCTATATATTAGAGCTCTTTAATATCTTGATATTCTAATTGATTATCAAATAGAATATATATTATATTTTAGAAAATAACCTTTGTATTGTTTATTAACAAAAGATAAGAAATATGTTGTTTGTCTCTCCTAAAAAACTCCAACAAAGAGGTTTTAACTAGTAGTCAAGCAAATTGTGCCATATCTATGTTAAGTAGAGAAATAAAAGATATAATTAAAATATTATTAATTTATATATATATATATATATATATATATATATAAGAGAATATTAAATTGACTTATGCTTTTATTAAATTGATTCTCTTATCAAAATCATCATTATACTTTTGCATCTCTTATCTATATTCTCCTTGTTCCTAATTCATGTCCTTCTTCTTAGCACAAGTTTCCTGTTTCAACCTCTTTGTCTCTTATTTTAATCTCCCTCTTCCATCCTCATCAACACTTAGTATTGCCTTCTATGCTTTGGTCAAAAGAGCGATTGAATTTCTTAATAAAGCAACAAAGCTTGTCCATAGTCTAAACATAATAACACCAACAATGATATTGAGAACTTATTGCATTTAGCTAGATTATCATAAAGTTTATTTTGTCTTTATTTGTAGCTACTATAATACTTAAGATTTGGCTTTGTAGTATAGTTCCATCAGTTAGTACATGTAAATCTTTTGATAATCGTAAAAAATAATAATAATGAATTGTGACTATCTTAATTAATTATGCTACTTGATTGAAATTCTACATAATGCAATGGTTTAGCTATAAATGACTTTAGTTTTTACAATAGATAAGATATTTTATAATTAATTAATATAGAAGGTCTAATTGATTTCATGACTCTATAAATATTATTTTTGGTAATTTTAAAATTTAATCATGGTCATGAAATAAGCTTGTTATGCAAGCACTGCCACTTATACAATATTTTTCTTGCTTTTGTTGTTTCTACATTCTTTGGCTTGAATTATAATGAGTTGTTATGGATTAGTTATTACTTCCTATATAAATTTCATGAACCAATGCAATATTTTTTTTTATTTATTTTTTATTTTTTTCAATTTTGACATTCTATAACTTTTTTCTATAAAAGTATGTCTTATACTTTGGCCATGGAATTTACAAGTTGTATATATGCAACAAGACTTCAAAGTTAGGGCTATGTTTACTAATAAAAAAAATTAATATTATAAAGAACATGACTATGATTTGATAGATATCAAGGTTATTAAGTGTGGTATCTAGGTAACTTGATTTGCATCTCAATTTAGAGCTAATGTTGCAATTTGTGGAATGTCACTATATCTATCTTATCCAAAAAAACTAGTAGTATTAAAAGCACATAAGTTGTATTTAGTATATCCTATCCTTCTCTTGAATTTTTATTTTATTATTATTTAATATAATTAGTCGTTAACTACATGCTTGGTATACTAAACACAATAATATAGGCTTTGATAAAAGTTGATTAATCACAAATATTTGTACACCAATTGAATTGACAGTTGGAAATAGAGATGGAGAAGTTGGGACAAGAGACAAGGAGAAACAAGGGGAAACAAGAAGAACAAGGATATGGAATAGAAAGGTATAATGATGGATTTGATAGGTAGGTTGGTTTAGTAAAAGTTTAGGTCAATTTAAATTTTCTCTATATATATTATCAAAAGTTGTATATACTAAATTACTAATAATTCTATTGATATTAAAAATTATACATATTTAAGTGTAATACCAAATATAAATACATAAAAATTATTTTATTTTTAATTGATATTATCAAATATTATATAAAATTGTAATAAATTAAATATTAAATATTAAAAAAATAATGAAGAAATCTAAATTTTTACTAAATCAATCTTTATGTTTAAACCATCATTGTATCCTTTCAACCCCATCTTTGTTTCCAATCATTCTTCTATTCTCAATCATTGCCCCCGTTTCTGATATTCTTAATTCTCTATCCCTATTCTTAGCAATAGTTGGGAATGAAAAATGGCTGAGAACATGGATGGAGGCTGCAAGGGAGCAATGTTGGTTAAGATAGAGTGGATCATTGTAGTAAAAATTTGGATTGCTTTATCATTTTTTTAAATATTTTATTTTAAAAAATAAAAATAAAATATATATTATTAAGTTATAATTATAATAAAATAAAATTGACAATTCTATTTAATATAATTTTTTATTTAAATTTAAAAAATATAATTTATATAATTTAAAAAAAGATAAAAAACCAAAGTAATTAATTAATATATATATATATATATATATATTTATTTTTATTAAGATATTAAGAATGTATTTATGTAGAATCCTTCATTTCTATAACATATATATAAATTTTAAACATAGATGACTTAATGGCATTACAATTGTTAAAATATTCTTTTAATCTATTTAGTATTATTTTAAGTCCATTGTGCATTTATATGACTCAATTTTACATTACTACTATCAAATAATTTTGGATGAAAGAATGCTTCTAATCTAATATAATAAAAATATAATGTTGTTTCTTTTTCATGTAATCTTTATAATTTGAAATTATCGTGTATAATGAATCAATTAACTTTAGAAACCACTAGGTGGGTATTCTCCTTTTATTAAATGGACACCTTCTATGCTACACACTTTTGCATACACACTACAAACTTTTATTTGTACTAAAAAATTAAGGATAAATTTACAATAAAATATTTTTGCAATGTCTTGTAGCAATTTTATTTATTTATTTATTTATTTAAAAAATATATAAAATATATAATAGATATATTAAATATTAATAAATTTAATATTTAAAATATATTGAATTCTTTCATTCATTTTAAAAAGCTTATTAATTTCATTATTGGAATATTTTATTATAAATTTATTCTAAAATATTTTCATGTAAATAAGAAATTTATTACACATATGTAGGGATGTGATGTATGGGAGATATCTATCTAGTAAAAGGGAGGTATTAACCTTATGGTCCCTTAACTTTTTATCAACATTATATAATGTGACTTTTACCTTTATATTTTTATTTGAGATAATAATTTGTGAATTAATACACTTTTTTTCTATTTTTGAGTCTTCTAATCCAAGATAAGAAATAGAGGTATAGGATAGCAAAGGTCATGATGCAATTTTGCAACTCGCCAGGGGATTGATAGAAAATCCAGTAATTCCTATTTGTTTTATTGTGTTAATCAACTTGACAAGATTACTCTTTGTGAATGCTACAACCCCTATCTTTCCAATACAGCTCATATATTTCCCCTGCATATTTTAATTATTTAATAAATAAGTGACAAAATCAATAAAAATGGTCTCGTAAGATAAAAGTTTATCACGTTAGAATTTTATGTTTTCTCTATGTATTCACAACAACTATCTTTCTTTTTTGCTTTTCTATTGAATGGTTGACTCATCAAAATGCCTGGTTTTCAAATAAGGACTCTCATATGTATGATTACATAATTAACTCAAGTATGCCCTGAAATTTGACATCTTGTAAGGTGGAGTTAAAACATTATATATCAAAAGATTAATTTAAATACAAGCCTGAACCTTGGCTTCACTGTTTTCGAACTGCATTTATTATATTGAAATGATCAGCATGAAGTACAATGAAGTATGGGATTGACTGTAAGAATAAACATCAGGTCATCAACATAAAATCAAACAGTGCCATCATTTACTTCACCAGATGAAGTATTGAATAATTTGTGCATTCACTTAGCTACAATGATGCTTGTAATTCGAAGAATGAAAGTACTAGAACATGTAGCTCACGTAGAGGCACTTACGGCTGGATCTGTAATCTTGGCAGGAATTCTTTTAAAATTAGGAACCTATGGTTTTTTAAGATTTTCCATACCCATGTTTCCTGAAGCAACACTTTATTTTACCCCTTTCATTTATACTCTAAGCGTTATTGCTATTATATATACTTCCTTGACTACAATAAGACAAATCGATCTGAAGAAAATTATTGCATACATAAACTTGATCTCCTAATGACGGAAGATCTGTATATCTTTGGGCTATAGCACTGGATTAGGACATGCACAAAATATTTAGCAAAGTATTGCTATGCAATGATCTTAAAACAAATGTATATATATATATATATATATACACACACATATATTCATACATAAACTAGGAAGGAAAATATCTGGTTGCTACAATCTATCAAAAATAACTTTTTACTTATTTCTATTCATTTTTATGTAGAAATATGTAGGTATCGGTACTCGATTTCACGAAGCAGTTCAAGATGCATTCCCCATCAGTACCGTTTGCCGCCCGTCCTCCGGTACTTCAAAGTTAATGTGAACCTGCTTGCGATTACCGACATAAAATAAATGTTAGATACGTCACGCCGAAGTCCTGGCGGGAGGAGTGAATTGAGAGCGTGAGTACGTGAATGTGTGTTCCACTTCTTCGCAGCCCGTTGAGCCAAAGGCACAGACACAGCTATGATGGCAGCGATGGCAGGATATCCGGTTCGTATCGTCTATCATTTCCAATTATCGTAGGAGCTGCCTCCAAACACTGGTCGATGCGTTGCATTTCTCGAGTTCGAGCTTGCTGTCTCTGGATGATGAAGCAAACGATAATTGCTGCGGCTCCAGCAACAAAAGGCACCAGGCCGTCCAGAGAGGAGCGCGTTGCAGTTGTGGGCTCCTTCACACTCCCCTCAACTTTGACGGGGAACAAGAGTGATGACATCATCAACAAATGCTTGCTTTTATAGGCCACAACGACAAAAATCTCACGGCCGAATAATCGGCCACGTTCTGGTTCAACCTTTGTGAAACGTTCCCCTCGGCCCGATTTCCACGTTCCGTAGCTATGTCAGGACAACGAACTCAATCCCGCAACACAAAACTTAAACAAAGTTGAACACTGTTGTCTCTGCAAGAATTGGGTGACAGCAGAAATAGAAACTCAACCTCTTGAAATAAAACCGAATGGGAAGAATTGAGAGCTGATGTTCTGTGCCTAACATTGGGTTTCACGAGTGTTGAGAATGTTTAGAAAGACACAAGAGTAATAGTAAGTCATACACATACAAGAGTAGTAGTAAGTCATACACACAAGAGGGTTTCTGTTGTTCTTGTTGTGTTCAAGCTTCAGTATACCAAAGCAATTGAACTAATAGAGGTGGGTTAGAACACGAGGAAAGAGTGATTATATGAATTGGGGTCTGTTAGTGTCACAATCTACTGTACTCGAGCTATCTAAAATCAATTATCACACTACAAAATACCAAGGCTTACTACTTCCATCTTAATTCAAAACATAATCCATTCTACGACTATTGATTCAATAATACTTCCATCAATCATAATTCTTCATAAGAAAAACAAAAAGAGGTAGCACCAAGCTTATCCCTGCTTACGACTCTCAGTCTGGCTCTGATCTCTTACTTCTCAACCTCTTTATCCTACCGAAAAGATGATCTGTTGACCAACGGATTCCAAAAGTTATGACCCTTTGAATTCTTAACCATTTGTTCCACTAACATCCTATTGTTACCAACTAAACTACCTATCCATCAGATTAATTCTCAAGGTTGTCAATAACTAACCAGTAACTTACCACAAAATTTATTTACCTATTCTACATAGCCCCACTCCTAATTGTGCAGTGTCCTCGCAAATATTATGTAGCCTTAACTTATAAAGATGTAACAGCGTTGGCTTCTTCAGTCAATGGCGTTGGCTTACCACCCTTTGAATTGGTGACCTTCTCCTCTGCTACATCTTTGTCGTTTGCCTCGGTGTTCGATGGTTCTCCATCCAAACGTGCCATCAAATCTTCATTCAACAAACCCAATTCCTGTACTTGAGATTCAAGATGGCAATTTGGTTGTCGCGCTCCTCCAACATCTTCTGCCATTCTTTTGTCGATTTCAAAGGTATCTCCGAAGGTGTTGTCATTGAAACTGGTGTATTAGTCCGCACTCAATTATTGGGCTCCTTCTCTAATGCGGCTAGTATCAAGGACATGAACTCTAAAGAAAGATAATCTCAATACACTCTTATGTCACTCAAAAATACTTAAAAATTACTCAAAGGTGATAATATATTGAACTAGAATGGCTATTGTTAAAGACTAGAAAACATGACGACTCTTGAAACTAGACTAGAAATAAGAAAGGAGTTGACAAGAGTGAAGAAGGCTTCACTCTTGTCTTTATATATACTATCTAACTAGGGACTATGTGGCAACGTTCTATAGGACCTCCAATATGTGTTGACTTTGTAGGACACATGCCTTGACTTACAAGGCAAGTTTTTCTACATGTGGGCCACATAGTTAGCTTGATCTTCAAGCTAACAACATGTATGGCACATGGCCAACTTGTTGACCACGTTTTTAATCCAAAAAGTCAATTAAAGACATCTATAAAGTCAAAGCAGCATCTATAAAGCTTCTAAGAAGCTTCCATACCAAATACTATAGAATTAACTTACTTTTATCTACTTTTAATTACTTCTACCTATTTATATATGTAATTACTTGCTTACATGAATATGTCCATGACAACTAGTTTAGTGGATAACATCACAACCTCTACCAGCAGCCGCTCTTGCCGTTCCTTCCAATCGGTCTCCATTCTTGCTTTCTCAGACACCATGTTCACTATCTTCTCCTTAGCCACAAAAGAAAACATGATGCTTGTCAAGAGCCCCCCTCCTACTTCTTACTATGATCTAATTAATTGAGTCGACTCCTCCTTTTATAACAAAGAATCCATCCCGAGTTTATATATAGTAAAGTTTAAGCCGATTGCCATTGATCTGTGTCATAAATTTAGTATCCATAAAATCTTCCAATTGTAGTGAACCATTTGGAAATCCGTCAATAACTTGATATCGCCCATACCATCGAACTTGAAATTTTCCTAGAAATTTTTTAAATCAACTATCATAAAGAAGTATCAAATTATTTGGCATAAAAGCCTTTGGTCTAAGCTTACTATCATAATAAGTCTTCCTTCATTTTTGTGTAGTTTCCATTATCATTAATACATTTGCTCTAGTTTCATCCAATTTTTTTAATTCTTCTAAACAGTGCCATAAGGAATCCTGATCTCCCAATCTATTATCTATAGCAATTCATAAACTTTGGACTTCTAATTCAATAGGTAATATTGCTTCTTGGCCATAAACCAATTGAAAAGGGGTAGCATTGGTAGTAACTTTATACACAATATGGTATGCCCATAAAGCTGCAAAGAACTTAGTGTCCCAATCTGTTCCTGCTCCCAAAACTATTTTTGTTAAGATTTTACATAAAATTACATTAGTCTTTTTCGTTTATCCATTGGCTCTAAGATAATACGGTGTAGTCTTCCGATGTGTTATCTCATATTTAGCCATAAGTGCTTCATTTTTATTATTTATAAAATGAGTTCCTCGATCACTAACCAATTCTCGTGGACAACCGAACTTTGTAATAATATTTTCATACAAAAAGGTTGCTACTGTACTTGCACTATCAGTTTTTGTAGCTACTGCTTTAGCCCATTTTATTACGTAATTCGTTGCTACTAGTATATATCATTTTTGTCTATTTCTTGAGGCAGGTGCAATTGGGCCCACAAAATCAATTCTCTATTTTTTAAAAGGCACTTGAGTCAGAATTGGTACCAATGGCATTGCTGAAGTTCTAATAGGTCGACTCATTCTCTGACATAGATCACAATGACGGATGAATTGGTGGGCATCTATAAATATTGTTGGCCACCAATAACCAGTCTGTAAAGCTTTACAAGTCGTGCTGTCCGTCATAAAATATCCACCATAATTGTCTAAGTGGCAACCTTCCAATATAGTATTCACTTCAGTCTGATAAATATAGTGTTGCAAAACTCCATCCTTGCCTTGTTTATATAAAGCTTCACCAATCATCATATAAGGTGCACATTTTAATATTAAGCATCGTTTAAGCTTTTCATTCAAATTGGGTGGGAAGGTTTGAAATGTCAAATATTGAATTATTTCACTATACTCCAAAGTAATTACATCTACAGCAAATAGATCCGCATCGGATACTACATCTTTAATGGATTCATTATCCAATATATTGGATAATTGAGATAAATGGTCCGCATTGGAATGTGATTTTTTTAGTCTTACCTGAATAGTAAAGTCAAATTCCTGCAAGAGTAAAATCCATTGTGCAATACGACTACTCAATTGAGGCTTATTAATCATATATTTTAAAGCATCATGGTCGACATGGAAAACAAATTTATAACCAAGAAGATAATGTTGAAACTTTTGTATGGAATAAATCATCCCTAATGCTCTTCTTTTGGTTGTTGTATAATTTCTTCCAGCTGCAACCAATTGACGACTTGCATAATAAATAGGGTGATCAAAACCCCGCTCATCTTTTTGGCTTAGTACAAAACCAACTGCGACATTAGATACATCCATATAAACTTGGAATGGTTTTGTCCAACAAAGTGCCACCAATATTGGTGTTGAAACCAATTTCTGTTTTAATGTTTCGAATGCAATTATACATTCTTTTGTCCAAAATAGACTGGTTCCATCGGTTGGTGGTTTCTTCAAGAGATTTGTCAAGGGAAGGCATATAGCTGCAAATAGATAGATAAATCGCTGATAATAACTGACATGGCTGACAAATGCTCGAATACTCGTAACAATATCTGGTTGCTTTAATTCTACTATAATCTTTATTTTATCCGGATCTGTAGCAATACCTGCCATCAAAACTATATGATCCAATAGTTTACTAGAAGACACACCAAATTGGTACTTTTCTGAATTTAAAGAAATTCCATATTTGGCACATTGATTCAAACATTGACCTAGACATTCTAAATGCCTGCCTCTCGTACTAAATGTACAAAAATCATCTAGAAATATTTTCATTCAAATTCATAGATAATCTTGGAACACTTGCATCATTACCTTTTGAAATATAGCTGGTGCATTACAAAGCCCAAACAGCATAACCTTATAGGCAAAGGTCCCCCAATCTGTAGTAAAAGTAGTTTTTAACTAGTCTTCTTTTGCAATTTTAACCTGATTATAACCAAAGAATCCATCAAGAAATGAATAACACTCATGTCCAGCGACAACATCCAATATACTATCTATGAATGGTAAAGAAAAATAATCCTTCTTGGTAGCCACATTTAATTTGTGGAAATCTTGACAAATACGAATTTTTCCATTCTTTTTTGGTAATATAACAATTGGTGAAATCCATTTACTGAAAGGAACCGGATAGATAAATCCAACCTCTAAGAGTTTATCTAGTTCTTCTTTTACCATAAGTGAGTATTTTGAATTAAGTCAATGTTGTCTTCGGCATACTTGTGTAGCGTTCTCCTCCAATATAATTCAATGCTCACAAACTTTAGCTGGAATTCCTTTTAAGTCCGCATACGACCATGCAAAAGTAGTTTTATGTGTTAAAAAATAATCCACCCAAATTTCTTTCTCGCCTTTTATACCGTCGTAAATCTGAATGATTTTGGGAGCTTCTCCTGTACCTAAATTAATTGGTTGACATCATGGAATTTCAGGAGTCTCTGGAATAATATTCTGCTCAATTTCAAAATCTTTCATAAAATCCGACACATTAGAATTTTCCAACTCCAATTCCATAGCACTAATGTGATTAACATCCCGTCTATTCATCCAATATGCAATCATATGATCAGAATTGTCAATAACATTTGGAGAAACTAAGTACTCTCTCAATCCCCTGCATTGGTAGTTCATTCTAGAATGCTTGACAACTTGCCTTGTATCAGTATAAATTGGATCACGTGCACAAATTTCTTCTTTTGTAGACTCATCTTCACAATCCAACTTGAATTCTGAATTGGCAACTTAAGTTTCTCCATGATATTGGACATGGTACATTTGAAGCACAATTTTATCGTTACCTTTCCCGATTGTCAATGTACTATGGCTCTAGTTATTTCGAGCTTTAGTTTGATACAACCACGGTCACCCCAATAAAATTAGGTATGACAGTATAGAGCTTTGCAATCGAAAAATAATATAATCAATTTTGTAGGTAATCCCCGCAATTACGGTATCAATATTTCGTAAAATATCCATAGGTTTAACTTGACTCGAGTCAGCCATTCTTAAAACTACTGTAGTAGGCAATAAGTGCTCAAAACCCAACTCCTCCATTGTAGTGGCATTCATAAGATTTACACTAGCTCCTCCATCTACTTGCACTCCTGAAAGTAACATTCCATCAATTGAGACATCAATCATTGATGCACTCGGATTGAGATTCAAACTTAATTCTCGGATTTCTTTATTTCAAAATCTGCAACAAATTAATGAGGAATTCAAGATAGTTTGGCACTCAGGTGCTACCGCCAATAGTTGCTTCATAGAGATCGTGGGATGTATGGTGCCCAAATTTTTTAGAATATCATCTAGTTCTGTATTAGTGGTAATTCCCAATGTCCATTTTTTCTTCCCAGTCTTAGACACCGACGCAGATAAATTGGTTTTTTCTATATTCAAAATTAATAAAGCTATGGGAACTAAATTTGATGGAGTCTGTAAAATCAGTTCTTTCAATGAGTAAGATTGTTCTCCCAATTGGGCTGATATTGGTTCTTTGGAATTCACGTCTTTGAGAGGATCTTTCAACAGAAAGGACGTTTCCCAAAACTGTGTAGAGAACGAAATAGTTTGAAATGGAATCGAAGCCTCCGTAATCGATACCTCATTGGGTTGCACAATCGATATAGGTCTTATACTGAGTAAAGGGCCCATGCCAGGATATGGATTGGATGGCCCCGTAATTGGATCCAATTGGCCCTTCGCTTCAGAATCACCCACATGTTGAATTGGTCCTTTCTCCTTTTGTTGACTTCTTATAAGGATAGCTTGGACTACTTCTACCCAATGAACTGGTGAATCTTAAGGACCTTGATTTATCTCCTCCATTGTTCCTTGGCTTTGGATCTGCTGATCTCGATTATTGAAATTAAATGGAGCATTACATTGCTGATAGGTATGTCCTGATTGCTTGCAATTTGTACACATTGGCACATAATTGTCACTAGCTCTGGGATCGAAACATTCACTAGCATAATGATTAATTTGTCTGCAACAAAAACAACAAAGTGGTCTTCTTGTACCTCCATCAGGCATATTGGGTGTCTCCACCAGTATATACCTACTAGGCTTGTTCTATGTAGGGTTAGAAAATGATCCTTGCTGTCCCGTTTGTATGGAGGGTACTTGGTTCGATGACGCCATTGGAGCATATTGCTAATACCTCTGTTGCTCTTTCTCATAGTTTTGGGGGTTTGATGTAGACCCTTGATTAAAATTGGAACTTTGAAAGTTATTAAATGTTCGATTTTGTCGATTAGATCAATTTCCATTCCATCCATACATATTTTCCATTCGAACTTGATTGACTTGCCACTGAGTCGGTGGGATCATGGTCTGATTACTGAATTGTTGTTGCCTTTGTAAATGCCAGCAGTTTTTGATAGGGTGCTTTCCTCTACAAAATATATATTGAACACCCATTTGTTTGGGTGATGGATATTCCTTATCAAAATGACCTTGTCCCTTACAATTATTACACCATACATTAGGTCTCGTATTAGAAGGCTTATGTCGTTTCTCCTTATCTTTAGCCAAATTCAAGGCCAATTCTTCCATTTTCTTTGTTAGATTTAATAACAAGGCTTCATTTGGATCTTTAACAGTCGTATTTGTGAACAACTCCGGTGATGTAAAATAAAGTGTCATTGTTATTGGCACTATTGCTTCGAGTGGTGTAGCATTAATTGGTTGTTGCAACATAACATTCTTCACATTAGAGGCAACCATTTGTGGATAATTACTTATCGACACATTTTTTAGTTGTATTTGTTGGCTTCATGAACTTCGAATCATCGTGGCTCCCCACTGTTAACAATTTATCATAATGACATTCTTCCCATACCTTTGCTCGTGCCAACGATGCCTTTATCGTAGCTGGTCGAGCCTCTTTTATAAACATTTTTAATTCGTGTGGATACAAATCGTTAATTAATATTGACAATATAAACGCATTTGGTATTTGATTATTTGACCATTTACAAAGTATATGTGCGATCCGACCATAATAAGACTCTACTAATTCTCTCGCAAATATCTTACTATTCATAAAACTTTCTCGAAGCCGATCATCAAATCCAATTGGTCTAAAATTGATTAAGAAGGCATTCCTCAGGCCTCCCAATTAAGAAATCTATCCATTGGTTGTCGAATATACCATTCAAAGGCTGTATCTTTTAAAGTTGTTGGTAACCATCTCAATCAAATATCTTCACTTCTACCATTATTAGCTACACATGATGTCAAGAATTGAGATATATGGTGATCGGGATCAGAATCCGACCAACCACTAAAAGTAGGTAATGGTGCCATACTTGTAGTTTAGTCTCCTACTGATCCCATTTATACTGCAATTGGTACTTTTGGTACTCCCACGACCATTGGTGTTATCACTAGTCTCTTTGTTATTTGAATTTGAATTTTTCTTCATTTGGTTTTACTTGGACCTACAAATCCTTTTTGTCATTCCTGTAGGAGATTTCTTATGCGTAATTGCTCCTATCTTTCTTTCACTTGTCCATTAATTCTTTGATAATCCTCTCCTTTATGATTATCATTCATAATCTTTCATTCCCGGCTAAATCGATACTGCCTTGAATTATAACTCACATATTTGTAACCCTAAAACTAGTTCTTCTCACGTTCTCATTCAACATATAATTCCATCTCCCATACAATCAATTTCTAATATTTCTCATTGTTATCATTTCTCCGGTAGTGGCACCAAAATGTTATTCTCGTTGTGTTCAAGCTTCAATATACCAAACTAATTGAACTAATCAAGGTGAGTTCGAACACAAGGAAAGAGTGGTTATATGAATTGGGGTCTGTTAGTGTCACAATTGACTATATTCGAGCTATCTAAAATCAATTATCACACTACAAAATACCAAGGCTTACTACTTCCATCGAAATTCAACACATAATCCATTCTACGACTATCGATTCAACAATACTTTCATCAATCACGATTCTTCATAAGAAAAACAAAAAGAGGTAGCACCAAGCTTATCCCAGCTTACAACTCTCAGTCTGGCTCTCGGCTTATGACTCTCAGTCTGGCTCTGATCTCCCACTTCTCAACCTCTTTATCCTACCGAAAAGATGATCCATCAGCCAGTGGATTCCAAAGGTTATGACTCTTTAAATTCTTAACCATTTGTTCCACTAACATCCTACTATTACCAACTAAACTACCTATCCATCAGATTAATTCTCAAGGTTGTCAATAACTAACCAGTAACTTACTACAAAATTTATTTACATATTCTACAGTTTCTAAGGAGAGAGAGCTTCACACATAAAAATCTATTCATCTGGTTGTATCTCGTATACAAGAAGAGAAAAAGGGGAGAAGATAAAAAATACTTCTCCACTAGATTCTAAATATTGTAGCTATAGTATTTATTGTATTCTACAATAAATATTGTGGAGAGCGCCGACTATATTTAATGATCTCAATACTCCTCCTCGCTCATCATAATATTTACATAATATAAAATTTATATAGAATTATGATCTATACTTTTCTATGATCTTGTAAGATCAACAATTGTTGCATCATTAAAACCTTATCTAGGGAAATCTTATTTTATTTAAAGAAAAAACCATAGATGAAAGAAAAAGAGTACAATATCATTTTTTTTTAATTAATTAAAGAGCTCATTAACTTTCTTATTCAACAAAAGCAAGTTGTCGCATACCAATGCCATAAGTAAGTCGACGATGGTTGCTTAATGGGAGAGCTTTGGTGAAGAGATCAGCCAAGTTATTTGCAGATTCAATTTTCTTAATTATAAGTGCTTGATTAGTAATCAAGTCATGAGTATAACTAAAATACTTTAGATCAATATGCTTTGTCCTCTCACCTTTAATGAAACCAACTTGCATTTATGCAATACAAGCACTATTATCTTCATACAAGATAGTTGGAGAATCATCATATGAAAATCCACAGGTTGTTTGAATGAATTTATCAATTGATCACAACCAAATACATTCTTGAGATGCTTCATGTAATGCAATAATTTTTGCATGGTTGGATGAAGTTGCAGTTATTGTTTGTTTCACTGATTTCCATGATATTGCAGCTCCATGTCTTAAGAATACATATCATGTTTGAGATTTTAGCTGTTGCAATATTAGATTTATATCCTACATCACAATATCCAACCAAATTTGGATCTACAGATTGTGTGTAGTATAATCCCAAGTCTTCAGTACCTTTTAAATAACATAATAAATGTTTGATGCCATTTCAATGTCATAGTATTGGATGTGCACTATGTCTTGCAAGAATATTAACTACAAATGCAATATCTGGTCTTGTAGATGTAGCTAAATACAAAAGTGTTCCAACCGTTGCGAGGTATGGATATTAGTCTCTCAATATTTTCTCCTCCTCCTTGCATGGACGGTATGGATCATGACCATGACGACCACATCCAACCATTGGTGTGGACAATAGATAAGCATCAATCATATTAAATCTTTGAAAGATTCGTCTAATATATGTTAGTTGGTAGAGAAAAATGCTATCATTTGTTAGATGCATAATTTGAAGACCAATACAGAAAGTTGTTTTTTCTAACATTTTCATCTCAAATTCACGTATAGGTAGGTTTGTAGGTGTAACACATGCAGATGTAGTGCCCACTAGGTTAAGATCATCAACATATACAACGATAATCACAAAACCAGTTTTATCTCGTTTGATAAACAAATAAGGGATTAGTGGATCACTTATAAAATTATTTGTAATTAAATAATCTTTAAGACGTTGATACCACATGCATCTGCATTGTTTTAAATCATACAAGGCCTTATATAATTTAATACCACGATATTTTTCTGGAGCGGGTTGATTTGGAGTTCCTGTTTCTAAGCCAGGTGGAACTTTCATTTAAATATTTGTATCAAGAGAACCATATAGGTATGCAGTTACTACATCCATCACATGCATCTCAAAGGTGGCATGAATTGTCATTCCAATAATATATCAAAATATAATTGAATCCACGACTGGAGAATATGTGGATTCATAATCAATGCCAAATCGTTGAGTAAATCCTTGAGCAAAAAGACTAGCTTTATAGCGGGTTATTTGGCCTTGAGCATCTTGCTTGCATATTAATACCATTTTATATTCCACAAGGTGAGATGTAAGAGTCTCTACAATTAGACCAAAGACTTTCCTCTTACACAAAGAGGCATACTCGTCTTGAATAATAGTTTTTAATTTTGACTAATCTGAGCGACACATCGCCTCTTCGATGGTTTGAGGTTGAGGATCATCTTCCTCACAAGAAAGGGCTTCTATAATCATATATGCAAATGATTCATCTACCATAATAGATGGTCTGTTCCAAATATCATCTGTAGCACAATACAGAATAGATAATTCTTTGTTCAACTTATTCTTATTCCTTCCAATTCCAAGATTATTTTTCATAGGAATTGAAGGTACATTATGCATGGATATATCATCATAAATTGGTAGTCCTTCAAGATGAGTGGCAATTTCTTGAGAAATAATACTAGGATTAGTCAATTTTATAGCTTTCTACTTATGTGGTTGCTTATTTGGTCCACGAGTTCTTTTAGTTGTTGTTATAACTTGAGGTATTGTAGTCGATAACACTAAAATTTGAGCAAGTGCATTCTAAGCCTCATTAATAGGAACTTTTATAATTCTAGGTGCATTATTGAAGCCATCAGGTATTTCATCTGCGATCCGTTTTAGATGCAAAATCTTAGCAACTTCACTTTCTGCCAAAGATGTCTTAGGATCGAGATTCATTGTAAACGTTTAAATATAATGGGAGGCTGAATCATAATTTGATATAAACCATTTTCTATAGTAAAAGCTTTTTCAACAACTTTATGACTCTTCGCAAGAATCAAAACCTCTTTTCTATTTAAAGTGGAGGTTGAGAGGTGATAACCATTAATATGCACATCTCAGTAGCTGATCAGACTCCGAGGTACTGAGGGTATAAACATCACATGTTTATATTTTATGATGGAACCCGCAGGTAATTTTACCATCCTTGTGCCCTCTTAGAAACAAAATGCATTTGTTCTAGCCATGGTCATTATATTTTTAGTTTGCCAAGTTGAAGATTTTTCAATAAAAAATCGTCTATCTCGCAAGATAGTATGTGTTGTTGCAGAATCAATGAGCGTATTATTTGATTCATCATTAGAAGTTCTATCATTCATATAAGCCTCTAAGTCATCAATACCAATTGAATCCATAGACACATCTATGGTATGAACTTCACGAGCCTTAGCTTGTAATTTCTTATTTTCTTGGAATATTTTAATAAAATATTGTGAAATATGGCACGCATGTCCTAATTGTCCAATCATTCCACACTTATGGCAAGAATGCATCTCTGATTTTTGTTTTCTACTATAATTAATAGTAGAACATTTATTCTTTCCATATGGGTAGAAATGATCTTGACTATGAGTACACTGATACTTATGAGCACGTTTCCCATGTTTATATAATTTCTTCTTAGACTTTGAAATATTAAGTGCATGAGATTCTAGAACTGTAGTTTCAATAGGATGAGCTTCCGCATTGCACAAGAGTAGCTCATTTTGCTTCTTCGCAAGAAGTAGATAGGACATGAGATCAGAATGACTTTGAAATTTCGTGTTCTTATATTGTTGTGCAAGCAAAGCAAATACATGAGGAAATGTAGAGAGAGTTTTCTCAATCATTTCTTCTTCAGAAATGCTTTGTCCATATAATTGTAATTGTAAGACAATACTATACATTTCACTATTGAAAGCATTTAAATTTAGAAAATCCAAGATACGTAAATGTGTCCAATTATGATGTTGAAGTGGAAGAAAAATGGTCTTTTAATGATCAAACCTAGATTTAAGATTCTTCCAAAGTTTTGGAGGATCTTCCATTTCTAAATATTGATATTGTAATGCAGGTATAAGATGATGACAAAGGAGAAGAAGTACTTTCCAATGAATAGTAGGAAGTATAGAAATACTTATTGTAAGAGATTCTTCAAACATAATGGCATCTGAGAGTTGTTCTGCAAATAAATTTGTTTTTGCCATTTTTGCTCATAATAGATAATTGTTTCCATCCACAGTCAATGATGGAAATAAAAGAGCTTGAAAGTGTTGGGATGCACTGGTAATAGTTGGAACCATAGTAGAAGCAATTGAAGATATTGAAGCACTCATTATAAATAAATCTATAAAAAAAATACAAGATCAAGTAGAAAAGTTGAGTAAAACATACCTTAAAATATAAAGTCAAATAAAATGATAAACTTGAACTTGAAAAAACAAATATATATATATATATATATATATATATATATAAAGGAAGTTGTAGATTAAGGCAGCAGAACAACAATAAGATGGTGATAGTAGGCAGTGGTAGGGCAGCAGGGTGGCAGCTACAGGCGGTGGCAGATAGCAGCGATGGGCAGTGGCAGACAGCAGCGGCGTTAGGACAGCAGCGTCAGCAGTGGCAGTGGCAGGTTCTGTGGCAGCTTGGCGGCTATTTTGTAGCAGTTTGGCAGTAGGCACGGGATGCAGCAGGAAGTAGGAAGCAAGCTGGGGTGGAGTTGGGCTGGATCAAGTATTCTAAGCAAGCAGGGCAGAGAGTGGAACAAGTGCTCTAAGCAAGCAGCTAATGTATGAAGGGCGAGCAAGAAGAACAAGATCATGAGGTAGACACTGAGTAAGGGTAGCAACAGGTTTGAAGAGTTAAAGAATAGAGTGCAAAAAATTGTGATAGTGTGTAGAAGAGAGTCGTGCTGATAATGTGTTGAAAATATTTAGAAAGACACAAGAGTAATAATAAGTCATACACACACAGAAGAATAGTAGTAAGTCATACACACACACAAGAATAATAGTAAGTCATACGCATAAGAGGGTTTCTAAGGAGAGAGAGCTTCACACATAAAAATTTAATGATCTAATTGTATCTCGTATACAAGAAGAGAAAAAGGGGAGAGGATAAACAATACTTCTCCACTAGATTTTAAATACTATAGCTATAATATTTATTGTATTCTACAATAAATATTGTGGAGAGCACCGGCTATATATAATGATCTCAATAACAAGGGACCATTCTCCTTCTAGAGATGAAATATGGTTTATCAACCCATTACTGAACTCCACTTGTTATGTCTTAGTGCTCCGCAGGTGAATCTAATATTTTGATAAATTCAATAGAGTGATAACCAAGTTACAGATGGCATTAAAATTTCCAGAAGAAGTCAGATGGCTCTCTGGATCCCCGCTCTTTCCACGAACCTATGTGGAAGGACTCCACATTCTCATCTCTGGAGACATTTGCTGGTTGCCGAGGTTGATAAACTTAGTACCCAAAATGTTCATCTATGATGAAAATAATAATTTCATATCATTCAGTTGATGAATAGTTTTAAGTCACATATATGGTTTATCCAAAATAAATATCAAGTCACATAAAATAATATGGTTTATCCAAAATAAAATAGTATTTATTTTGGATAAACCATATTATTTTGATGTAAGAAAATAATTCGATTTTATGTTCTATATTTAGAAATATATTCTAATGGTTTATTTTTTATTTAAAAGAAATTTTATTAAAAAATAATAAGATATAAAATAAATATGTAATAAAATGAGTTCAACATATATGATTTATAATAGAATAAAACATTCAATTGTATGCATACTAACATTAAAGAAATTTGAATATTTATTTTTTAAATCATAATATTTGATACCTACTAATGTAATTATTATTATAATAAATGAGAGGATGTAAAATATTCTACTAAAAATATTATTTTTATTTCTCTACAATTAGATGAATAATTTTTTGTGTCATCTTTATATACATGTTTTAATTATATGTTTTTAACTTATATATATATATATATATATATATATATATATATATATACTCATATCTCTTTATAATATGTAATTATTAATTTTTTTTACATAACTATATTAAAAATATGTTCTTTATATATATATATATATATATATCCAGACACAAAATAAAATTATTGTTTATGAGAGTAAAATTCATATACTAATGAAGATACAATTGATTGTTTCATTATAAATTTGGTATTTTTTAGACTATTGTATTGTAATAATGATTATAATTTTAATTGAAGAACAAGTTGTATAAGTATATTTGTTTAAAAAGTAAAGCTTGAAAAGATTAAGAATCTTGTTGTATTTTAAGAACATATTTTGTACTATTTTTTTAATATTTATCATTTTTTTCATATGCAATAATATTATTAAGATTTTTTTTTTTTTTTTTTTTTTTTTTACCTATAGTAATGAAATAAATTGATTTTTTAATATTTATTTTCTTAATAATATTATAGATATTTGACCAAATAATTAATAAATATTATTATTTTTTAAAAAAATTAATTAATTAATGTAATATTTACTTTACTTACTTTTGTTAATGTAGGAATTTAAAAAAAACTATTTCTAAGATTTTTTTAAAAATTTATTTTTAATAATAACTTCAATATAACAAACTATAAATACAAGTAAATTTTTAAAATATAATGAATTCCAAAAATATAGTTTTTATAAACATATGCTAATAAAAATTTATCTAGTAAAACTTTATGACATAAAAAAGAGTGACTTTTGATGAAATATAAATTTGATTTAAGAAAAAATAAGAAAAATATACAATAATTTCCTATAAATAATCCTAAATTAAGTTATATAAAGAATTTTGTGCCCACTTATTGTCAATCCAATAATCCTTAAATAATTATTATTGAGCTTCAACAATAGACTATATATTAGAAAAGAATATATACATGGCTAAAGTATGTTTTTTACTGATGAGGTGCCAAAATTAAATTCAAATGATTTTGAGATTGCATTTATTTATTTATTTATAGATTTTAGTGATTTGATTTAATGGATAACACATTATTTTTGAATAGTACATAATATCTTCATGTGAACTATCTTTGTCACTCATATGTTATCAAGAAAAGAAGATATTCCAAAAAAAATGACTTATTTAAATTCTTGAATTTCATAAATATTTACTATAAGAATTATTTTTTATAATTTAAAATTTAAAAATAATTTTTTTGTAGTTTATAAGCAATCTTTCTTTACTAAAGTTATACTCTCAACTATAAACTTAATTTAAAGAATATTACGATGTATTTGTAAAAAAATCCATTTAAACCAAAACAAAATATAAAGCTAAAAATAAGAAATTTTATTTAAGGCCATTAGAATTTGCTAATAGAATAGAATGTCATTTAACCACATTAAAAAATAAATATTAGAATATGATGGCATGAAAAAATTTGACTTTGAAATTTCTAAAGATATATAAGAGTCTTTGTTTTATTTTTATTTTAAAAAAAATTGAGTTATTTTGTCAATTATCATGTAGTAGAATAATATTCAAGCATCACTATTATGTCTCAAGGTCAAATAGTTCAAACAAACTTACTTCATTAATTTTGTATGAATGTAAAGTTAATTAATCACATTTTGAATTAATTAACTTCATTTTGTCTTAACCATAGAAACAAACTTTTAATGCGATGGATGACTTTTATTGCAAGGTCCATGGAGACTCAATTTGTAAGTCTTGCTATTGCAGTTAACTTGACTAGGACAAATTATAATGAGGCATAGTTATCAAATTTAATTGCAATATGATTGTTTATTTAACAAACATATAATACTTATCTTTCTATGCAAGACTATTATTGAACACCATCTTGTCAAAAACACAGTTACAATGTGGTAGTCCACCATTAAGTGAAGCATCAAAACATCAGAGAAAGTTCATTTCTTATACTAGATTTAATTATATTATCTTAATTTCTTATTATTAGTCATTCTATCTTATCTTCATTGAATTTGTTAGCTTTGATTCTTATTATCATATATTACAAATGTATTCCAATTGTTCATCCATTTGAAGTTTACAACTTATATTTTACTCTATTTGCTAGCTTATATTTTGTCCTTAGATGCACAAACAAGTTGAATTTGTTAATTTTTAAGGTGACCTACTAGTTGATTCTTATAACTTGTATGGTAGTTGAGGTGTCTTATTTCTTGAAAGAGCTCTATTATATATCTTATGTATAAACTTAGAAAATAATTGATATATTCAATAATTTTTATCTTTCATTTTTGATGCATGTTTATATATTTTAAATATTATTGTCCATCCCATACTACAAAGTATATGCTTTATATTCACGTTTGAATCATTATATAAGGAGGCACAATCTTTATTCTTAAAATAAAAATATATCGGCGTAACACATATTTCTTATTCTTCAATTTATCTTTCTTATTCAAATTCGATGCTACAAAATCATCTGCCATAGCCATAAACTCTTAAATGCCAAAGATAGCATTCTAGCTTTAGTCATTTTTGAGGTCTGTAGAATATCTATTAATATAGATGGTTTTAAGATCAAAAATTGGTAGATTGCTTCAAATCAATTTTGATATTTGAGTGGCTATTAGAATTACCTTTCTTGTTAAGATGATATTGTAGTATTAATTGTTCCATGCTCCATCATTTGACTTTCATCTTTCATCTTTCATTAGTAGCTCTAATGTTTTCATTGTATTCCATATGCATTATATAATATAATCTTTTTTTTAAAATATTGAAATGTTTAGATTGTATTTGATTAATTTTATTATATTTGTAATGATAATTCAAATAGTTTCTTTGATGCAACTAGCCTAATTTATTTCAAAGTTATATTGTGATATTTCTATTACAATTCATTTTTATTATACTTGTTGATTGCATTGCACAATTTTAATTGGCAACATCTTCTTGTATTAGACTACTTCAATGATTTGCTATTACAACATAGCATTAGTAGCTAGGAGCGTGTTGTATTGTCCTTGGAGCATATCATTATCAGACTCCAATGTTGCTAATTATTGATACATCGTGAATAGCATTACTTTTTAATCTTCAATTATACAATGCACTTTTTTGACTTTGAGCATATAATATCAGTATCTTTTTTAATTTATTATATGATGGCTACTTGAGTGTTTACTTTTTTTATATGACACAGTCAAGTATTCTTATATTTTAGAGATCTTTGTTATTTGATTGGTAGTACTACAGAGTTGCTATTCCAATTTTTTTTTTTTTTCTATGAGTTGTAATACTTGTCTTATTATATTATTTGTAAAATTTAGCAATTTTTTTGTTTTTTTTGTAAGGACTTTAAAATAATGTTAAATCATATCTTTGTGTAAATATTCAACAATTACCATTAATAGCTATGCAGATTTTATGGCAAGTTTCAAGGTAGCTACGTCAACTTGTTTTACTCAAATCTTCTTTGATTTAGATTAAATTATGAATTTTACACTGTATTTGTAGCTTCACAATTCATTTCCAACTTGAATGAGTGTCAATAATCTTACGTGGACGTTCTTCTTACAAACCATATGCAAATACCTTTGAATATATGCCATCAAAAATAAGTTGACATATATATTTTTTCTTTGGCATGTTGGAAGATGATTAAACTTGATTCAAAAATGTTTGTTAAAGATCATGCCTTAATTGATACCTTTGCCTTGACACACCATAATATAAACCTCTCAATGATCCAAAAAAATATTGTTATAATTATTACAAAAAAAATTCTTGTCATAAGCAACTTGATTTGAATAATTGCGGGCCCATGTAGCACTTGAGCCAACTATTGAATTTTGTATGTATAGTCGACTATTTCAGTCTTTTTCACAATAACTTCAATATTAGCATGTTTGCATTGATATGACAAGCTATTGATATTCTAGGATAAAACTCCTTCAAAATTCCATCCATAGAATTGTAGAATAGAGTAGAGAATATTGCACATCTACGTCATTTGTTGTATTGATCAAAAAATAATTGTTAAGATGCATGGTTTGTACAAATTGCATATACTACTTGATTTGACAATTGTTCTTTAGATTATTGTAGAACTTAATAAGTAAACACTTTCAATCCATCCTATGTCAAGCTTTGTATGCCAAGCATTCATAGCTTTATCAATGTAGAAATTTGGTGCTATAGGAGTTGCTATTTTCTTTGCCACTTTTGAAAACAAATGTAAAATAATATGAAATATATATATATATATATGCAAATTGATGAATATCACAAGAGATCTAAAAATGACAAAAATAATATAAGAAAGTAAGATGGAGTAGTGAAGCATAAGATAAATAAAGTTTAAAGTTATAGATATAAGTAAAAAGTAGTAAATAATTAACTATTGGTTTGGAGCATTGTGTCTTATACTATTATTGATTTTTGAGATGGTAATGATTCTTTGTAGATATGCTCAATTCACTTGTAATGAGTAATAATTATAGTAACAAGATGTCAATAGGAGTTTTCAAGTAGATTTCAATATATTCAAATTGGGTTATGAATGAAGGTGCCAATATTTGATTGATAATAATTATTGGTTGTAGTAGCAAAATTAATTCAATGCAAATAGAATAAAAAATAATTGGCAAAAAATCTAGGGCTATTTTGAATTGGCAAGGTATACTCAATGTTAGATTTTTATTAGATGTATGTATCTCTTTCTAGTTTAAAAAATTATTTTTTTTGCATACTTTTTAGAGAGGTATAACATTGACAGCTATATTTTAATCTTTTGAGTAATAATTATTTAGCTTGGCTACATTTACAATCACAATATGTAGATTATAATATTTATCATTTATTTCTATTATTATATTATTAGATAAAAATAACTACATATAATAAAGATCTTACTTTATTGAATTGAACTTGCTAGTGTGAATTTTGAGATTTCAAATAGACCACATAATTCTATCTCTTTTTTAGAATGCATGCTTTAGTTGATTGAATTGATAATATATAGCCATTTTGATTTGATTATTAGTTATATTGGATTATGCTTTGTCTCTTAATTCTTTTATATAATGGATATCTTGTATTCAAGCTACTAAAACCTTGTATAATGTATAATCCTTGAATATTAATGATTGAAATTTGAAGCAATATATTCTATTGAAAGTAGAGGTTGTATCTCATATATCAATTTAGAAAAATTATGCTTAGTCCTTTCTTTATATGCTACACAATATGCCTATAAAGTGATAGATAAATAAATATTTTAATTGATTTGATTATTAGCAATAAATTTTTGTAATATTATTAATAGTATTTATTAGTTAATTTTACAAGATAGTTGCCTTATAGATAATATATAATAGACATCCAATGTTTGATGATGTATTTGTATTTAAACTCTTCAATATCTTGATTAATAAGAAAAGTACCTTGATTTGATATAATTTTGAAAGGAAAATTAAAATGGATGATAATTTATTTGTAAATAAATGTAGCTATTACGATTACCAAATTGGTACATATAGCCAATGCTTTAATCCATTTTGTCATATAATTAGTTGCTATTAAGATATATTTATATTTCTTATATGTAGCTAATTTAATTGGATCAATGAAGTCTAAATTCTATTGCATAAATGAACCGATTGGTAGTTATGGTTGAATTGGGACTTTATTTTGATGTGCAAAATTAGTGGTTGATATTTGATACGTATGATAGGTTTTTATATATTGCCTAATATTGTCATGTATTATTAGCCACCAATATCTTACCAAAAAGAATTTTTGGACCATTATATCAAGTCTTTGATGGCTACCTATAGAGTTTTGTATAATTTGGCAATAATCACTCATTATTCTTTGTGTAGAATGCATGAAGAAAGTTACCCAATCCATATGGATTCTTTGCTCGTTGTATTCATGGATAGATAATCTACAATGATATATTCTTCTTTAGTACATGACTTACTTCAAAATCATATTTAAAAAGGATCATGATTCATTGTGCAACTTCTCTAGTAATGAGTGGTTGATTAATGAGATATGTTAGATTGTGGTAATTGATGATAAAAAAAAAAAATATTTTAGAAAAATGATATCAAAATTTTTTAATCACATATATCATTACAAGTGCTTCTTATTCGATGGTTGAATAATTTTGCTTTATTGTGTTCAATAATTGATTAGCCTAAGCAATTAATTGGTCACATTTTTTTAAGGAATTTTGAGCTAACATTACTTGAGAATTACTTCTATAAAAAATAAAAACATATATTTGCTAGCGTTTAAGCTAATATTATTGTTTTGGCAAGCTTAAAATATACTTCATAAGTATTTTATGTGATTGGCAGCAGTCTCATATACCGTTCCATCATCTAAAAATATTTGAAAGAAATTATTCAAGAATGGACAAAATATTAATTCCATTATGTGTTGAAAGGTCATTAGAACATTTTTTTTTGATTTGAAGGAATTTTTTTTAACTAAAATAATTTCCATTCTGTTGAAAATGTCATTTTATTCTTATCTTCTTTTGCCATCATAACTTGATAATATCCTTAAAATAATCCAAAAATAAATACATCTTATAACTTGCTACTTTACTTATAATTTCTTCTATATATGATAATAGATAATGATCTTTTAGATTGCTATATTAAGCTTACAAAAATCAACACATATTTGTAGCTTTTTATTTTTTTTTGATATGATGACCATAGATAAGAACCTTAGTTCTGCATTGATAGAAGATATAAACCTAGCTTTCAATAGCTTTTCTAATTCTAAAAGGATAGTATCAGCATAATTTAAATTCATGCAGTAATATTGTTGCAATATAAGTATTATATTGGATAGAAAATTAATCAAGTATTCTATAATTTATGCAAATATATCTTTGAGGTCTTCATGTGATTATACAAATATGCCTTTGAACTCCTAAAATAGGCAAATAATTACTTTTTTAAATTAATTTGGAGCATCAACGTTAATTTTAAATTTTTTTGAAACATCAGTGGTTCTTAAATTGATGAGTTACACTTATTTTGTAATACTTATTTTATTACACCATGTAACCATTTTATTAATAAATGGTCTTATAATGTGATATATGCTAGCATCTAATTTAATTTAATTTGGCCCAATATTTCCTACAAAAAATGTGAAGAGATATCAAATTATTTTTTTGTTTTGTGTAATTAATGCTACAAGCTAGATTTTTCCAAGGAAGAGAAGGTTTTTGTCAATGTGAAGTAAAAAAAAAATTGTTTTGAAGTAAATTCCTACAGCCATATTGCCTTAGTAATTTATTATATTTTTATGATTTAAGCTCTAAAATATATATTTTTTTATTGGTACAATTATTTGCCAATTTTCTTTAATCAATGTAAAGCAATTTTGACTCCATTCATGAATAGTACTTATTTCAAAAAGCCAAGGTTATTCTAATATTATTGAAAAATAATTATCAGTGAGCATATCAATGATAGCAAAAGTGGAGGGTATCAATATGCCTTACGTCAATATAAAGACATTCTCTAGAATTTTTAGTGGCATTATGAGAGTATTTTTGGCTATTTATAATATGAATGAGGTTATTTTTGGTAGAAATAATTATAATTATTGTTGTAAATAATTTTCTACAATAATAACACCTGACCTTCTATTGACTAAAACATTGATTAACTCATATTGTTCTAGTTGGATGCATATAACTATAATATCTAGATCTATAGTTGCAACATTTATTTCAAAGACATTTAGATGGTTGATAATTGGTTGTTGTAGGTTTTTTAAATATGATTTTAGCTTAAGATTGAATTTGAGTTATTTTTCCAAAATAACTAATATTTTGGTTGAGTCAAGCATCTCATCAAATTTTATTGGAGTTGCCTTGAGTTTATTCTATATAATTATTTATATGTCATATAATTTTTTCTAATGTTGTAATAAAAATAGTTCTTGTTGCTCAAAGTATAGTTTTTTTTAATTCATTTTTTTTAAAAATACATTATTATTTTTAAAATAGTAGATATTACGGTATTATTTATTTTAATTGTTATTAGATTCTCTCTTTGATTTGATTCCTTTACTTGTGGCTACCAAGATTTCAACATCAGCTAATTTCTTTAGTAATAATGAGTAGATCCATAATTCCAAAAAATATCTATACATACCATATGATTTTGTTGAATTGCATCACAATGTATTTATACTTATTGTGAAATAGTAGTTTGATTAATATTTTAATTAGCTAGCTAATTATTTAGATTTTGTGGATCTCATCAATAGAGTTCTAGGTTTCAATGATTACATATGGTATATTATAATAATTTTAGTTAAGTATGATAGATCGGAATATTATAATTTATATCATTGTTTAGTCTTCAAGAAATGTATGTGGCTACATGAATGTTTTTCCATAATATTGAGACTTGCATATAGATTAAACTTTGCTAAAAAGAAGTACATAATTTTTTTTGAATTAATTACATATAATAGAATTATCCATGAGTATTTATGGTTTATCCCTTATTTTCTTGAATTTATCATAAAATATGTCTACTTTTTCATTAGAATTTTATTCAATAACCTCCAATGCTTGTAGTACTTCTGTGTTACTTTTGAATGTCAAGTTTTTTTTCAAAATATCTCATTTCATTTCTTTTCATATAGTGAGGAAGTATTAGAATTGTATTTAAAATTGTATGTTCAATCTATGTCATTTCTTCTATCGTTATAACAAAGAGATGTTTGAATTTTGTATCATCTATAATCTTATTGATCTTTACAAATATTTTTAAATCATTACATGTATTGATTTGGATTATCATTTAGTCAAAATATTGGATATGAAACAACACATTGCAGTTTGTTGAACAATGTAGTAGTATTTTATATTTTTGGCATTGTCATGTTGTAACACGTCTATATGATGAAAATATAAATGAAGAAGATTATTAATATTTAGTCACCTTGGGTGTTAGAAGCGGTGCCCAATTCCAGTGCAAATACTGAGAGGCCAGGTTCAGTCACCCCGTTACAATCAGCCGGGGCATACTCACCAGTAACGAAATACTCTATTCGATTCCAATAACAGGAGTCAGCAGAAAAGAAAAGGACCAATTCAACTACGGGTGAGCATGGTTCGAAGAGCCAATTGGATCCAATTTCAGAAGACCTCTAATCTAGGTCCTACTACGGGACTCTTACCCAATATAAGACCGGACTTGGTTGGGCAACCCAATGCGGTCCAATTATGGGGCTTCGATTCCGTTTCAGGCTGTTTCGTTCTTTGTGCTGTTCCGGGAACGACTTTTCTATAAAAAGATCTCTTAAAGGTGAAAAGCGGGGAGGTCGGTTGTTCCAATTCGGGGAGTCCAAGGCGGAAGAATAGAATCTTCTCAGGGTTAAAGGGGAGGATAGGTTAAGAAATGAAAAGGAGGAGAATCAGGGTTTTAAGGGTCGGAGAGCTAGCTTCATGCTTTAGGGAAAAGACAGAGAATTGGGGTTTTTTTTTTTTCATAGGGTTTTGGAAAGACTGAGGCAATCGTTGCTGAAAGTGAGTGTTGTATTGGTGAACTGGATTTTTCTGTAAGATAAGAAAGGCTGGTACTTTTGATTGTTGATGGAATGGGAGATACTTCTGTGGTTGAAATTCAGAGTTGTCTAGAGGGTTGAGTATGCTGAATGCATGCGTGGTTGTGTTAATCTGATTGTACGGATAGAGGATTTCTGCCAACGGTTTAAAGAGGTATTGGGAGTTAGCAAATTGGGATTATTTAGGATTTCTATGATAACTGGGAACCTACCGACAGGGATAAGAGGAATATCGGCGAGCGGCCAAGGGACATTGGTGCAGATTGCAGCATAGCGTCATAATCTATAAGCGGGGTTGAACTGGAACTTCTTGAGCATTCGAAAGGGCTTATAGAGATACTAGCGATAGATGTTTACAACAAGTCGGAAGGACAGATTGAGGTTCACAGCTTGTCAAAGTTCACGGTCTAGGATTAAGGTAATTAACTATAAAGATAAAATAAAAAATAAAAAATAAATAAAATAAAATAAAAATAACAAAAGAGATTGAAGTTATATAGGATCTCTAGGCGTTTTATATTGGAATTAAGCTTTTACATTGCAATCCGATATAGATTGTATTTGGGTAGTCAAAAACCCGATAGACTACTTGAGTACTAGTGAAACACCATACTACCTCCTATAGCTAGACGTCCGGCGTGTTCTCAAGCAAGATAGTACGTAATACGACAGCGTATTTAATATTGAAATCAATGTAAGTGGGATATTGATTGGACTAATGTTTGTTAGTAGTTGTGATTTGAATATTAGTATTCTTATCAGAAGTATATTTGATAAATACAAATTTTCTATGAGTTGTTAGATTTTTATATCTCTTTTTATATTCCATGCATTTATAGACATCTTAATATTTTTTATCTATTTCAAGAATACATTAATACTTTCTTCTTCTTTCAAGCTTTCTTTGGATGTTTCTTTGGGATCTAATAGCTTTTTTTTCTTACTTTTTTCCTTGATAGACACATTATTCTTTAGAGCCATGACCTTAAGTGCTATTAATTCTTTATGTTACTCAATAACAGCCTTCTATTTTATTGATTATATTGAGACGACTCAAATAATTATTTCCAACATGGTCACCAAAATATTACATCTAAGAGTCAAATGGTCCAAATAAACTTGCTTTCTCAAATTTCCTATGAATGCAAACTTAATTATATTTAATCACTTAAAATATAGTTAAGACAGATTTATTTGCCTTTACTACAAAAATAAACCTCTATTATGATAGATGATTTTTATCAAGGGATTTATAGAAACTTAATTTGTAAGTCTTATCACTATAGCTAACTCAATTAAGATGGATTACAAGGAGGTATATTTTTTAAATTTAATTGTAATATAATCATTTATTTAACAAATGTGTAATATATAGCTTTTTGTGCAAGACTACTACTGAATAATGTCTTACCAAAAATTTAGTTATGATGAAATATGTGACTATTAAGTAGGGAATCTAAATATCAAAGAGAGTTTGTCCTTCATACTAGGCCTACTTATATGTGAGCTAAAATAAACCTCTACTAGTTGGAAGTTTACTATAATTTGCTACAAAAGAATTAACTATATAAACTTTAAAAGTTCTAGCTATTATTTGATTTCTAATTAAACCCCTCTTTATTTTTCTTACATAATCCAAAAATAAATTCAAAATTTTAATATTAATTCACATTCATAATAATAATTCATTCAACAATTTAATGGCATATTTTATTTCTTTAAGTTATTTTTTATATTATTTTCTATTTATTTTTAATTATCATTTATATTATTATTTATTTTATTTTATTTTATTTTCTATTTTCTATTATTAATCATCATTTAAGTTAAATTTTCATTCAATAATAAATTCTTATACACAAATAAATTTTTATTTGAAAATAATTTTTTATTTGTAAATAAAAATTTATTTATTTTCAATCAATACTTATCTAATAAAAGAATTCATCCAACAATCATTTTTTGAATTAAAATTCATTCAATCAATTGATTCATTTAAATTCAATGATTTATCCAATTAATCTAATTCAATTCTAATCCTAATCTATCTATTTATCTAATCATCCAATTTGAGAAGCTCATTCTTTGAAAGTTGATGGTAGCTCAAAGAAGGTTCTTTTATAGCAGTGATGATTGATTAAGCAACGTATTCTTATTTTTTTCTTGTAGAAATCTAAATCAATCTTATTGATAAAGCACCTCAATACCCTTGTTGAATTGTGTCTTAGACACTACTTAATACCACAAAGTTGAGTCAATCACTTTACAACAACAATGGATTTAATTTGATTATTTGATATTTGCATCTCAAAAAAATGTAGTACAAAAAAAGTAGTCAAAGTTAGAAGAGCCTTGACCAATAAAAATAATAATCTACCTACAAGTGTTAGGCCAAGAAACAAAAACTACCTTTGTTATGAAAAAAAAAAAAAAAATCACTTGAATCAGTTGAATTGTATAAGTAAGTTCTTCTACACAAGCTTTGAATACAGCTCAATGATAGGATAGAAATATCAATTTTCTACTAATCATCAAATAAAGAAGATGTTGCCACAGTGCATCAATGGCAACAATAATCAAATTGTAGCCACACAATCTTTGTACTTTGCTCTAGAACTGCCATTGATGGAGCCAAAGAATAGATGAAAAAAATAAATCTAACATTCTTGTATTAGGTGTATTCTTGCTTTAAAATGTACTAAGTGCCTAACTATAGAAGGTAAATAGAAATGTAATAACAATTCTATCAAATCTAATAGAGCCTTAAATAAACTTCAAGTAATTTCTAATAATTCAATCAAACTTTATCCTATCAAAATAAATTTAAAAGAAGTCACAAAATAAATTTAAAAGAAGTCACAAAAAAAATACAAAGAATCCTAAAAAAATATTAAAAATAGAAATCTTAATATAATCCTAATTAAAATTCTAATTAAATCTTAACCAAATCCTAAATCAAATCCTAATTGAAACTCTAATTAAATTTTAATCAAATTTTAGATCAAATCCTAATAAAATCCTAATAAAATTCTAAATCTTAAACAAACCTTAGATAAGTTCTAAATCAAATCCTAAACAAATCCTAATCTAAATCAAATCCTAGATTTTAAACAAATTCTTAACAAATCCTATAATAAAATAGAACTTCAATAACTAATAATCAAATTATTGATATCAACTCAAAATTTTCTCACTTAATGTCTTAGTTAAGAACAAGTATACGAAAGATGAAATCAATTGCACTTATCAATTGAAAAAAATGTAAGATAATCCAATTGAATATTGAACGGCCTTCTATTCTAATATGAATGTTAAACTTCTAGTACCAATATTTCCTTCTTGAATCTTTGAATTACTTTCAAATTTCATTTAAATATTTAAAATCAAATCTAATATCCATAAAAAAAACTAAAAATCACTTCAATCCAATTGATAGATTGCTAAAGATCTTAGAAATACTCACTAACCTTCAAATTCGAATTTCTGAAACCTCAACCTATAAAAACCTTCATATACTTCAATCTAATTGTTTGATTGATCTCAAAATTTTCATACATATTTATAACTAGCACATCAATACATTATCCAAATTTCATCCATATACACACCACAAAACTTAAGAAACCCTCAAATTTATAAACGTATTTTTATTTTTCAAATCCTAATCCCACCAAAAACATTACTAACTTTGAAAGTCTCTCAAAATCTCAATATTGATTCAAATGATATGAAACAACTGCTTAAAAATCTCTTCTCAAGTTTCCTCTCAAAATCTACTCTTTAATCTACAAAAGAACTCCAAAGTTCCCATAGGTACATAGTTTTTTGCCTTGGGATCTAATTTCGACTCATGTTGACAACTAGTCCTCTTGGGATATCAATTCTTGGCTCTTTGAGGTGAACTTTGCTAAGTTCTATTCTTAATTTCTCCTTATACATGTGTATATTATTTGATTTTCTAATCTACTTTGTTTTGCCTTATTTATGGTCCTACAAAGCAAATAGAAGTCTATTTTACAAAAAGATAGTATTCTTATTTTTTAGTTTTATTATCTTTTTGACTATTATCTATATTTTTCAGATAATTTTTTATAATATTTTAAAATAAGATCTTCTACAATATCATTTCTTTTCATCCATTAGCCATATTACATCATGACAATAGTGGACTATATCTTAGCACTACACTATATCAACATTAAAAAAAAACACAATTGACAAGCTCCAACTACTAAAAAATAGTAACAACTAGCTTGCTCTTCTTTTTATCAGTTGCAATACCTTTGATCAAGAAGAGTACTACTAAAATTTTCTATTGAAAAAGGCTACATTGGTTGCAGTACTTTAATTGTATTTTGATAATCTCTTGCTATTAACACCTCTTTAATCTCAACACTTCCTCCACACTCCACACTCAAGGCAAATCAAGCATACTCTTGGTGACCACAATTGAGTTGCCTTCCAATGCCAACTTTACTATACTCTTCTCTTTCATCAAAGAAAAAAAAAAAAAACACCTTGACTTTTCATTATAGTATCACCACAACCAAACGCTGATGTATTAGGTGTATTCTTGCTTGAAAATGCACCAAGCATCTAGTTGTGGAAGATTAGTAGAAATTCAACAATAATTCTATCAAGTCTAATAGAATCTTAAATAAACTTTAAATAAGCCTTAATAATTTTAATCAAACTTTAAAAAATCAAAAATAAATTTAAAAAGAAGTTACAAAAGAAATTCAAAAATTCAAAAGTTAATTTTTTAAAAAAATATCAAAAAATCTTTAAAAAAATATAAAAATAAGCCTTTAAAAGTAATAATAATCTTAAATAAATAATAAAAATAGAAAATCTAAATAAATTATAAATAAATCTTAATTTAATCCTAATTAAAATCTTAATAAATCTCAATCAAATCTTAGGTCAAATCTTAATTGAAATTCTAATTGAACATTAATTAAATCCTAATAAAATCTTCATGAAATCCTAAATCTTACACCAAGCTTAATGAGTCATAATCAAATCTTAAATAAATCCAAAAAGAATCCTAATCAAATCTTAATCAAATCCTAATTAAATCCTAGATCCTAAACCAATCTTTATCAATCTTTAATTAATTCCTAAATCTTAAATAAACTTCTTAATAATCCTATAGTAGATTAAAAAATTCAATAACAAATGATTAAATTGTTGATTTTGACTCAAACTTTGCAAACCTTGTAAAAACTAAATTAGAAACATGCAAAAAAAATTTGAAGATCACACATACCAAGTAGATGATAAATCCAAAAACTTGCTTGGATGTGGGTTAGCCTCCTCCAATCTTGATGCCAATCTCTTCAAGACAAAATCTCTTAATTCCATTATTTAATATCTCTCAAAATTCACATATATGTTAGAAATCAAGTCTATTATCCACATACAAATGTTTCACTTCAATTTAATTAGTAGATTGCTAAAGATCTTAGAAATCCTCAATGACCTTCAAAACTCCATTTTCAAGACCTAAATTTACTTGAACTAATTAATATTCAAGACCTTCAAAACTCCATTTTCAAGACCTCAATTTACTTGAATATTAATTAGAAATCGTTTTTTTTTTTTTAATATATATTTTCATTATATAATTGTATGATGATACACCAACACTTCACAAGAAAAAGGAAAAGGAACAAAACATAACAAGTTGTTGCCGTGACTTATAGTCAATAAACCTAGAGCACCACCAACAAAAAATGGAGCTCCTTCTTGTACCAACGCTCTTTTGCCAAATGATGTCTAACCTCAACTTTATGTGTTAATGACAAAAAAAAGATTCTGCCACAACAGTTTGACAGAATGAAGATGAATAAATATAGCCACACATCCACACGTACAGGAATAAAACACACCGTGAAGATTGGAATCTCCAAAACATATCACAAAAAAAAAAAAAAAAAAAAAAAATATGGAGAAAGGAGGTGGGGGGGATCTAAGGTGGCCTGGACTTTCTATCAACAATAAAAAAAAAAAGTTGCCGCAGATCAGGAGCAACCTTTTGTCCTTGTGATCATCTTCTCTCTCATTTTCTTTCTAAAAAATTAAAGTGATTTGGTTTTAGAAATTATTTATGTTTGCACTTTATTGCATGCATCTATATCTTCTTCTTCTTTTTTAATAATATTTTAACTTTACAGAACAATGTTCTATTTTATTTGATTTCCTTTGAAAATTAGTTGTTGCCAATGTGTTGAAAACCCCCAAAGCACCCAATATAAACTGCTGCCCATCTGCAATTTCATATCAAATTATACTGGGTTCTTCAGGCAATGGAATATGTTGTAACTCAATTAAGACATTTTCTGGTTGATTCTGCTTCATGAGAACTCGGTCCTGCATTACTATTGCAGAATTACGTTGTGGTTGTTATCACTAAAATTTGACAAGTTCATATGTTATTGATTAATGAGATGGAGCTGAGTACTATACTGAAAAGTAGAAGAATATTTGGTTACCTGCCACATTTTATATCCTGTGAAAGCTTCTTAACCTACTGAACAAGGAATATAAGCACCTCTTCTAAGAACTGTTATCAGGGTGAGCAATTACGCAAAGATGGATCAGAAACTGTAGAGTACAGATTTAGCAGTATTACAGGAACAGAGAGAAATAGTTACAATGAAAGTACATTTATACATACTTCTATATATATATATATATATATATATAGGATTGTAAGCTAGAAGGACACAGAAATGGAGTATTCACTATGCCTTCTAGAGACACCCAACCATGCCTGCTAATGGACTGGGTGGTAATGCAGAGAACGAGACTACATCTCATCATCTGGATCCACCGTAGAGGGTTGCATTACAGTGCTGGCAAAAACGGAGCGAAGGCATGATCTGCATGTTCGTGATTCCAGAGCCAAGTTTCTCACTTCCAAGCTCCAGTTTAGCAATCGTCGCACATTTCAGTGGCCCTTCTTAATGGCCCTTGCGAATTACCTTCCGAAGCTAATCTCCAGCTAATTAGAAAAAGACAATTATCATCTCTACACTCCCCCAGGAACCATGAGATCTAGTCTTCAGGTGATTTTCAGAGCCTTGAGGATGATTGGCAAGCCGAACTTGGGGCTTTGTACCATGATGGAGGTCGGGTGATGCTTGTAATTCGGAGAAAGCACGAGCTGAAACCGTCGAAGCATCATGGCCAAGACGATCTTTGCTTCCATCACTGCAAAGTTGTTCCCGATGCAAAACTTTGGACCTAGTCCGAAAGGGGAAAACGCTTGTGGATGAGTACACGCGCTCGCCGCACCATTTACAAATCTTTCAGGGTTGAACTTTCCAACATCGTCGCCCCAATAGTCTTTGTCTTGGTGCATTGCCGCCAAGGAAAACTCGATAGCCATGCCCTTAGGTATAAACAGACCTTCTAACTGCAAATCCTTGGCGGCCACTCTCGTAAGTGTAGAAGCAGGTGGAAAGATTCGCAAGGTTTCGTTGAACACCATTCCCACCTGAACCCCATATCGAAACATAAATCTCCGAATGGCTCGCAACACACATCTCCAACCGCCAACTTGACTAAAATCCATAAAGCTATTTATGAGAAAGGAGCAGAAGACATACCACTTTGAGGCGAGAAATATCACTAGCACGCCAATCTTGCTCATCGCCAAGGATCTCCGTCACCTCCTGGCGACAACGATCTTGCCATTCCGGATACAATGCTAGCATTAGTATCATGAAGCCAATTGCGTTCGCAACCGTGTCTTGACCAGCAAAGTAGAAAAGCTTGCAGTTGTTAAACACAGCCAACTGGTTGAACTCTTTCGTGTTGGCGCTCCATCCCTCAGTTGCAGCCGTGAGCATCCGCCCCAGAAGATCATCCCCGTAAGAGCTTGTTACCCCCTTTTGAACAGCTTCTCGTCGGGCGTTAATAATTCCACGAACAAGGGCATCAACCTGGGAACCATAAAGGTTCATCGATCTGTTTCTCTTTGTAGGAAGATTTCTGCACATACGTAACCGGGTGGCACTAATCAATGGCATTACTAGCAGAATAACAGAAACATTACCCGTGCATTTACTTGAAGAAGACGATGGTGGAAGACGAAATTATTACCTGTAACCAGGAACAAGCCAATATGCTGTACTGCGAAATCCCTTTAAAAGTTCCTGCGAAAGTAGCGTCTGAAACTTGAAGATCTGCTCTCCTATTTCAAACTCGTCACCAAAAGCCGTGCGGGAGATAATTCTTCCAGAAATCTTGTGAAGGTCTGGCTCCACGTCAAGTTCCGCCGTGCCACCTCGTTCCTCTACCTCCTGCTCCCACTTCTGCAATTCTGTAGCTGCTCCTTCCATGATGGCCCCCACCATGCCCTACGCGCCATAGACATGTGTTAATATTACTTCGTCTCACTTTACGTGTACAATCGAGCTAATACTCCACAGAATTTGAACAATGTGCAGATCCTTCAAAGCTCTAAACAAGTTCGTAGATACCTCGAGCGATTTTTGATGGAAAAAGGGCCCGAGTGTGCGTCTTTCACTGGCCCATTTCTCTCCGACCTGAGTTAGCAATCCTTTGCCCACCACTTCTGCGAGAAACTGGCTCTCACTCTGCAATCTAGTCAATGACTCGTGATTTGAGACCATCAATTCCTTCACAATCTTCGGGTCCCGCACAGCCAATCGGGTTATTGTTCCCCACCAGTATAGATAAATTTTTCCTGCAAACGATTGGGCATTTAATCTTTGCACACATCGCCACAAAAAACTGACAAGAATCGTAGCACATGGTCAAGTCGCGCATTTTGACGAGCTAGAAACGTGAAAATCATCAACTTCAACTGATTGCTACCGTATTTTGGATAGTACAAGGCGTTCTGAGGCGTGACAGTGGGTGTCAGATTCGCGAAATCGTCGATCGGCAAAGCGTCAGGGAACGACTCTGTAAACTTCCACATCTCCACGAACTGCCCACGAACAAACCTAAACGGGGGCCCGCTCACGCCCTGCTTAGCCATGATGCGACGCAATCGCAGTGGCTGCCATACGGAAACCCTGAGAAACTTGATCACGCTGTAAACAATCACGGACGCTACCACCACTGCAAGAGCGTTCCTCACATTCACAGGGACTGTCTCCATGGCTACTCGTACACCAGAATCTGATTCTCTCTTCTCAACAAGATGTGTTCGATGCTATCGTCACAGATCAAATTTCCTTTTCGACTCCACTCACTTGTCGGAACACCTCAATCTCTGAGGAATGTGAGATTCGTTCTTGGGCTTTTAACAAATGCTTGCGAATCGATACTTGGATGCCACGCATTAGTGAAATGCGAATCGATACTTGGATGCCACGCATTAGTGAATTGCGAATCGATACTTGGATGCCACGCATTAGTGAATTGCGATGATATGGGCAGGCTTTCGCGACAGTGAAAGTTACTCACAAGAATACCCCCCGTCCAAAAAATCTTTCTGGACTTTGTCGGTTTTATTATTTCTCAACTGTTGACAATGATTAGAAAGACACAAGAGTAGTAGTAAGTCTTACACACAAGAGGGTTTCTAAGGAGAGAGAGCTTCACACATAAAAATCTATTCATCTGGTTGTATCTCGTATACAAGAAGAGAAAAAGGGGAGAAGATAAAAAATACTTCTCCACTAGATTCTAAACACTGTAGCTATAGTATTTATTGTATTCTACAATAAATACTGTGGAGAGCGCCGACTATATTTAATGATCTCAATACTCCTCCTCGCTCATCATAATATTTACATAATATAAAATTTGTATAGAATTATGATCTATACTTTTCTGTGATCTTGCAAGATCAACAATTGTTGCCTCATTAAAACCTTATCTAGGAAAACCTTATTTTATTTAAAGATAAAACCATAGATGAAGGAAAAAGAGTACAACATCATTTTTTTTAATTATTTAAAGAGCTCATTAACTTTCTTATTCAACAAAAGCAAGTTGTCGCATACCAATGCCATAAGTAAGTCGACGATGGTTGCTTAATGGGAGAGCTTTGGTGAAGAGATCAGCCAGGTTATTTGCAGATTGAATTTTCTTAATTATAAGTGCTTGATCAGTAATCAAGTCATGAGTGTAACTAAAATACTTTGGATCAATATGCTTTGTCCTCTCACCTTTAATGAAACCAACTTGCATTTATGCAATACAAGCACTATTATCTTCATACAAGATAGTTGGAGAATCATCATATGAAAATCCACAGGTTGTTTGAATGAATTTATCAATTGATCACAACCAAATACATTCTCGAGATGCTTCATGTAATGCAATAATTTTTGCATGGTTGGATGAAGTTGCAGTTATTGTTTGTTTCACTGATTTCCATGATATTGCAGCTCCATGTCTTAAGAATACATATCATGTTTGAGATTTTAGCTGTTGCAATATTAGATTTATATCCTACATCACAATATCCAACCAAATTTGGATCTACAGATTGTGTGTAGTATAATCCCAAGTCTTCAGTACCTTTTAAATAACATAATAAATGTTTGATGCCATTCCAATGTCGTAGTGTTGGACATGCACTATGTCTTGCAAGAACACTAACTGCAAATGCAATATCTGATCTTGTAGATGTAGCTAAATACAAAAGTGCTCCACCCGCTGCGACGTATGGATATAGGTCATCCAATATTTCCTCCTCCTCCTCGCATGGACAGTATGGATCATGACCATCACGACCATGTCCAACCATTGGTGTGGACAATAGATAAGCATCAATCATATTAAATCTTCGCAAGATTCGTCTAATATATGTTAGTTGGTAGAGAAAAATGCTATCATCTGTTAGATGCATAATTTGAAGACCAATGCAGAAAGTTGTTTTTCCTAGCATTTTCATCTCAAATTCACATATAAGTAGGTTTGTAGGTGTAACACATGCAGATATAGTGCCCACTAGGTTAAGATCATCAACATATAGAGAGATGATCATAAAACTATTTTTATCTCGTTTGATAAACAAACAAGAGATTTGTGGATCACTTATAAAATTATTTGTAATTAAACAATCTCGAAGATGTTGGTACCACATTTGTTCGGATTCTTTTAAATCATACAAGGTCTTACATAATTTAATACCACGATATTTTTTTGGAGCGGGTTGATTTGGAGTTCATGTTTCTAAGCCAGATGGAACTTTCATTTAAATATTTGCATCAAGAGAACCATATAGATATGTAGTTACTACATCCATCAGATGCATCTCAAAGGTGGCATGAACTATCATTCCAATAATATATCAAAATGTAATTGAATCCATGACTAGAGAATATGTGGATTCATAATCAATGCCAAATCGTTGAGTAAATCCTTGAGCAATAAGACGAGCTTTACAGTGGGTTATTTGGCCTTAAGCATCTCGCTTGCATATTAAATATCATTTTATATCCCATAGGGCCAGATGTAAGAGTGTCTACAATTGGACCCAAGACTTTTCTCTTACGCAAAGAGGCATACTCTTCTTCAATAGCAGTTTTTCATTTTGACCAATCTGAGCGATGCATCGCCTCTTCGATGGTTTGAGATTGAGAATCATCTTCCTTGCAAGAAAGGGCTTCTATAATTATATATGCAAATGATTCATCTACCATAATAGATGGTCTATCCCAAAAATCATCTGTAGCACAATATAGAATATTTAACTCTTTACTCAACTTGTTCTTATTCCTTCCAATTCCAAGATTGTTTTTCATAGGAATTGAAGGAATAGTATTGTGAGCTCTCAATTATACTCTAAAATTTAAATTTTTATTATTTTCCTATTTTATGATAATTAAACATGTTAGATTAGGATTTATATAAGTGGAATTTAGTTTTATAGAATTTTTAGGATTACAATCCTTGATGGTATAAATCATAGTCTAATTCCTTAAATTAGATTAATTAGGACTAAAGTGATAAGAGTTAGAAAATCAGAATAGCAACTTAGTTAGTTTAATAATTTAGAGGTTGTTAGTCATTACTATAAGGGTTGACTAAAAGCCTATGAATGCATCTATGATCATTCACATGATTTAGGAGTTGGAATTATAATTCTCTAAAACATTTAGGGAGTTAGGAATAGTAATTTTGGATTTTCCTCCAAATTTGACAAATTTAAGCAGCATGGTGGTTCTTCTACTTAATGGGAGTCTTTTTAATGCAATGGTGGCATTAGATTTACCTCGTGGAGTGAAGAAAATAAGATCAGCAACCTCTCCTTCAAATTACAAGAAAAGCAATGAAATTCTCATTTTGAAGAATTTCACAAAAATTGTCAAGATCCTTGTAAGTAAAAACTTCCGTGAAAATTATAATTGATCATGGATTGAGGCATGTGAGTATTCGATCTTAGCTTAAAAAGGTGTTTTGAACACAATAGTGAAGTTAGATTAACAAAACAATGCTTTCTTGACCACTTACAAGAGCCATCAGCCTTGATAACGAGATTGGCTCTTGGATGAGTGAAGGCTGTAGATCTAGATTAGGGATCTTAAAAATCAAGGGTGGAGATGTAGCCACCCTTCTACGAGCCTCCACTCAATTGTATAAGAGAGGCTTGGTTTTCCAAGCCTCTCTCTCTCTCTTCTTTTGGTGAAGGGCGAAGCCATGCTAAAATTTGGCCAAAAACCCTAATTTTAATTTCATTTAGATTTTAAATCTCATTTTGAATTTTGTGGGTGGATGTGCATAGATTTTGAGTTATGAATGATAGTCATTGGGTGTTAAAACACGTTTCATTGTGGTGAATAGCTCCCTTGACCTCCCAATTACTCCAAGGGTTTTAAGAGCCTCAGATTTCCCTCCATCAGTCATTCAATTGTTTTAGTTCTAAGGTGATTTTTTTTTGTTGTAGCTTTTGTTTTTAGCTTTTCAACAAGGTAAGGCTTGCTCCATTTGGAGTCGAACTGAATTTTTGGTGAAATTTTGAGTGTGAGGGGGTCGACTTCCTTCGTAGTTTGGATTAATCGAGTTTGGGAAGGCATTTCTCAGTGTCTGATAATCCGATTAGTTTGAAATTTTGGGAGCATCAAGATTTAAAAGCTAAGCTTTCAAAAACACCAGTTTCGCTGGATTTGAAGACAATTTGAATTTTTAGCGAATTTCTAAGTGAAGGGGGTTGGTCACCGCGACAGATTGGATCACTCAACTTCAAAGGAGCAATTCTCACGACTGGATCACTAGATTGCAATGAGATTTGTTGAGACAGGAGCGCCTTTAAGTTAACCTTGCAACAACCTGGGAATAATTCAATTTGGAGCTCATTAAAAGTTTTGGCAAATTTTGGAGTAAAAGGGGGTCCCTGCCTTCAATCCTTGGCGTTGTCAAGGTACCTTCGCTTTTACCCCTCTTATTTTATTTTTACTTTTATCTTCACAATAACTCGTAATCTCCACTTTTCAACATTTGACTAAATACTTTTAATTTTTAACCTTTAATATTCTCACTTAAATTTTTAACTTTTAACTTTAATTTCTAACTTTAACTTTTAACTTTTAACGTTAATTTTTAACTTTTAATTTAAACTTAAAATTTTATTCTTATTGTGAATTAATAAGAAAAACTTAATTAATTACTTTTATTATTATTTTTTTGTGTGGTGAATTTCATCTGATATTTTAATTTAATATCGATAACCATTGCTTGGAAGGCATTAATTTTAATTGAATTACAAACACCCACATTTTATTTAACCTAACAATTTCACAATTGGGAGTTATTCCATTCTACCTCTTGAGCTCGTTGTGTAGTACTAAATCCATAGAGTAGTGGATTTTAGGCTCACAATTATCCATGGATATTTCATCATGAATTGGTAGTCCTGCAAGATGAGTGGTAATTTCTTGAGAAATAATACTAGGATTAGTTAATTTTATAGCTTTCTTCTTACGTGGTTGCTTATCTAGTGCACAAGTTCTTTTAATTGTTGTTGTTATAACTTGAGGTATTGTAGTCAATGGCACTACAATCTGAGCAGGTGCATTCTGAGCCTCATTAATAGGAACTCTTACAATTCTAGGTGCATCATTGAAGCTATCAGGTGTTTCATCCACGATCTGTTTTAAATACAAAATCTTAGCAACTTCAATTTTTGCCAAAGATGTCCTAGGATCAGGATTCATTGTAAATATTTTTGGTGCTTCGAATATGAGTACTTTATTTCTTTGTTGATTGGATACTCCTCCTTGAAAAGATGGGAATACATTTTCTTCAGAACGACAATTTTACAAACGTGCAGGTAATAATGTGCCAGTTGATGGATCAACAATATGAATAATGCTTGGTGAATCAAAACCAACATATATGCCTTCTTGTTGATGAGCTCCAATGGTACGCCGTTGAGGTTCTGGTACTGGAATTCAAGCACGGCAACCAAATACTCGTAAGTAAGATACATTTAGAACACGACCCAAAATGAGCTCATGTGGTGAAACAATTTCAAGAAAAGAAGGGCGGAGGCGTATTATTGTTGCAGCATGTAAAACTGCATGACCTCACATAGATGCAGGTAGATTTGCGTGAAGGAGGAGTGGCCGGGTAATGAGTTGTATACGCTATATAAATGACTCTACAAGTTCATTTTGATCATGTTCATATGGAACACAATATGTCAACTCGAATCCTGTTGTAGTACAATAGTCTTCAAAAGACTTTGATGCAAATTCTTTTGCATTATCCATATGCAATATTTTTATAGGATAATCAAGAAAATATGCCCAAAAGCAAATAAGCATAGATATAAGATTGGCAAACACCATGTTTCAAGTTGATAATAACGAAACATGTAATTATTTACCTGAAGCATCAACAAGGACCAAAAAATAACGAAATGGTCCTGATATTGGATTAATAGGACCACAAATATCACCACGCAATCTTTCAAGCATTTGTGGTAATTCTTGTGGAAGTTTCCGAATTGAAGGCCGAGTAATCATTTTACATTGCATGCATGCACGACATAATTCCATAGAGTCTACATGTGCAGGCTTTAAATTGAGCCCAATCATACATGGAATGATCTTTCTAAATAATAAGGATTCTAGATGTCCCAATTTTCCATGCCAGAGAGAAACACGACTCTTTGAGATAGATGATGCAAAATTAAATATAATGGGAGGCCGAATCACAATTCGATATAAACCATTTTTTGTAGCAAAAACTTTTTCAACATTTGATTCATCATTAGAAGTTCTATCATTCATATAAGTCTCTAAGTCATCAATACCAATTGAATCCATGGATACATCCATGGTATGAACTTCACGAGCCTCAGCTCGTAATTTCTTATTTTCTTGGAATATTATAATAAAATATTTTGAAGTACAGCACACATGTACTAAATATCCAATCATTCCATACTTATGGCAAGAACGCATCTTTGATTTTTGTTTTCTACTATAATTAATAGTAGAACGTTTATTCTTTCCATATGGGTAGAAATGATCTTGACTATGACTACCCTAATACTTATGAGCATGTTTTCCATGTTTATATAATTTCTTTTTAGACTTTGAAATATTAAGTGCATGAGATTCTGGAACTGTAGTTCCAATAGGATGAGCTTCCGCATTGCACAAGAATAGCTCATTTTGCTTCTCCACAAGAAATAGATAAGACATGAGATCAGAATGACTCTGAAATTTCATGGTCCTATATTGTTGTGCAAGCAAAGCAAATACATGAGGAAATATAGAGAGAGTTTTCTCAATCATTTCTTCTTCAGAAATGCTTTGTCCATATAATTGTAATTATAAGATAATACTATACATTTCACTATTGAAAGCATTTAAATTTAAAAAATCTAAGATATATAAATGTGTCCAATTATGATGTTGAAGTGGAAGAAAAATGGTCTTTTAATGATCAAACCTAGATTTAAGATTCTTCCAAAGTTTTGGAGGATCTTCCATTTCTAAATATTGATGTTGTAATGCAGGTATAAGATGATGAAAAAGGAGAAGAAGTAATTTCCAATGAATAGCAGGACATATAGAAATACCTATTGTAGGAGATTCTTCAAACATAATGGCATCCGAGAGTTGTTCTGCAAATAAATTTGCTTTTGCCATTTTTGCTCATAATAGATAATTGTTTCCATCCACAGTCAATGGTGGAAATAAAAGAGCTTGAAAATGTTGGGATGCACTGGTAATAGTTGGAACCATAATAGAAGCAATTGAAGATGTTGAAGCACTCATTATAAATAAATCTATTAAAAAAATACAAGATCAAGTAGAAAAGTTGAGTAAAACATACTTTAAAATATAAAGTCAAATAAAATGATAAACTTGAACTTGAAAAAATAAATAAATATATATATATATATATTTTAAAGGAGGTTGTAGATTAAGGCAACAGAACAGCAATAAGATGGCGGCAGCAGGCAGCAGTAGGCAGCGACGGGCAATTGTGGACAGCAGCGGCGGGCAGCGGCAGCGATAGTGGCATTAAGCTGGCGACGAAGACGGGCGGCAGCGTCAGCGGCGACATCGTGGCAGCGGCAGATTTGGCTGTAGTTCGGCGGCAGTTTGGTGGCAGTTTGGCGGTAGTTTAGTGGCAGGCGCAGGGCGCTGTAGGGAGTAAGGAGGAAGCAAAGCGTGGAGTTGGGCTGGATCAATTATTTAGAGCAAGCAAGGCAGAGAATGGAACAAGTTCTCTAAACAAGCAGCTAATGTGTGAGCGGCCAGTAAGATGAACAAGATCATGATGCAGACATTGAGCAAGGGTAGCAACAAGTTTGAAGAGTCAAAGACTAGAGCAAAAAATTGTGATAGTGTGTAGAAGAGAGTTGTACTGATAACGTGTTGAGAATGTTTAGAAAGACACAAGAGTAATAGTAAGTCATACACACACACAAGAGTAGTAGTAAGTTATATATACAAGAGGGTTTCTAAAGAGAGAGAGCTTCACACACAAAATCTATTCATCTAGTTGTGTCTCGTATACAAGAAGAGAAAAGAGGAGAGGATAAACAGTATTTTTCTACTAGATTCTAAATACTGTAGCTATGGTAATTACTATAGTCTACATTAAATATTATAAAGAGTGCCCGCTACATTTAATGATCTCAATATCAACCCCTCGTGTGCTTTTTCTTTTTGTCTTTAATCCCCCCTCTCGTAAAAAAAGACGAGCCTGTGGTAGATGGTGCCACGGTGAGACACTCTTTCAGCGATGATAGGGCCTGTGATCATCTTCCAAACTCTCCTCTTCTTGAATATAATATGTGATATCAATCACAATTTATTGTCAATGTTTTATTATTGACAAATATGTTTACATGGTATCAGAGCGGATTATTGTCCCTGTCTATCTAATTATATTGTGTTAGATTGACGCAAGTAGAATCATTATTTTCATAGCTTTCTTAATTAAATTTGTATACTCTTCAAGTTACACACATTAGAATATTCAAATCATAGGCACATTAGATTCAACAGTATCAAAAGAGATAATGCTAGTAGGACTTATAAAATTTAAGATTTAGAGGTCTACTTTGAGAAGCATACTTTTGAAAGAAGATATATAAGAACTTATAGAAGATTCAAATACAATAAATAAAATATCAAGACTCATAGATGATGCTAACAATTTAGAGTTGGTTCATGACACCAAAGCAAATGAACTTTGTTGAAGAAAACAAAGTCATATATCAAACTACTTATATACATATATCTACAAGTCTATATCAAGGAATTAAAATATCTCATAGGAGCTTGGAAGATGCTATACTGATTATATCACATTCATATTATTGCAATTATGATAGTTATCTTAAATAAATGGAACAATGCTTGGATATTTGACAACATGAATGTAACAACCTTCATGACAAATGTATATGATATTCAAAAAGAAGTTACTTATTGTGAATTTTATCAATAGATCTTAATTGGTGGATTAATTAAAAATATAATTTTAAGTCATGGTATTTGAGCATTAGATTTGTGACCTTCTAATCATAGAAATTAT